>NC_137454.1:94779771-95324771 GCF_964235325.1 Thermobia domestica
ACACACACATCTACCTCCAAGATACCAGCCTTTAAGAAGTATGTAAGGGTATACTAGAGATACATGTGCTCGGATTTTTTTAAACTGAGTTTTTTTAATTTTTTTTTTTTTTTGCCTCGGGAAACTTTTTTCGCTTTTTAAAAAGTATTGCAGTTTTAGTAAAGAAGTAGCAGAAAATTTCACCTTTCTTTTCCCGTTATAACACTACACTGTAAAAAATGAGGTATTGAAACAACACAAAATGACTACCACTTTAGCGTGTTACTTGTGGGTTATTTCAGCACCAAGCACATCGCCTTCCGAGCATATGACAAATAACTCGTTACTACCTGGGAGAATTTGA
The DNA here is from genome assembly GCF_964235325.1 of Thermobia domestica. Classification (NCBI taxonomy): domain Eukaryota; kingdom Metazoa; phylum Arthropoda; class Insecta; order Zygentoma; family Lepismatidae; genus Thermobia; species Thermobia domestica. The sequence goes on from NC_137454.1 coordinate 94,780,115, forward strand.
ATTGGTATTTTTCGTTTAATACGAGCAAAGCTTCGCGAAATATATTTGGCACTTATGCCAAGTAACGAATAATGTTCTGTTTTCTGTAATCGGTCACAATAATATTGTTGTAAATCTGTGAATCGTATGACAAGTTACATAAGCAACAGTTCTTCCATCTTCTGTTCACAAGTGCTAAGACACAAGAATAACAGATAAAGAAAATAGATGGAAGCACTGCTACCTGTGTAACTGTTGTTAGGTGTAACTGATTTACAGGTTTATAACAAGATTATTGTGACCGATTACAGAAAATATAGAATGTTATTAGTTATTGCCATAAATGCGAAATATATTTCGCAAAGCTTTGCTTATACCAAGCAATAAAATACAATGCAAATACTCACAGCCAGTAAGTAGGTATTTCTGATATGCTCTGAAGGCGATTGTTTAGTGTTGAATTGACACACAAGTAACACGCTGAACTGGCAGTCATTATGTGATGTTTCAACACCTCATTTTTTGCTGTGTACATAGACGTTTAATTACTGAAGTCTAAAGAAAAATTCAAGGATAAAAGAAAACAGTTCATTCGGTAGGAAAGAAAATGGGCAAATCGGCAGGCGCAATGGGATGACTAGTTTCAACGAACTGTTCATAGAGCTATTAGAGTAATTTTCAAGGACAAAAATGTTTCAGTGAAAAGTTTAATAGTTTAGGAACCCATGGGGTCCATGGTTCGATCCCAACTCTTGTCAAGTAGGCTTTGTGGTAAGCAAATATCACGTGAGCGGGGTTTCTCGGATCTTCTCCTTTTCCTGTAATTTTCTTCATTCCACCATTTTGTTCATTATCGTCTCCCTTAGACTCGGTGCATAATCTTAGGACGTTAAATAGCATTAGCAGTAACTGTCCTGAAAATGTAATGGATTTCGTGGAACAAAATTATTTTTAAAATCTATGACTAACTAAAACATTATTATTTATGAATAAACTGAAACTTCATTATGATTCATTGAAGCTGGTAACATCAGAGGGTAAGAAAGTTAAAAGTACTACCCAAAAGTTTCTTATTTCACAAGCATTTTGACACGATAAAACAGTAGAGGAAGTAAGAGTTCTGTGAATATTGAAGTTGTTTAACCTTGTTAAACTAACATCGTACTCGAAATAGCCATTTATGGGTTTAATTTTGTGAACTAAACTCATATTACATTCTGACAGAATATCTGATGCTCAGAATAAAGTGTTTCTTGGACGAAGAATGAGATGTGACAATTTTACTAAAACAGAATGGGTTTATATCTGTTTCTTGGCTTATGACACGTTCGTCTTGCGTACCAGTTTGAATTTAGGTTGACAGGTGTGAAATTTCCAGGCACTTGGTAAGATGATTAGGCAATCAACACTACATCTGTGATATGATGAGTTGCATAAAGCTTTAGCCACTGCAATCCCATTTGAAAAGTAATCAAATGATATTGTGGGTTGCATAACGTACACTTGCTGTCAACCATTGCAATCTCAATTTTAAAACTAATCAAGGTAGCTAGCTCCTGAGTGAACAATAATATGTAACGATAATTTTAATAAAACAGATTTTTTTTTTTTGTATCTGTTTCTTGGTTTATGGCACTTTTTTCTTGCTTACCAGTTTGAGTTTAATTACAAGTAAAACACACATGACAAGATGTGTAACTTAAGGTACATCTGTCACTGCTAAGAATGTCTGTATAGTGTTAGGAAACGATATGATGTTATATTTAATAGTGTATGTTTATTTATATACAGTGCACAAGTATAGCTATAATCAAACTGTTCCAGCAGAACTGTCAAATTATTGGCAACGTACGATCTACTTTATCGCGCCACAAAAGTTCATTTTTGACGATTTTCTCGACCCTTCAGCATGTAATTTTGTTAAGCTTGACATAGTCTATCAATTGATATATGTCTTAAATTTGAAAGATATTTTTAGTTAAGTAGAAATTAAATACTTAATTTAGTGGCGGGTCTAGAAGGTAAAAACTGGGGGGGGGTATCCAGAAACCAGACTATGATAGGTATATCACGAGTTTACTATAAACTTTCAAAATTATATAAATAATAGCTTCAATTGTTTTTGACACTCAAAAAACTGGGCGGGCCTAGGCCCCCTTTCCCCGGACTAGATCCCCCACTAAATTAATCATAATTTTCGGCTATATCTCGTTAACCATGCACCGTACTCTGTCGTCTTACTGGTGTCCTAACGAATCACGTGATCGGGGTATTTCATTTAATTTCATTTAGTTGCCTGTTTCATTAACTTACAAAAAACACGAGAAATTCTAAGTATCACAGTTGTCAATAAAATATCACAATATTGTTAAGTAGCAGAGCTATACATCATATTGTACCTATGCATCTTTCTAAAATACAAAACCATAAAATAGGATATATCAAGTACATAAACATAACCATTTACATCGTAACTAGATTACCATTTGTACAGTCCGCAGCAAAAGAAACTGCGACATGAGCATGTAAGTTTATTACGAAACGACGAAGTCTTTTGCTCCAAAATAAGTGTGCAGGGGAGGACGCTGAGGTTTCTCCTGGCGTGATTCGTGCCACTTAGATGTTATGTTGATTCCCTGCGTTATTAAGGGTCTTCAATACAGCGAAATTAAACTACCGCTGATTTTAAAGTTTTTCTGTAATATCTTCAAAACAAATAAAAATATTCGAAAAGGAGAAACGTAGTGAACTAGACAATACGATTTTGCATGTGATACCGTTATCTCAAGTCATCTATCTGCTTTCCATTTGCAATTGTAGATAGATTTAGCATTTTTTGCGGGTTCTGTAAATAGCGCAATACCCAAAGCAGATAGCTGAATTATGGTAAAGGTATCGCATGCAAAATCTTATTGTCTAGTTCACTACGTTTCTGCTTTTCAAATATTTTTATTTGTTTTGAAGATATTACAGAAAAACTCTAAAATTAGCGGTAGTTTAATTTCGATGTATGGAAGACCCTTAAGCGTAGTTTCACAATAAACTTACATGCTCATGTTACAGTTTTTTTTTTTTTCTGCGGACTGTACCACACCTGGCATGTACTTACGAGTAAGTATCTGTTATCACCTCTTCACTTAATGAATCACTTAAATACTCTTTAATGGTATAATAGCATTTTTCTGGAAGTATATTAAATAACGTCTTACCAAGAATGGAAACATTGGTCATATTCTTCAAGTACAATGTAAGTTTATTATTCAACCTGACACAATTCATGTAGACGGTTTTGCTTATATTAGCATATTTTTGATGCATCACTAGGAGCGGATTAAGGGCGGAGCCAATGGAGCCCAGGCTCAGGGGGCCCAAAAATCCTTCTCTTTAATACTAAAATATAACAATCAACTTATTATATTATAGGCTTCAGACACATGCTATTTTTTTTCCCGCTCGCTACGCTCATGGTATCACTAGAGTTAAGTCTTTCCACTAGCGTCTTCACGATACGTATTTTGTGAGGGAGTGAGCTATTTTGGGCCTCTATTACAAACCAAATTATTAACTTTTGACAATCCATTGAAATATCTCTGTCATTACTTAGAGCAAATCTATGAGGTTTTCCAAATCTCCTTTTTCCCTATTAGTGTTTTTACAGGGACTGATGATCATTTGGCTTGCATTTGGCATTTAAGTGTTACACTGCATTATATGGGCATTTAACTGTTAATATTGAATGTAATTAAACTAATTATTGTAAACTTGGAGCACATAAAAATATTACAATATAGTTCTCGGTGTTTCGATAAGCCTATGAGGCTGTGGAAGGCAGTAAAGAAAATTTATGCGCAGGAATTATTCGTAACATAGGGCCTCCTTGAAATAGTCGGCTCCGGGGTCCCAAAAGCCTTAATCCGCTCCTGTACATCACAAATATGTCAGTATCTTTTCTTGTATTATGGCTATGAACATTTTTGTTAAAGATAAAAAGATGCCTGTTTTTCACAGTAAAAAGAATACATTTATAAATATATAAGCTGGAGAGTGTTAAAATTTTTGCTTCTGTGAAAACCTTTTTACATAACAATTTTATGAATAATCCAAAAATTATTCTAATCGCTTTCTTTTGTAATCGGAAAGTGCTTAAACAATTTTCAGCAGTTCTTCAGTGTGTTATGCCGAAGCTAATTAATTAATTAAACTTGTAGTAAAAGCTAAGAAGTGTTTTTCTTGGCACAGTACCTTCAAGTTTATGTAAGGCATAGCACACGCTACTTAGCTTCTTGTTTAAAGTAGAGATATGAATAGACCATGAGAGATCGTCACTTATGGTTACACCTAAAAGCTTTGTCATACAAGAATATTGGAGTAAATGAGAAGATATTTTTATTCTAGGTGATATACGGCGTTTCGTGGAAAATGAAAATGTAAGAGAATTGATTTATCATGAGTTATAATTAATCTGTTCACTGTTAACCACTTTACTAATTTATCGGTAAAAATTGCAAGATTTCCTCTCAGCTTCTTCTATTGATTTTCCTGATATAATCATACTGATGTCATTAGCATCAGGTATACTTCAATATTAATCTCACCTTAATAGGTTATGTGGTTTTCGTTGAGAATAGTTTACAAAAGAACTTTTCTCAATTTCCTCGAAAAGTACACATGAGGTTTTATACTGGCAAGATCTATCGATTGGTATACGAGTATGTCTGATTTCTGGACAGTTTTTGTCGTTGAATGCAAATGAGATTGTAGAATTTATTAACATATTTTTCTACTAATATTTTATTATATTGTGACCAGTGTTCGAAATAGGTGGTGGTGGGGGGGGGGAAAGCAGAGGCGGTATGTTTATTACGATTTTGGCTCGACATACCGTCTGTCTAAATGTTGGAATACAGTGAGGGTATGTTGACTAAAAGATTTGCATTTCTATTTGCATAATGACTAAAAAACCACTGGAGAGCTTCTCTTTAGTTACAGGAGGAGTGGGGAGCATTCAGAGACTTTGATCCATCGCCAACAACTTTATGATATATATATATATATATATATATATATATATATAATATATATATATATATATATATATATATATATATATATATATATACATCCCCTTATGTTGTATTATAGAGAATTATACACGAAAATGTTAAAAAATTTCTTGCGAGAAAGCTCCCGGAACCCCCACTCGACTGATGGGCATTCCAAGCCCCCGGAAGAATCGCCCCCACAGCAGACAACCTCTTAATCCGCTCATGCTCAAAACGCGACATTTATATGAATTAAGACGAGAAGGCACACACATATGCATACGAAAGAAACAATTCAATATGGCATATCAATATATAAATTAGATGAACTTCCTTGAAGACAGCTCATTTTAATAAACAAAAGGTAGGGGGAAAAAATAACAAAAATGTCGATGTTGTCAACTTAAAAATTATTTCTATATACATAAGAAATAAAATATTTTTACGTGCAAAGCTATTCGACAATTACTGTGTATAAAAATGGATTTATTAAAGATATTTAGCATCTACTCTCCCGTGACAGTATGTCTTGATCAATAAAAACCAGAGGCAGTATGACTTCATCACTGAAAAACCAGATTCGGTATGGCATACCACCGCATACCGTCTCATTTCGACCACTGATTATGACGGTTAATGTTAATATATAGTTCAGCTATTCCCTATACTAAATTCACTTACTTTTAGAAAGAAAACTTGTAAATAAACTATACAAAATAATCAGTGGATCATAATAAAATAATTATGTTAATTTTTGTTGTTTCAGATACCACCTACGAGTGTAGGAGGGGACTATAATTTACGAATTGAAGGAACTTACGATAGACTACTGGGAGGCACAGCCTTTGTCAATGAAACAAAGTTGACATTTTCTCAACGATCTATGACTATATTTATACAAACAGACAAACCTGTATATCAACAAGGACAAGTTGGTAAGTGCGGTATAGAAATAATTACGCAAAAGAACATTCATAAAGGCCTTTCTTTCCTAATATTAACTCGTTATGAGACTTCTAATGATAAATCAATGAAAATGTGGTGTGTTGTAGTTATTTTTCAGTCATTTTGACAGTTATAAATTATAGTTTATGCAATATTTTTTGTTGAACATATAGGAATGTTACTTTAAATTGTCTTTCGTTACTTATTATTTTTCGTGTGTGTGTGCGTATGTGTCACGTAGAGTGTCAGTTTTACAAGAAAATGGCAATTAATTTAAGAGGAGACACTATTTGTTTGAATATTAGCAAGTATAGAAGTCAAGGGAATGCTAGGAGAACATTAGGATGACGAATACATAATCTACCAACGGAAATATTGTAGTAGAAAATTATGTATAGTCTTGTTTCAAAGAAAAACTGACCACTCACCCAGGCACGTAGCCAGGATTTCGCAATAGGGGGGGGGGGGTCCGTGACGAAATACTGTAGGTATCACACCAGGGCCCCATCATTCTAAACTATTTTACTGGCAACATATATTCGTTCGTTTAGCAAGGATTTCGCAATTGGGCGGGGGGGGGGGTGACATGAAATACTGTGGTTACTCACCAGGGGATCGATCATTCTATACTATTTTACTGGCAACATACCCATATTGGTTTGTGAGGACAATAAAATGAGGATATGTTAGTAAGTATAGCAACGAGATCTCTTTCGGCAGTAAAGACATTCTATAAACTGGATTACTGTTACCCCAAAATTCAAAATGTCTCAAATTATTGGTGATTCTGGGAGTTTCTTAAATTCTACCTGAGACTATCTTATCGAACCGGTTTATATAGACCTATCGTCATTTGTAGTCCATATGATTAGCATGGAGATAGATGAAATTCAGAATGCTTCGTTACAATAATATCCACTTTCAACTTAACCCCTTCCCCCCGTTTCCTCCACACAAAACCCGTCATAAGAAAGAGTAACCAAACGCTTGCTGTAGCTTTATATTTTTGACGCTGATTCATCTTTTTCTCGTTTCTTTTTGTTTCATCCTTCCTTATAATTTTTCATTTCTGGATCCAAAGGGGGGGGGTCCGGACCCCCTGGACCCACCCCTTGGCTACGTGCCTGACTCACCACTCTTTGAGAAGTAAATTGACTTTTCTCAGTTTAACGTTCCACAGTTATGAACTTCAGGCTAAAAGAGATGGATGATTACTGAAAGTGGATGGTTATGAAATTAAATTTTTGTTCCCTTTCACCGGGAATCAAACTCGGGACCATATGCACCAAAGGAACATGCGCCAAGCACTAAACCAGCGATGAGGGCCTTTTTGAAAAGCTCTGTACAAGCTTTTTCAGCTGGAATTAAATGGGGATTTTTGTATAATAATAAGCTGAGACCTTTCTTTAGAATTGTTATACGTACGAGAATATGGCCTCCTAAAGTAAGGTGGATGGCCAAGATTTTTTTTTTTTTTTTTTTTTGAACAAGACTGAATATTATCAGTTAAAAGTTTTGTAATGTATTGTGTTTACATTTTCCAAAACTATCATTATCATTGCTGTTATTTTCATTCAACTTTAATCTATTGATAATATTGTTTCATTTCTATTGCTGACAAATTGGCTCACTGTACACAATTTCCATGTGTTAATTATATCAAAATTTTTACTTTTATACAGATGGTGCATAAATCAATTGGCAAACTTGCATTTTTAATGTAGAAGTTGAGTACAAACAATAGTCATTTTTTTACGTAGGCCTTAGAGTAAAGTTGACTTATATGATTTCAAGTTCAGCGTTTTCTGCATCCTTTGTAGTCTTGTTCTACGTATTTTGTACTTGTTGAACGCTTTTTCGTGTTAATTTTGTTGCTGAGTGTACAAAACGTTGCGCAACAACATTTAAAGCTCTTCTGTTCTTAGGTGATTTAGTCTTAGTTGCACGAGAAAAATTCCCGTATTTACCCGGTATATTCAAATCTTTTATTCATCAGTTTCTGAATACCTGTCGCGAGATAGCGGTGTGATGTTTGGAAAACTATCTACAAATAATTTAACATCACTGTAGTTGTTTCCGTGGTGTATCATGGTCATGTTTGCACCACATTTGCAGTACGAAAACGTGCTGTTCTGTAGATACGAGGGTGACCCATGAATCATATACTGTATATAATAGAAAGGAATATTTATCATTTTAAAGTTTGTAAATTCATCTATTTTTCTATGTAATTAGCATTTAAGTAGGCGCGGTTGTAGTTTTTGTATGCTCATGTTATGTCAATTGGTTTAACGCCCTTTGCGTTCAAAAACCAAATAATTACACGAAGTTCACAGTTAGTGGTAACGCTAAGTGGAAGCTCTATTAGAAACGACTCCCAAGCCAAGACTGACACAGTGTTTCAGGGAGGTGCACGCAGGCTTGTTTGGGAGTGGATTGAAATAACAGCGTTGCCAACAGCCCGTCCCCAGCGCTTTGAAGAGTTTACTTTTGGGATTATCTTGTAGTTTTCGATTCATTACTTCTCAACCAACTTGTACTAGCAAACAACAGAGTTCGCATAAATATTTAATCTCACACGAGAGTCTCATCATTAAAAGTATCGACCGAATTATGAAAATTACTACTCTCGTCAGGTAACTATTGTGCTAGTTAAACTGGATCTGATAACTTCTACTTTCAACTGACTTATGGGCTACGTGGTATATCAGGGTGAATCATTTATCTGGGAACGCCCTTTCAGCTTCTAAACTAATAAATTTGAAACGGTACAATTTTGGTACTAAGTAAATATCAACATAAGAAATAGTTCGCTATGTTCTGCAATACTATCAGATGAATAGTGTTTTCCAACCACATATAATGTTATACTTTTTTTAAATATATATATATATATATATATATATATATATATATATATATATATATATATATATATATATAGCATTAGTTAAATTATTACATATTTAAAATCAACATGTTAAACGAAATCTTACAATTCCCTGTTTATTATTCAGTGTTGCAAGCTAAGGATTATCTCTATCACAACATCCAAAGTTTGGAGGTTTCTACAACTGAGACAGGCAGATAACCGTATTCAATAAAATACCTTAGTGTCGAATACAGTGATTATGATATAATATTCGCATTTCAAATCAATAGAAAGTAAGTTAAAAATAGGTTTCCACTGCTTTTGGTTAAATCTTGTTTGGAGAAATTAATATAAACAACAATTCTGTAATAATTGGTAAATTTTCTTCTTTCTTAGGTACAGTTTTGTATGTGTTTAACTATATGTATATTTAAATATTATTTGAAAACTAATACATAAAAGGGTTAGACTAACTTGTTAATTTCTTTGTAGTTCGGTTTCGAGCAATTCCAATAAACACAGAACTACGTCCATTTAATGATGCTGTTGATGTCTATATGCTTGATCCAAATCGACATATTATGAGGAGATGGTTGTCTCGTCAGGTAAGACATATTTCGACAATACTAGTGATTTTTGAAAATATAATCAATTGCTCTTTATTGATATGATGTACCAATAATTTTCGTTACTTATAAATTCAGCATTTCATGTTTCATCATCCGTCATACATATCTTACAATTCCTGACAGGAATTTGCAAGGACTGAATTTTTAAAATTCCGACTAAATTTCAAGTGTTAAGCCCAGTCCGTGTCGGATATTTCTATACTCAAATCCAGCTGATTTTGAAATCAGTCCAAAATGAGCCAAAATCAATTCTAAAAGCACACTATTTTAAAGAAATTCAAATTCGGTTGTTTGAAATGGTAAATGTTGATATACTTAAAAACAATAAGAACTCGAAATCCTTAATATAATAGTACCCCATAAGTCGCTTGACAAAAATGCATCGTGAGAGAAATACTTGACAAAATGTATGTATATAATAAATACAAGGAACTAGTTGTCCATTTTTCTTCATCAACATAATCCTCTGTACAAACCTCACTAAATATTTATCGAGTTAATAGGCTGTTGTAGAAAATTTGACATTACAATGTTCATATCTTCTTTCGTAACAGCAGATTTCAGCCTACCTGATGGAGAAATATCCGCCACTGATAACTTGTTCAGACCACCTTTTCTTCAGGTTATGAGTGGGTATCTTGTCGAGATTGAGGTGCAGTGTTTGGAAGATGAATCTCAAATCTTGAACCTCACTGTATTTGTAATTACGTGTTCACTCAGTATTTCGTCAAAGAAGTAGAAAACTTTCTTCTGTTCACAACTTCCCTCGTGAACTTGAACATTAGTCCAAACACAACAATAGCATATTAAAGTTTTTTTTTGTTTTTTTTTTTAAATAACATTTGTATATAAATAGCGTTTATATTAAACAGCTGTAAAATTATCAGGATACATTGTAATTATAAAAATATCGTACATTTGTTTGAATAATATTGTTCCCATTATTTGATATATGTTCTGCTGAGTGAACGACTATAGACATAATTGATTGTCTGTAGGGAATTTGTCTGCACGTGTGTGCTCATGTACTTTCTCATTTTATTGATTTATTTTCTTTCCATTCATCAATTTCTTCTTCGTCTGCTCTCTTCAGAGTTATTTCCGTTAATCCATCATTCCAGTTCATCGGTAACTCCTGAAGTTGTTTCTTTCCTTTAAATCCACCATGTTTCAGTTCATTGTTATCGTCAACTCTTTAATTTATTTATGCGTTTCAAATAACCCTCACTACTACACCCATGTGATCCCAGTTCTCATTCTTGATATCTGTGCATTTGAGATTAAGAAATAAATGCTTATATGTTGTTCTGAGAAATCATATGTTTAACCTTGTAGCTATAAGAATTTCTAAAAACAAAGATAGTAAAACTAAAATGTACTGTTCCTGGGTATAACTGAGTAAAATTTTACTGTTATATCTAGGTATAACAAACGATTCTGCAAACTCGAAATATTTTAACAACCGATTCTAACGAACCGGATGAATGGCACCACTCGGTGTTTGTATATTGCATTACTGTTGCACTTTAATATTACATTGTCCTTAACATTTTTGAATTCTCTTCTGCGTGCTTTTCTTTGTTTCCGGTATGTATTCATCGATTGCACAATAGACCGACTTCAGGGCCGCATCTGCGTCCGAAAAACTTCTAGCCAATTGCTTTCCGCGAACTGAGAAATTTTCATGCGCTCTTCTTTTTGATATAAGAATTTGTGTTATTAGTAGTAATATTATTACTCCATCCAATCAATATCTTCTTTATTCATCATGCTCAAATTTGGAATTTTTCTTTAATCTTTTTTTATTTCTTTTAAAATTCTTATTGTAATAATCGATACTTTGCTAATAGGAGATTGTAGCTATTGGATTGTTGTAACATAATTGTTAGAATTCTTATCCTGCTTCCAGTGAAATATTTCTATATGTACTTCCAAAGTATTTATGTAAAAAAAATATTTTCATTTATACTAATTGTGTGCCTTTGTGTAGTTTGAGTTATTTTTATGTTTTATATAAAATGGTTAATTTCCATTTATTTTTCAGTCAAATCTTGGTACCGTGAGCTTAACTTACCAACTATCTGAGCAACCGGTGTTTGGTGAATGGACAATTCAAGTGATAGCTCAAGGGCAAATTGAGGAAGAAAAAATCCTGGTTGAAGAATATTATCAAACTAGGTTTGAGGTAAGTTTATGTGGAATTTTACTACGCTATAGAGTTACAATATAGTTTTAATTTTATTATAGAAGTTATATCAGTTAAACAAAGGGAACACAAATACTGTTTTCAGAAAATTCTGAACCAACGTAAGCATACTTTATGTCACCGAAAGTATCTCCGAACATGATTTAAAAATGTCATAGATTATCTCCTTTTCTTGTTTTGTTTAAAATGTGTTCTGCCATACATGGAGGCAATATTGAGAATAAATATGGTAAAAGAAAGTATTATGGGTGTTCACTTAAATGCATATTCAGCTCGTATATTACTGGTAAAAGATGTAACTAATGTAACTTGTTGTCGCTCGTTACTTCATGTCAAAAAATAACATGTTACAGTTACTAATTGTTACTAAACAAACTTCTTTTGAGATGTGTTCTTAAATTTATTGAAGACTTTCTTACAATTGACAAATATTTTATGTCTATACAAAAACGGAGGCGGCTTGTCATTTTCAAATGTCATTCATTTGCGTCGTTCTGTTACGTATAAGTATCGGTACAGTTTTATTTTCTTAGAAAGTATGTAGAAATATGAAAAATATTGGATTCTTCTTCCATGTTTAATAATATCAACGAAGTATAAAAATATCGAGATAAATAAAATATAAATATACTGCTTTTTCAATTTTGATTGATATGTTTTTAAATATCGATTTTTAATCAAAATATCTCATAGGCACATACAAATATGTTAAAATAATGACTTTCCTGGTGTGTTTAGATTTGTTTCCTTTTGCAGTTTGAGTAAAAGAGAAGATAGAAATAGTAAATAAATTAAGCAATTCAGCAAGTTACATTTTCAAAATTGATCTTTATGTTCACGGATGACAATCTTTCTGTGAATTATTATTATCTGCAGCACATTTCAAAGAAAGATTTTCTTTTGCTGCGAAATGTATTGCAGAAAATGTATTTTAAAAAACAAAATACCATCAGGGAACATAGAAGTGAAACTAATTAACTAATTTAATAAGTTGTTTGTCTAAAAATAAAAGATAATTTACCGTGCCTTTACCGTAAATAACAGCACTTTTTGGATCAAAAGATCCAATATATATTTCAATCAAAAATTTTCTTGTACGCTTAATATCAGGAGAACTACATATAGTGTAGCCAAACCCAAACTATCAGTTAACTCAGTATGATGTGCTTATTCCGTAGAAAATACGAAAACTCGATTTAGAAACCATTCCAAAATTTTGTGGACCCTGATCCAAAAAACAATTATTGGCCAAGATCGCAATCTTTTGATCTATTTTTATTTTTCCTAAAATTCTTGTCCCCTCTTATGTTCACTTATTTACGTTGTTTCATGTCATATCTTTTATTACTTATGTTTGCAGGAAACCTACAATATATATATATATATATATATAATATCTTCAATTACAACTGTTGTCGATACGTTAAAAGTGTTCAAGATTTTATCGTGAGAGAATGTACACTGAACTTTTTTTTTTTCGTTGTATCTTAGCAAATAGGAACAAAGTCAATCAATGTGTGTTACTTAAAATAAATTATTTAAAACTTCATTACGTATCTTTACATTTTTCTCCCTTTCTCTCTCTCTGTAGGTTAACGTCACGATGCCAGCGTTCTTCTTCGATACAGATGAATACATTTATGGTATGGTGATGGCCAATTATACAAGTGGTGCTCCAGTTCGTGGTAATCTGACGTTGAAAGCTACCATAAGGCCTGTGAAGCCACGTTATAGAAATGTTGACCGAAGTCCTGTCGTGGAACGATACTTCAATTTCGTACGTAACTCTCTTCTTTTCTTTTCTTTTTTTTTCTCTTATAAAAGAAAAAAAAAACTTTATATAAATGTTCTTAATTAGTGCAGATGTGTATGCTGTATTAAAAGATCGGGACAAATATAAATACAAGTGAATTTGTGTGTATAGTCACCAGAAAAACTGGATACTACTTTCATACATACGTTCTTTTATCAATAACTCAATAAACGGACTAATTTAACTAATAGGCATTGCTTTCATATACAAAATTGGCCTAAGTGAGTTTATAAAATCACATTTAACATTATGTGAACGATGAACACACTATCACTCCTGAATGAGTTTTCCCAAAGACAAGACGTAGATAAAACAAATCACTTTCTTGCAATCGAAAGCAGTAAATTTATCTTATTTCGTGAGTATTGTTAATTCCTAAATCCATTGGGTATAGGGTAGTTCTTGCTTGCTTTTTGCTTCGGAATTGGGAGATCCCAGTCAGCTTGGCTTCAGTTTCCCCATTTTTTCCTTTCAGTTTCATCAGACAAATTCAAGGGTGGGGACTTTAAATACATATCCTGGTCAACTTCCTTCCGTTTCATTTCCCCGTTGTTGTTGATTTTTATGATGATGATTGTGCCTATTGTTGAAAATCATTGATGATGTGAGAATCAGTAGAAATTCTCCATGCAGAATGTGTCTGGAAGTTTGAAAACTGCGTTAAGTTAGTTTTACCCTGCGTCAGATTTACCATGATACAATTAAGCATCTCTAGCAAGCAACAAAATTTGGAATGATCAATCGAGCAGCCATAGAAACCTCGAGTCAACCGCATATGAATTTTGAGTATGATTGACTCGAGTATTTTAAAACAATTACATCACAAAGGAGAGCTTCCTTTTAATTTAATAGTTTCGATTGTCACCTTTAGTGGATGCAATGAACGGCTTCCGATCGGTGTTCGTTCCACGTCAAACTATAAGTCAAACTTCATGCTTAAGATGGCCATTAAGCAATAAAGTCAAATTAAACAAGTAGCGTATAGAATAGAAAAGCACTTTATTTATGCCTATACATGACAATTAGACTGACAAAAGTAATTCAGGTTCAGTTGTACTGTGGTGTGCTGTATTTTTGTATTGACGCTGATATCTGCTGAGATTCTCACGCGTTAAAATTAAATTTAACTTTATGTACGAGTAGTATCCATTTCTCCAGTCTAGTAGAGATATTTAATTTTGTTATAGATTCTTTTAATTTTATTGTTTTATTACCTGACAGAAACAAGTTTATCATCAGCGTGGGTATACCTAGTTACCTGAAACAATATTGTGTGGTGATGGTGGTGGTAATTAATAAGCATGTTACGTATGAAATGAATTTATTGTATATTTTCCACAGGATGAGAATGTCCCCTTCTGGTACTCTCCACCAAATAGAGAACGTGAATCTGAACCGAGTCTACGAAATGTAAGTTGCGTTCCATGTATGAAACGGGGCAGCTGTGCGTGTTAATGGTCTTGGCTTCGTTGGGTGATACGGTGCTTACTAACATTTCACAAGCATAGACAGAAAAAAATGCACATGTTTTTCTTACAGAAAGCTTCTAGGGGTTTGGTTTCTTTTATAACACTTTTTCTTAAACAATAATATCACTATATTTTAGAAATATTTTTACTGACTAATGTATTTAAATATAGCTCAAATGAAGTAAATCGGTTTATGAATAACCTTCGAATTGCAAATTAATTGTTCGTGATGGAGAATATAAACTTTTATTTATTTCAGTGTGGCTTATACTTAAGCAGTTATGATAAACAAACTGTGGCATTGTGGCTTATATCACTCAATAAATATAAGGAATAAATATACAATATTAATCGTCGCATACTAGTCGTAGGAAATTATACTAGCGAACTTGAGTATCAGACATTTTAATCTGGTTTATTCATACTTATTGTGCAGCATTGATCTGTACATTATGAAGAATGCATCGTCTTGCTGAATATTCGGTATACTCATAGAATGTGCGGAATACTCAGAAACCTCTTATGCCTAATAATCTTACTTATGTTTCGACGAATAACTCTATTCACGTAACCCTATCCTCGCTTTTATTCGTGCTGCTACTGAATTTGTCAACATTATCTGATTTTTTTGTAGGTACCTGTTGTTTAATTTTATTCTATTGTTATTAATACTAATATTAATTTTATTTTGTATGTATAGTGCTTTTTCAGGGACTTATCCTTCTTTACCTTTCGTTACATTTTATCGAGCTCTTATGACTTATTCTTAGTTTTCCAACTTGGCAGTCCTTTCATGAGGGGCAGGCAGTTCTTTCACTTACGCAGGCAAATAAGCCCGCTACGAACATTCTTATTATACCTGAATCAATCAACAATAATAGTAGATACGATAATAATAATAATAATATAAAATAGTTAAATAGATCTAGATTGTTAAGTTTAGCGTCCCTTTCAGCAGCGAGGCTATATGAAACGGGACTTACTGATTAAAGTCGAATCCGAACTACATGAGCTCCTGCCGGGAATCGAAAAAAAAATTACTAAATATAATTGTTTTTACTTGCCACTGAACAGAAAGATGAAATACATGCTTATTCCTTAATAGGTTATACAAAATACACGAAATAAATTTCAATGAAGATTTCATGGAGACGCGGTAGCTCAGTGGTAGAGCGTTCACCTCTGATGCGTGGGGTTCCTGGTTCGATCCCAATTCACGCCAAATAGGCTTTGTGGTGGACAAACGCCGTGTTCGTGGGTTTTCTCGGAGCTCTTCCGTTTCCTCCCACTTTATTAATTTCCACCATTGCATTTATTTCTCATCATCACCGTCTTCTTTAGCCTGTCCGGCATAAGTGTGGGACATAAAACTGAAATATTTCGTTTCATTTTCACGAAGATTTCATGTGTTTATTTCTTATTGTTTCATGGAAGTGTACATTTTTCCTTACACTTTAAAAGTTAATATACGTATAAAGCTATTTGTAGAAGTAATTTTATACATGTACAATCTTTTTCAAAAAATCTTGGCCACTCGTCTTGATTTAAAACACCGTATTCTGGCAACCGTTCGTAGGCAATTCTAATACTTTGGCTCCAATTAAAGTCCAAAGAATATCAATATTCATTTGAACTAATTCCAACTGTAAGTGAGAGCGTATAGCTTTTTAAAGAAAGGCGCTTCATTCCACGGAAGATATAGTATTTTAAATATTTAAATATAATGTTGTATTACGTTTCATAAATATTTTCATTAGTGAAACTTATTCCTAGCAATCAGTATCTACACACATATATAGTATTACTTGTGCGTGGCGTCCATTCTTATGTTAATTAGATGTTT
This sequence comes from Thermobia domestica, assembly GCF_964235325.1. Lineage (NCBI taxonomy): Eukaryota > Metazoa > Arthropoda > Insecta > Zygentoma > Lepismatidae > Thermobia > Thermobia domestica. Next base: position 94,796,913 of record NC_137454.1, read on the forward strand.
ATTTATTGCAGTTTTATGGAGTATATGAATTTAAGTATCCAATGAGAGACCTGGAAGCTCTTGTTCCACAGTTGGATGGCATGGAAGTAATCGTAACTGCAACTGTAGGAGACAGGTTTCTGGATGAAATAATAGAAGGATTTTCAATTGCAAGGATATTCAATTCCTCCATCCAAGTTTCCTTCCTTGGAGGTTCACCTCAAGTATTCAAGCCTGCAATGCCTTTCCAGTGTTTCGTAAGTAACTGTGTTGAATAGAAGGGGTTAGGAAAGATATGTATATACAATAGAGAATAAAGTATCAATGCATATGGTTTCATGCAAATTTTGAAGAAAGAAAAAATGGAATATTTCGCTAGGGAATTAATTAGAAGTCCTAAGTAAGAAAATTCCAAATTATCGGCTATTTTAGAATATGTTTTTAGAATATTATGTCAGGAAACATGGATCATGTGACCTATTTCAGTGTTATTCCTAACTTAAGTTTAAAATTCTTGTGGGGAATCTAATTTTTATTTCTTACGTATTTGTTTATTTCTCAACCGTTGCCGAAAGTTCAACACCCTTCCGTTGTAATCATTTAACAAGGGCATCTTCTCTATTTGAAATTTTATTGATGACGACCGAATGATATGGAGAGTATTATCCATTATTATAATGCTGCCCTCCTCTAAATAATTTAGAAATCTGTTCAAAAACCAATCCTTACATGTAGCTGCTGTCATTTCTTCGTGATAGTCAGAAGTTAATTTAGATCGAAATATCCAGTTACTGTCAGGTATAAATTCAATTTCCGCAGGTCCCACGTGGCAGACAATAAGTTTGCTTCCTTTTCCCAGAGGTACCTTTAATCCATCGTCTTGAAAGGAGACTTGCCAAAGTGACTTAATGGAATGGTTTTGATTTACGCAAGTCTCGTCCAAGTAAAATATTGGTCTTGTGTTGTCAGAAGTCCGAATTTGATGCATTTTTCGAAGTAATTTCAGTCTTGTCGCCAAGATATAATTCCTTTCCACCCAAAACTTTTGTCCATCAGATGTTTTATTATATCTGAAACTTAAAGGGCATGGAATTCCACAAGTAGATGAATTGGAACCTGTGTAGACAATTTTGCTTTTCAAGGTATTGAAAATCTGTTTCAAAGTTGGAAATTTGCGTTGGTCATTAGTTTAACAGTCCTGCGTATAACGGCCTTTTTAAAATCGTTAAGGCTTGTGAGCCATTTGTGAGTTCCTTTGTGTTTTGTAGGGAACAAAAACATGAGTATTGCTGGGGAAGGGGGGGATTTTCGCCTCAATTCAGATTCGGGACCAGTGTTTCTTCCAGACATGTTTTTTGGTGGGGCACTGCCCCCCGGAGCTCTGAGTGTGTTCCCTGGAGGAGACCAAAATAATACGTTTATAATATAAAAATGAGGAGGATAGTACCAGGAGTGTCTCCCCGAAATACTAAGTGTGCTCTTCCCCCCACCCCCACCCCACCCCCGGGAACATTATGTCTGAAAGAAACACTGTTCGGAACACTAGCACGATTAATCTTGCAAAGTTCTGCTGTAAGGCTTTAACACTTTTTAAAGTTAAGCTGTTGCCCTTCTTTCGATTTATTTAAAAAGTTATAAATACAAATAATATTCTATTATCTTGACTTCGTAGTTTTTTTTTTTAAGAAATGTTAGCACTACTTGTACCCGGTTTGGTTAGAGACATAGTTCAAATATACCTTCTAAAGAACACACGAACTGCATCTGTCAAGATAGCAAGTTTACAAAAGCAAAGAGATCACGTTCTACATAGCTACATAAACAAAAATTCCTACTTTTTCCTTTCCATATCAGTTTTCATAATATATAACGCTCTTTCTCAGGTCTCAGAAACATCCCTTCCGACTCCTACGTATTACGAAACTATCATTTGTTTTGGGTATGATAATTTGGGAGAGACACAGTTGACCATTCACACATGTCTTGGTGTTTTTGATCCTCGGTAGAGGAGAAAACAAAGGTAGGAACAATGAAACGTGAAGAAAAAGTTTCCGATATCGAATAACAAAGAATATACTTTAAAATGAATTGAATTACGAATTTCTATGCTTTTTATTGTTATTGTAATAGGCTATTTGATAATGCATATATCTGGCTGCAAACATACTTTATATTAGGTTTTTTATTTGATTTACTTCGGGGTTTCTCAAACCGCGAGTCGGAACCCCTAGGAGGTTGCGAAGGGAAGTGAAAAAGATAAACGTAATTTGGATCTAGTATCGGGGAAAATGTTTTCCAATATTATTCTGAATTTCCTATTTCCTAAACATTATTCTGATTTTATTTCCACCTTACTTATTGTCAGATATAGCAAAGATCATTAAACAAAGCTGTAAACAAATAAAGAACCGTTTAAAAAGCAATCGGAATAAAAGAGGAAAGAAACTGATGAAAAACTTCATATTGAATACACATACAAGTATAAGCGATAGGCAGCAATAATCGGAAAGGTTATTAAAAACCTGAAATTACGTATGGGGGTCGCTTCCAAGAGGATATGGGGAAAGGAGCACGTTGAATAGGTTGAGAAAGCCTGCTATACTGTAATATGAATTATGCGTTCCATTTCCTAATCAAAATCCATTGGAAGTTAAACGCGAGACTGAACTTACGCTAGAAGTTTCCTTAATTGTTTTGTATGGAAACGTTTAAAATCATGTACAGTGACAATCAGTTGACATAAAAAGATGCGGTATCTATTCATAATTATTATTTTTTCTAATTGCCAAAATGAGCAATTAATGTGCTAATTAGAGATGCAAGGGCTCGGAAAAAAACCGGCTTTTTTGGAAAAAAACTCGGTTTTTTCTGCTTTGCTTTTTTGCTTCGGAAATTTTGGGCTTTTTTCAAAATACTGCTTTAAATTGATAAAACAGACTTTGTATCGCTTCTCTATAACACAAAAAACCATTTAATTAGTGCTTAATGCTGATAATAATATAAAACATCGAAAATAAACTATGAATTTCGAAAAAATATTTCAAACAATTTTTCTTCAACATATTTACATTATGAATTCCACAGGATTAACCAATGTATATAATAAGAATTTTTTAACTTCCTATATACAAAAGTAAGCAGAGTTGGCAAGAACCGTGGTTGTTTTTGAAAATGCCAAAAACCCGTTTTGGGGGGATGTTTAAACCAGGCTTTTTTGGTTTAAACCAGGCTTTTTTGACTTAGATTTTTTGCTTTATGTATTTATATTACATATTTACAGAAATAGCCTAAGTTTGTTTCGCCTTGATGTTATTATGCAACAGCGGGGTTATGCCGGAAGAACTCCCATAAGCTTAAAGAAGTGCGGTCAGTAAATTTCTTAAGTTGGGAATCTCCCGCCCTAGCCATTGGGAAAATCCCGTCATTACTTGAAATGTAAGACATTAACGGGAAAATCCTGTTATTGCTTTGCATGTAAAATTTAAAGGTCAACGTACCATAATCAGTACGCTAAAACTGAGGTATTAAATTACAAATTTAGTACCGGTACGTAGATATCATTGAAAGTCCAATCCAAGCTAATGTTGGAAGCTACGTAGGCAATCGATAAATTTTGCCAATTTCTATCAATATATTTAAGCAATATTGGCTTCTTTATAAAACAACACGCATTTAGGCATGTAGAAATATACAATTTGGTTTGTTTCGTATATTTAGGCTTAACATCCTTACGAAATACCGAGGTTATCAAGGAGAAGACTTTCGCTTAAACTGACATCCGAACCGCTACTTGGGTTACGCATGAAAGAAGGATTGTGGTTCGACCGAGAATTGAACATGGGACACCTTGATTAAAAGGTGAAAGGGAAATAAAACTATTGCAGGTAGTTTGATATCTGGAAACGTTACCATGAAGTTCACACGATTCGCATTTTTCATTCTTTTTATTTTTGTGGTTTAAACCAGTTATTAAAAAAAAAAAGTTGGTGTAAATCAGCCAACCCTAAAAGTAAACACTTCTTTTTAAAGAATACACAAATAACTAGCAAAATAGTATGTAGTATTTTTACTTCAAAATATTCCATACCCTCTTTTTGAAACAAAATAAAATTAAAATAAAACATAAGAGAAATACTTAGATTTATATGATACACTTAAAAGCTGCACATCTAGAGCTTTTGGTTCTGTATATTCTTGAAATTCTACAGTTAAGTTTTATAGAACCACCATCACAGTTTACCCAATCCTCAAGTTTTCTGAATTTTTAACAAGAGGGATTCAACATATCATTATGGAACTCCCCCCCCCAAAAAAAAAGACTACGGAATATATTTAAGTTAAGCTAAATACAACTGCACAACAAACATGACTGAGTGATTAGCTTTTGCGCTTCTATCAGGAAGTCCGGGATTCAACCAGCAACCAGCATCAACGCGTTACTTGCCCCAAAAAAGTAACTGTTACTTTACTTCGAAAGTAACGCGTTACTAACGCGTTACTTTTAGGTCCGAAACTTTAAATATGTGAAAAAAATTATTACTTCAATTTTCCGTACTACTATTACCACCGCTATTATTATTATTATTATTAATATTATTAATATTATTATTATTATTATTATTATTATTATTATTATTATTATTATTATTATTATTATTATTATTATTATTATTATTATTATTATTATTATTATTATTATTATTATTATTATTATTATTATTATTATTATTATTATTATTATTATTATTATTATTATTATTATTATTATTATTATTATTATTATTATTATTATTATTATTATTATTATTATTATTATTATTATTATTATTATTATTATTATTATTATTATTATTATTATTATTATTATTATTATTATTATTATTATTATTATTATTATTATTATTATTATTATTATTATTATTATTATTATTATTATTATTATTATTATTATTATTATTATTATTATTATTATTATTATTATTATTATTATTATTATTATTATTATTATTATTATTATTATTATTATTATTATTATTATTATTATTATTATTATTATTATTATTATTATTATTATTATAAGAACACCGCATATAAACATGAAAGATAGGCGGTTTGTATTTGAATACTAAAAACTAGTTGATTGCCAACCTCGCTAGTCGTGAAGTCTAGGAGTCAAGGACATTGTTCACGACATTCTGAATTTGGGTCTAGGTTGAGTATTCGAGCTTGAGCCAAACACTTAAAAGTTATAAGGCACCGGCCAAATATCTTCAAATCTGCTCGGCCCGGGCTTAGAATTGTCAACGCCTCGAGCAGCTCGGCTCACAGCTCAATCACTATCGACCTGAACCGAGAAGTGAGCCGAGCCAACAGCTCACCCAACCAACTCGGCTAGAGCCCTCGGCTCAGTTGAGCCAAACCGAGCAGATGGCTCATCCCAACCAAGCCAGTTCGAGTCGATGGTTCACCCCAAGCAAGCCGGCTCGAGCTATCTTCTCAGTTGAGCCGAGCGGAGCTGAGCTTGTTATAAAAAATCTCTTGTGGTCTCGCTATCGAGACGAGAGGAGATGCGAACAGTGTCCCCTCTCGTGAGCAACACTAAAAGCATTCCATATTACTGCTTAGCTTACATTTCTTATGTTTTTCGCTTTCCAGTGTAATCAGGCCATGATTTCAAGACGAGTTAAAACGAACGAGCCATTTAACAAACTCGACTGGACTCGAAACTCGACGCGATAAACTGAATCGGCTTGGAACTCGACTCGAGAATATTACCTTTGACTTGACTCGAAACTCGACTTGAATTCGAGTCGAATCGAGTTTTATCTTGACTTGTGCTCATCCTTATGCGTTAGAAAAAAATTGTTGCGTATTATTATACTGCTAAACTATTTATATAATAATAACAATGTTGTTATGTAAAATTAAAAATACAGAATATAGAGAAACATAACACTACAATCAATAAAATGAGAACACATGAACTGGGGGTGAATCAAAACTTGCCAGTAATTCTAAAGTCGATACATGCTTTTTAAAGCTGGTTTCAAACTCTATAATCAACGGGACTCTAGGATAAGCAAACTGGTCTGAAAGAACTCCAATATTACATACCATCAGCAAACTATTTTCTAGTAATAAAGTAGGCCTGCTCATCAGAACAGTTTATTCATATTAACCCCTTACTGTATATCGTTAATTATGACACTCTACTTGTTGATATTTTCCACCAGGGGACTTCAGAAATTTTACTTTTATATTCTGTCCACCATCATCCTCAGCTCTTAAGAAAAAAGTATTCTTTCAAATGTTCGAACGGTAAAATATTTTCGTTCTCCATCTTCATAAAAACAACACCAATCAAAGTAAAATAGACTACCGGTATCATTGCACTCCTAGTTCACTCACTGAATGTATTGATTTGGAGCTGTCAAAATCTACGACAAAATCTTCCAGGTGCTTGCAATCAGTACACGTGATTTCCCTGAGGCTGTCCTCATCTTCCAAAAACAGCAAGTGGCACTACGAACTTATCTGTTTCTCTGTGTGTCAATGACTGTCGGTCACTGACATACGTAGTTCATGCTCGATTGTTTCATTCTGAGAAATTCACTTACAGAAAAGAAATATTTGTTTCCGAAAAAAAAAAAAAATACATATATTGCAGTTACTTATCCGAAATGTAACGCGAAAAAAGTAACGCAAACTAGGTACGTTACTTAAAAATTTGTAACGCGTTACCGTTACAGTTACTTTGGAAAAAATGTAATGCGTTACTAGGAAACGTTACTTAAAAAGTAACGCGTTACTTGCGTTACGTTACTTCCCAAGACTGGGTTAGGGGGGCGGTCTTTCGGACTGAAGCCCGTTCCCCAAAGTTACGGAATGTCTGCAACAAACGAAATATATATTATTTATGCCTTTACTCATAAACTTTAAGCTCCCGTCAAATAAAAATTACGAATGTTTAAAAAAACTAAACATTAGTAAGAAACCCTTCCCAAAATACTTTTCTAAATCCGCCACTGATTCTCAGTATAAAATGATTTTTAAAGTTGTATCCGGAAGACTATTGCTAAACATATAAACGAAACGAAATATTAGTTATGCCTGTACTCATAAACTTCAAGCACTTCCCAAATAAAATTAGGACTTTTTAGGAAACGAAACAATCAGAAAAACCCCTCCTAAAGTACTTTTCTAAATCCGCTACTGATTATTTGTATAAATTGGTATTCAAGGTTGTGTAAGGAAAATTATTGCTAAATCACTTCACAGCTACAGTATAACAGAAATGTGGAAGTACGGTTTGACGGATATATTGAAAAACGTACGTTTTGACGGATAAATAGAAAAACGGGCAAGTTTAACTTTTGCGCTATAAGCTAGAGTACTAAAAGCTCTTAGAAATGAAACACGGATGACAAACTAGAGAAGAAAAAAGATGTCGATAACTCAAAAGTTAAAATAAAGTTAAATAGCCTCTAAAATTACCCTCAAATACTACATTCTTCATGTTAGCTTTAATTCGTAAAACATGTGCTCCATCCATCTTGATGGTGAATTTCAGAGCGAAATATCACATTCAGGTCATGGAATTTTTATCTAACTATAGAATATACTATAAGAAAGCTATTTAGATAGAAAAATCATGAAGTTGAAAAAAGCCAAAATTTCCAAAATTCTCGTTTTTTTCCCAAAAAAGCCGGCTTTTTATGTGAAAAAAACCATCGATTCAAAAAAGCCGGCTTTTTTGCATCTCTAGTGCTAATACCCTGTTTCTAGGTAGCGCGTCTGTTACTGACAATATTCGCACTAGTGCTAAAAGTTAGCATGCAGTACTGCCTGTTGCAAATTGACAACAGTGTGCAAATTCAATTGGGCGTCGAGGGAAAGCCTGCTTAAGGCCATGTAACTTATCATTTGAAAACGACTTTAGTTAGTGAAATGCGTGAAGTTTAAGTTCCAAGATTTGACTCTAACGGACAGAAAGCGAAAACTAACTTAAGTAAAAGCATTGTAAACGAAAGTTGTCCGTCTTAGTGTTTTTTTCTTTGTAATTTTCTGTATAGATTTTAAGAAGCAAAAATATTTATTTGTATATTGTCTTTTTAGTTGGCTGTGTCTTTCCAAGATGGATCAGCTCTCCCTCCCCATCGACTGCGAAACGGAAGGATGGAAGTGAAAACTGAAGTAGTGATGAGAGGAGGAGGACGCAGAGCATTTGAAGCTAAAGAAGTTAAAATGCTGCCCGATAGAGATGGTGTCTGGGAAATGAAAATTGATCTTCGATCAGAATTCGGTGAGTATGGTTAAGAAGTTACTTGTATTTTTGTCAACCTTCTTGTTTTGTGTATTCAAAACTAGCATACAGTGTCCGTCAGAAAATAAATAAAGAAAGGAAGGAAGAAATAAATAAAACGAACTGTCACGAAAGAAAATTTTGTATTGTGTGTGTTACACAAAATCGTCAGCTTTGAACATGAAGGTAGGATAAAGTTATTTAAATATTTTCCAAAGAGAAGTGAACAATGACGTTTTTAAAATTGCACTGTACAAAATTGTTATTGGAGGAGCGCTGTGTAACGAAGACATGGTTATATTCTATTAAGTAGTTTTGCTATACTTTTCTGGATTTAACAAATTATTATGTATTCAAGAACGTACAAAATATGGTGCGGAAAGTTTTTAAAACACAAAGACAAAAATTTAATAATGTTAAGCTATTTTTCAGATTCTATTAATAGTTTGCTTTTCTTGAAATGCAAAGATAAAAAGCACTGAAAAAGATCTAGATATATTATAGCTTTATCGTAGCTATATGGTTAGCGTAAGTGGCTTTAGTGCGTGAGACCCGGGTTCGATTCCTGGTGGAGGCTCATGTGGTTTGGATTTCACGTTGGCTGTAGATCCATGTCTCATATATCCTTGGTGCTGAATGGGACGCTGAACTCGAATCGAAACAACCATTAGCATAATATAAGCTTCTGAATGCTTCATTTCATGCGCATTTTTTTCCAAACTCAGTTTTGACTAATAAGTCGGTTAACCATTAACCTATAGACATTAATCGTAAGACACGTCATGCATATCAGCTTGATTTATCGGGATAAGTAGCTATATTCTTAATCACCGGAGTAAGGAAATAATAATTACAACAATTAATTCGTAAATTCTTGATTGATTATGAAGTTAAGTGTTCCTTTTCAGCACGAAGGCTATGTAGTAAGACAATTCTAGTTTAACAGGAGATCCGAACAACGTGAGATTTGAGTGGGAATCTAACCCGGGTCTCCTGCAGAACAATCAACAACACTAACCATTCAGTCATGAGAGAGTTTGAACAAAAATAAGCTGTATCAAAAAAAAAAAAAAAAAAAAAAAAGAAAGAAAGAAAGAAAGAAAAGAGAAAAAAAGAAATCTTTTAAGTTTTATGTTCCACGATTATGCCGGCTAAGCTAAAGTAGGGTGACCGGACGTACTGATTTTCGCAGTATAGTACTGTTTATTTAAAGAGTTGTCCTGCGTGTTGCGAAGACGCCTAGAAAATCGAGAAATGTCCTTCTTTTTTAAAATGTCCTGAATTAGATTAACTCATCTGTAATATTTTAACGTTTCATTCTTTATTCACAACATTTTGAATCACATGCACTGTTTTCCTGAATGATGAATTTTTATAACATTCCTCGAAAGATTAGGAAAGCAGAAAAATCAACAAACCATTGTTTTGCAATATGTTGTTTTTACCGAGAAGAGTTTGCTGAGATATTAGTAAGCTAGGAAAGATTTCTACTTCAAGTTGCGACAGTGATGCTAACAAGGTAAGTAGAAGTTCCCTCGTGCTGGTCTAAATTTTCCCCTCATTCCTTAAAAGAATCCTACGCTCCGAAAAACAGTTTTAAAAAATCTTCAGTCCTACACGAAGTTTTACTGTACGTTCATAAAAATAAACCATTGTTTGTCATTCATCAAAACATTTGGAGTTGCGATGATTTCCTTCAGCACTTTTGTTCAGTGTTTTTCTTTGTAAAAAAAATGAATGATTAACTTAAGGTTAACGTTAAATGAAACAAGGACATGCGTACTGTCGACGCAGTAAACTATCATATACTATTATATTTATGTTCTACTTTTCGCCTGTTGGAATCTGGTCACCCTATGCTAAAGGAGACGGTGATGAAAAATGAATGAAATGGTGGAATGAAGAAAGTGGGAGGAAACGGGAGAACACCGAACAAACTCACACACATGGTGTTTGTCCACCACAAAGCTCACCTGGCGCGAGCTGGGATCGAACCAAGAATCCCATGCACCAGAAGTGAACGCTCTAGCACTGAGCCACCGCGGCCCCAAGCTCCATCAAGTAAAACTATACTTAAACTAATGCAGTGGTAAGAAGTTTTATTATTGACGAGAGAGAGAGAGAGAGAGAGAGAGAGAGAGAGAGAGAGAGAGAGAGAGAGAGACTGACTGACTTTATCTTTATGATTCGATAAGCTGAAACTTCTCAGATTTAATCTTCATTGTTAATCCTTTCACATCTTGATGAAGAGCGAGTATAATTACTGAAAGCTTAGATGTACGTTTTCTATAAAGATTTTAGCTGAATTATTCATGAAGACGCATTTGCTGCGGAAACTTGTTTGGATTACGCAAAATAATAATAATAATAATTAAAAAGAAAATATGAGAGTGAAGAGCAAACATTGCAAAAAGGGAAGGAAGGAAGAAAAAAGATTTTTGTGTAGGATCAACTGATGAAAAGTTTTTATCACAAGGGACGTATGAAGTATCTTTAGGGGAAAACTTGTAAGATCCGTCGTGAATTCTTAAACGCTCACTTCAGATAGTCATTCTTATCGGAGTTAAGTTCATAAAGAGAGTTTGTTTCAAAATTTGAAATAAATTTCTATTACTTCGCAAGCAACAAACTGCCGTTTCGCGTCAGCTGTGGAAAAATTATGTCCTATTTGTAATATATCTGAATTCAATACTGCACACGAATGTTGGTTCACACTATGATTTATTACACTTTAATACTACCCAGCTTCTGTCTAAAGGTTAGAATCAATGTAAGCAAGAGACCCGTGTTCGAGTCCCGGGAGCTCATGTGGTTCGAATTCCACTTTAATCAGTAAATCCCGTCTCATATAGCCTCGCTGCTGAAAGGGTCTCAAAATCAAATCAACTCAATATAAGCAAACCAAACAACTGTTTATATGTGTTTTGTAGGAATATGTAAAGAATATAGAATATACATTACTATAAATCAGCTATATACAATATCCGGCGCTTAGAACAGTTTTTGTGTTTTTGTGATGTTAGTGTACGGTAAACAAGTGTCTTCCATTGAATATGGCTATTCAGTTCTTGTGAGCATGTTATACATTGCATCGTACGACCTTCAACGCCAGCAACTTCTCTGTGATAGGTCCACGCCCTGTTCCAACCTGTCCATACCTGCTATAAACCTTTTGAGTTTATGTATTACTGCAATATTGTATCGGTTTTGAAAACTATATTACTGTATTTTAAAAACAAAGCAAACAAATAAAGGTTTGTTAGAGGTCAAATTAAAATTTAGGTCCTGAAAGTAAGATGTTGTTCGGTGGGAGTAGCTTATTACCTCCGTTCTTTATTCCTGATTGCAATTCTATAAAACAAGAATAAAACATTGAAACTACAATAATACGAATTAGGCATTTGTAACTATATTTAACAACACAAGTATTGCATTTTTTATAGCGTTAAATAAAAGTCATTACGATAATCCCCCACTCCCTCAAAGAAAAGGAACCGAAGTGTTACGGAATTATTGAAAAAGTATGTTGTTACAAGAAATTCTTATTTAAAATATTTTGGTGACAAAATATTGAAAAATATACTATTCCTACATTCTAATTTGGAGTTATTTAAACTTTAACAGCATTGTTATAGAATTAATTTGACATTTATATTGGAAATGGCGCAAATATCCAGACAACGGAAAACGACTATGAGTATTTTCTGTTATCTGATATTATTATTCAGATAAAAATGCACCCAAATATGACCTTTCGTAATGTAAATGACTTGATGTTCCAGACATCGAATTCCATTATATTTACTTTTTGTCTAAGGAAACGTTGAGATTTTTAAATATATTTTTATAATTACAGAAGGAGAAGGCAGACGTATAAAGGAGATAATGAACAGCATCCACTCGATGCGATTGTCTGCATATTTCAAGGATTCTGATGGAGAACGTGCAAATGCTGATCTGTTGGTATTATCTCACTTTTCGCCAAACAATCATCATATTAAAGTTTACACTTCTACCAAATATGCAAAGGTGAGTAGCCAAAATATATTATGAAAATGAGATTTTATATGCAATCTGGTATAATGAAAGCGTGTAGCTTAATAAAGACAGTTTCCGTACTTACTGCATCATATTTCAGTTTGTAGAGTAGCACGACCCCAGTAGCTATTGAATATTATTGTAGTTCTATTTTCTGTATGTAAAAAACCTCCTCCTCCTCCTCCTCCTCCTCCTCCTCCTCCTCCTCCTCCTACTACTACTACTACTACTACTACTACTACTACTACTACTACTACTACTACTACTACTACTACTACTACTACTACTACTACTACTACTACTACTACTACTACTACTACTACTACTACTACTACTACTACTACTACTACTACTACTACTACTACTACTACTACTACTACTACTACTACTACTACTACTACTACTACTACTACTACTACTACTACTACTACTACTACTACTACTACTACTACTACTACTACTACTACTACTACTACTACTACTACTACTACTACTACTACTACTACTACTACTACTACTACTACTACTACTACTACTACTACTACTACTACTACTACTACTACTACTACTACTACTAATAATAATAATAATAATAATAATAATGACCCTTTGTTCCATGACCGGACGGACCTGTTAATGTATATTCATTAGGCAAATAATCCAAAAGAAAATATCGTATTGTATATTATTATCAATATTTGTTTTTAACTATTCTTTGTTAAAGGTGTAACAGAGAGATGAAAATGTCAATCTTCATGCTCTACACCACAGAATAACACTCCAAACACAAGATAACTCTCAGAATTTGCTTTTGGCTTATTTTAATATGTTTCATTTGTAACCTTCATTAACTTGTAGATTAGGTTCTCGTTTGATACAAATACTGAAAAGAAACGTTAAGCTCCAAACAGTTATTTTGTTGAGTTATTATTATATTACGGCATAAAATAGAGTAAATACCTTGTAACAACATATCGAACGTGCTTCGGTAATAAATATGGGGCATGTTGTGTATTATTATCATTGGCATGTTACAACAAAATTTTGAATTTCTTCTTGCCTGTATGGTTAATGTATAGGTCTTCGATGGGAGAGATCCTGCTTAATTGTTGGTAGGAGTTAATGTGATTCGGATCTCACTTTAAGCTGTAGTCCATGTCTCATGTAGCATTGATTCTGAAGAGAATGTTAAATTCCAAACCAACCACAAAAATAAAACTTAATGGTTTGCAAATTTGGAGCAAAGCGATCGGCCTTCATTGATTATTCATAGAATATTTTAGTGCATCAATTGTTTTCGTGAACGAACACGACATGCAAATAGTTGAATTTTGCATATCGGCAAAAAGCATAGTGGCTTTGAAAAATTGTGTTCGCTGAACAAAACGAAAAAGGCTTCGCCCTATTTCTAATGCTGAATATTCTGTTTTCCATTGTCTGCAATGATAATTCTCGCGCCAAATGCTTTTCTAGTGTTAAGTCTATGGGCATCCGGTTTTTCGGTGATTATTCCTCAATGCTGTGTCCGATCGGAGCATGGACCCCTTATGATACTCAGCGCGCGCTCTCGAATTACCATGCCGAATGTGGTTAAGAACGGTTCAGGCATCTCGGAGATCTAGTGTTTCGATTATTATTCCTCAGTGATATGTTCGATCAGGACATGCGATCCCTTACGACGCTTATCGAGCTCTCAAATCACCGTGTCAAATTTGATTAAAAAGATTCCGGAATCTCGGTGAAGTATCAGGATAAGCGAACACATAGATCGAGTAAAGAGGAGCTTCGCTATAACCAAAAGAAAGATTTGGTATGCTATATAAGAGAGTTACATCTAAGATTATCAGTACTATATTTTAATATGCACAAAAATGTTTCAAATGCTTTACCTATACTTTATACTTGATTCACACTTTGATGGTTTATGTTTAATTTTATAGGTTGGAGAATACATAATTCTTCATGTGCAGAGTAATTTCTATATGGAACACTTTAATTATATTGTGATGTCCAAAGGCATAGTTTTGCTAGTAAGCCAAGAGAATATGCAAGCGACCATTAAAACGTTCGCTATAACGTTAAGTGCAGAAATGGCACCAGCTGCAACGATAATTGTATACCACGTTGGAAGATATGGTGAAGTGGTTGCAGATAGTCTTACATTCCCAGTAAATGGTATTTCACGCAATAACGTAAGTTATATTTATTACTATTTTTTGAACTTTCATAAATATTAATTCTATTAAAACTAACGAAGAATAAAATATAATGTGTACAACTTTGCTCTTAATTTCATTATGCTATTTACTTCGTGAGTTTTGTGTGATTTTTTAAAAAGAATTCTGTTGTGTATATTTTCTTCTAATGACAGTTGCCAGATTTCTTGATTTTTGTGATATTACTATTCATAAATGTTGTAGTCTCAAAAAAATGAATGTCCTAATAAAAATATTCAATTTAAAATCATTTATTTTCACTTGAATCTCAAACATTGAATATGTGGATTCGTTCTTATTTTGTTTCTAATTTAATATTTTTTGTTACATATGTAAATGAATCATGGGAAAAAAATGTTAAAACAAAGGCAATGAAGACTTTTTCTTGTTACATACGTAAACCTCGCTGAAATATACGATACAAATTTTACGGACAGAGGAATTTGTGATTTCAGTAGAGAAAGAACATTTCGATTTTATTCCGTACCATAGATATTTATGAGTATGTTCGTCCTGGCTTTCTTTGTTACCTTTGTGTAGTTAGTAACTCCTTTTGAAATCTCATGGGTAGTTTACTTAATTCTCGAAATATCAATTTTAAATGATTTCACTATTAATTAAATATACTTAACAATTAAATCCAAGTTTTGTTGTTATATTCTGTATATAGTTAGTTTTTCATTACATTTTTAATATCTAGCTAATGCAATTGATGTTTAAGCAGTTTAAAGATGAGTTTTTGAAATACATTTTTCGATATGGAAAAATCTGTTCTTCGATGTTTCGTGAAACCCAATAAAGTTAACGTTGTTGTAAAAGAAGAAATTTTCAGGAAGTGACTTTGCCAAGTTCAGGAATGATCAAATAACTCCAACCATGCTCTGAAACTTTACGGTGAACTAAAACAACACTGTAGATAGGCATTTTTCTTCACGTTATTTCAAATAATATAAAATCCATATTCGAAATATATAACTTCTGTCCAGCTTTCATAAATCATAAAAATCTTGGAGGGGTTATTCAGAATTACCATATTATACAGATCCTGATTTATTTGTAGTGTGTGAAATTGTAAATGAACACAATAAAACATATGAAGGAGTAAACGTGCTTATGTAAAATCTCACAATTAGAAGCCTATCTTAAAGCCATAATATTTTTTTTCTGCAAACGTCATTAGTAGCACGAAGAAAGTTAAAAATAAAACAAAAGAAAGGTGAAGACCTTGGAAAAAAGAAAACAGGAACCACAAAAGCTGAAATACAAAGCTGGTACATATGCTATAAAAAGTATACAATAACAACTTCTCAGAATTGCATTATAATGTTAATTTTTATTTCATTTGTTTACGTAAGAGACCTTTATTTCTTAATGGTGCAATTTCTTGATGATGAATGAATCAATAACTTAAACCCAGCTTTTAGCCCAATTTCCAATGTCTGTCTCTTTGAGTAAAAATACAATTTTTTTGAATACCCCTCGTAGACCGAATTTGATATTTACTGTTGCCTTAAAGTGTTTTTTATAATACAAATGAAAGGCGACTTTGTATTTTGCTACCCTTTAATTTCTCTGACTCAGATATGCACTTGAAAAATGCAAGAGTCTAGCAGATCATATACTATTTACAAATCTACATTGGAATAATAAATAATAATGATGATGATTTTTATGATCACTATCCAGGACAGAGTAATACCAACCCGATACTGTAAATACATATTAAAGCAAGAAATACATTTACAAACATTGATCTTGAAACATGTTGCATCATAGATCTGGCAATACATTTCCACCATATTATTTGGTGAGATTTATTTCTTCTGCGATTTTCTTCAATATGAAGGGGGAAAAAATAAAATAAAATAAAATTACATTAAAGTTTATTTATTTATTTATTTATTTATTTTAGATCACATATTCTTTTCGCCTTTTGTGTCAATTTTCGCTTAGCGTTGCAATATTGGATGAAGTACGAACTGTGTCATGATAATAAAATTTAATTTGTACTTATTTATTTATTTATTTATTTATTTGTTTGTTTCGCAATGTATTCCTTGTACTCACTCATAAATATTCATAATTGTTACTGTTTAAGAGTGAATATAAATTAACATTATGATCATTTTTCCGTGTTTTCTGGTTATTTTCAGTTCACTGTATTCATTAATAACAGAAAAGCAAGAACAGGAGAGCAAGTGGAAGTGGCAATTTATGGGGAACCAGGAGCTCACGTCGGTTTGTCTGGTATAGATAAGGCGTTCTACACTATGCAAGCGGGAAATGAGTTGACATATTCTGAGGTAAACATTTAGTTTGAAAATCTCTTTAATACATTTATTTTAGTAATTTATTTTAAAGGTCAATTTTAAGTAAAGAAAAAGAATTTATTTTGTGAATGACTAAATTTAGAAAAATAAATAGTATATAGTAATTAATTATGCTTTACTAATTGTATAGTTAATGATGATGATATGAGAGACCCAAATCTTTACAAATACATTAGAACACAGGAGCATTTGAACTTAACGGATATATAATGGTTAAAAATGTATTATGTATGGTTCATTATTAACCCTTCCTATACCATAAATTCCTTGCTTTTTTAACTCTTTGACACACGTTTCTATTCTTTGAGTCTGTAAATGCAGCAATAATAAATGCAACCTCAGAAATTTCAATACATGGATGAAAACATATATCCTTTTTATTTCTAATTGTTTCACACCTTGTCAGGACAGGATAGACATTTAAATAATTCTTATATAAGAGGAAGAGTGAAAACTTTATTTGTAAAGTTTAAATGATACACTATTTTTTCTTAAAACGTAATTATTTTCCATTGGCTGATTGATCGAAGTTTAACGTCGCACCGAGACAATATAAAATGAACTGTTTAAAATGTGAGCTGAACAAATACTCGGGTTTTTATGTGAGGTGAATACTCCTACTGGGATCAAACTGGGACCATTCGCATTAACCACTTGAGCATTTCTCATTTTCAGATCACTCTTCTTATTGATGTTGCCCGAAAAGAAGGGGAACAAAGTTAGTTTCACTTCTGAAACTATTTAGAAAGATGTAATCAGGCCTACATATTAACTTTTCGTTTTTCGCTTGACGTTCTACAATTGTGGTCCGAGGGTAAGGTAGACGGTGATGTTAAGATGAATTATAATGGTAAAATGAAGAAAGTGGGAGAACCCCGAGGAAAGCCACGTAGACTGTGTTTGTTCACCACAAAACCTACTTTGTGGGTTGAGATCGAACGAGGGACTCCACGCACCCGAAGTGATTGCTATACCACTGAACCATTGAACCATCGTGACTCCTTGCCTACATGTTAACATTTAATTTATCTACTAGTATTCTTCATTATTTTCTGTCTAATGTCTAGTGTAAATGTTTCCAAGTTCTGAAAATGTCTCTTTTAACAGGTTTTCAACAAAATGGCTACCTTCGACGAAGAATCAAATGGAACACTAGTTCACATGTGGTTTTCACATGAAGGGAATCCAGATGATATTATCTACTTCCCGTCATCAACATATGGAATAGATGCTAACCGAACATTTGAGTAAGTAAAAGTTCTATCATATAATAAGGACTGTAATATCATCATCTAACTTATATTTTTTTCCAATTCTTGTTAAGATCTGTAGATGCCTTGCTTTCGTTTTATCCTTGGAGTCCTAGTCATGGTTAATATTATAAGGATTTAAATAGATAAATAAATAAATAAATAAATACATAAATAAATAATCACGGCTAAGGCTTAGGAAGAAGGAAGAGTCAAAGCTAGGTATTTATAGCCATTAAGTCCTTCGAAGTTAAATTGACTGTCAAAGTTTGGTCATACAAGTTGAATGAAACATCTTTAGACGGTAGGCGCAGCCAAATTTTGAGAATAATTTTCATTGCTTATTTGTTAATATATATATTTTTTTATTCAATAGTTTGTTTTTTCTTTCTCTGCACCACTGGATATTAATATTTCTCATTCTACAAACAAAATGAAGATTAGGATTATGTTTAAAAATCTCTAATCAACCTACATTTTTAAAAAAGTAAACTGGATCATCAATGCTTATATTTCTTCTGTAACTAGACTGTCTTTTGAAACTCACAAGGGGAACTTCTCGCCCACAGCTTCTATTATATATTTCTTATATAAGTATGTATTATTCCTAGTTATCAATTAGCATTTCCATAGCATTCCATGGTCAGCGTAATTTATTTAGGCTGCAACACTACCGAATATTTTTTGTTTGTCTTCTATGAAGCATAGTAGGATGGAAGTAAAACATTTTATTTTATTTTAGAACAGCATATAAAGTGTTGTATGCAGAAAAAATAGTTATGTCTAACCAACTTCAAACAATAGGAAAGAAAGGAAGGACCAAAACTTGGAGAACGTAATATCTTAAAACTTAGAAAGTCCTATGAAATAGAGCCGTTTTTTCGTCATACTTTGCAGAAATTAGGGCATACGTTATGAGTGATATCATAACGTAATCAGGATGTATTTCTCAGCTGTAAATATGATGTAAGAAAACTTTAACCGCTGCATTTCAGAGTACTTCCTACATTCTAAGGAAGTACCACTGTCTCCTTTAATTTTTAATTTTCCCTTTTACTTTACAGATATTAAAAAAAATAGTAATAATAATCGGGTGTCTTTTGAGTGTAAATAAAATGATTAACAAATTCCCAAGCGTGATGTAAGCAAATAAGTAAAGAAGAGTGGGAATGAATTTCTCGAAAAATTAAAAAATTGAAATAAGAGCTACCGCTCATGCCTATGTAAAAGTACCCACGCTACCATAAATTTCTACTAACTTGGGGACGTTTATTATACTAATTTGAGGAGGTAGAATCAAATAGAAGTATTTTTAAACATATCCCTCTATGGGGTTACGAGAAAAATGACCATCCACGGAGCAACGAGGAAAGTGACTCAAAGGACAGATATGTATAAAAATAGTTCTACTTGATTCCGCGTCCTCAAGTTAGTATTAAAAATGTAATCAGAAATTTATCCAGGCATGGTCACTTTTACTATTTACATCAGTAGTAGTTATTTAAGCTAATTTTGAAAGACCATTTATAGTATTCGAAATGGCTAGTAAGATAATGGTGCATGGGTGCATTTGTTGCGCGTGATTCCACGCACGTTTTACAATGGTGGCGTAAGAGTTCTTGGCTTTGACTCTGCATTGTGAGAACAAGTGAGAAACTATACGAATATTTAAAAATAAATAAATAAATAACTCTTGAGTCCAGGAAACCAAAAATATTTAAATAGGCATTGAGAGTCTGGACGGCAGAATCTTTTTCATTTTTCAGCCAACTATTAGCGAACTATTCAACTCCATTGGCATTTATATGTCTATTCGTCTGTTCTACGATAAAACTCTCATAAAACTTATCAGATTTTAGTGAAACTTGGAATATGTTTTCCTTTCACTTCCAGAAATAACCCTATTGTTTGAGGTTGAATCCATCAAATGTAAGGGAGGTAAAATGGGATAAAATCAACTTGTGCAAGATGACACGTGTACATGCAAGATAATTTTCCAATATAAACAACGTAAAAAATTTTCGATTAAAAAAAAAACGAAGTAAAATTTTTCTTTATGGCATTGTGAATATCGCCCAACTTGGGATTAAAATGTGCCAAAATGAAAATGTAAATTTACTTCGAAGTAATTTCAAAAATACATTCCATGATAATTTTCGTTAAAAAAGTGTTTGATTTTGGCATAACGATCGTTCCTTCTGCTGGGAGTTAAAATCAGTAAAGAATAAAGGAGTGGATGGTTTACCCTCCTAGCCTCCTCTCCGAGATTTAGAATTCAACAACAAATTTTCTAAAATTAATTCGGTTTTGATACATTTTCTTGGACTCTTTCCGTAATTCTCAGTGCCTGGGATTAAAATCAGACAAAAGTGAGCGGTAAATCATTCCTGTCATGTAGTATGGATTACTCACCCCTCTCCACTCTCCCTGTTCTAATTTTTTAAAAAATATATATTTCGATAATTTCCGTTATAATTGTTCGATTTTAGTGTAATATGTCATGCATATATATTCTCTAAGGCTTCCCAATCCTTCACCTTACATGGAGCTGAAATCAATAAAGAATAACTTACATGTTAGATTAATAATAATAAAGAATTCCTCCCTTCTTTTTGTTATGATAACTTATATTAAATTCATTCGGTTTTGATACAGTATTATATATAACAATGTCTCTCTCTCTCTATATATAAGAGAAGTCGTCCTGATTGACTGAGTGATCAACGTCTAGGCCAAACCACTTCAACTAGAAACTTGAAGTGTGACTGTGTATAGGATTTGTGAGTTAGGTGCCATTAAGGAAGGATTTTTTGAAATTCGACGGGCAAGGGGATGGCAATCATTATAGTGAAATGCCCATATCTTTGAATCTTTGAAGCATACCGATACATCAAATTTGGTATATGGATTTCCCATTTAAAATAATTAGACCCATGTTTCACCATTGTTTGATGCTTCTCCGAAAAAAGAGAAGAATTGTCGTGTTAAAATTGCTATAACAGGATAACTATATCTGAAATCTTTGCAGTGAAATCTTTTAAGATTAGAGACATGAAATTTGTTATTTATACTTTTCATTTACAATAATGAAAGTTTTATTTCAGCTTTTGATATTTTCGTTAAAAGGGAATAAAAAGAGTGATTGTTGCAATTGTTTTAATAAGATGGCCATATTTCGAAATCTCTTACCTAAGATGCTTAAATTTTTACCAGCTCTGGGAATACCCCTTTGGGCCTTTATGTTAGTCATGTTAGGAATATAAGAGGTGCGAGGCCGCAGGCCTAGCAAATGCAGGGGTGTGGAGGCAAAGTCCCCAGCTAACCAAAGACTAGTAGATGTATATTTTATTTCAATCTTTTCCATAATACTCTATCCTTGGAATTATGAACAGTCAAGAATGAGCGGTGAATTTATTCTCCTAATGTGGTCTGGATTACTCCCCTGACTCCACAGATAAAAATATATCATTCTTAAAAATATTAGATTTTGATGGAATATAGGGTATACGTTTTGAGGTTTCACATTCATTGGATTTAAAATCAATCGAATACTCGAGAGATAACTATTTCTGGTAATTTTTTTATAAATATTCGATTTTAATATATCTTTATTGAGGTTTTCACATTATCAGGACTCACTTAAAATCCCGTGAAAATTTAAACAAAAATTATAAGATATTTCGTAAAATATACAATTTTGATAAATATGTTTTTCTCATTTTTCAGATAATTTCCAATAATCTCAATGCTTGCAGTTGAAATTGGGCCAATAATTAAGGAACGCGTTCTCCCTAATTTTATATAGTATACTTTTCTGAACAGTAATTAAGAACATTAAGATTTTTATAGAACATTATGTGCGTTTTGTCCGAGGTTAGAGACTATAGCTCCTATAGTTTGAGGTTGATATTAGGGAGGAGGAGGATAGCTGGCTTCAACAATGCACAGCAACACTAGTATAACATAAACTTTAAAAAATAAATAAATAAATAAATAAATAAATAAATAAAGCTTAGGAAAATATTAATAGGAAAGACCATGTTGATTGTCACGTCCACTGTTTTAGGAGGACACTTGGTATATTCTAAACCAAAGTATGTGATGATTTTTTTTTTTTTTTTTTTTTTAATAATCATAAATTTAGACAATGTGGTTGGACTACAATATACGGTAATGTTTTGTTCACATTTTTTTTCTTTCTTTATTTTAGATATGCTGGTTTAGTGGTTTTCAGTGACGTGGAATTGTCGCGGAGACCAAGCGCTTGCAACCTAACGCAAGGTTATGCTGAATGTTTGAGTGGCAGATGTTACAGACTGAACCAGCGTTGTGATGGGAGATTTGATTGTGACGATGCTTCTGATGAAGCCAATTGTAAGTTGTGAAGAAATTTCAGTGCATTACACAGATTTTTTAAAGGAAAATTTGTTTTTGCATAGTTGTCTTTGAGGATTAATCAAAGAATTCTACTTAGCAAGATATAAATTAATTGTATTGACTTTAATAACTTAAATGTTTTCATTTTTGAAGTGATACGTGTAGAATGTTGAAAAGACAGGCAAATGGTAGACGAAAGGACAATTGATTGCTTGATCGCTCTTTTCACTACCGAGCCTATATGAGATGAACCGCTAGTCGGGTTTTATCGTAGGCAAGTACCCCATCAAAGATTGAACCCGAAATTATGTGCACGAAAAGCTCTTATGTTAGCCGCTTTGCCAGGTAGGGGCGCTGTACGAAATAAGGTTCAAATCCTTACTTTTTAACATATATTTGTGACTATTTTCGATTTCTAGATGAAACCTACCTAACTATGTAGATAAAATTTAGAAATCAGTGCTGCAGCAAAAGAATTTAGTTTATATAGTCTTTGCTGAGGTTTATTGTGCGCCAAACATAAACATAAACAATTTTGATTTTACTGTGAAGCTGGGGTCAGAATATTCAAGTACGAGAATGTTTAATGGTTGCAATAAATTTATTTTGTCGTTCCCTTCGAGAGTTTTTCACATATTTTCTTGATAATCAAAAATAGCTTCAAAAGAAAAGGTGAAAATTAAGATTACTATTCAGTGATCTGATAAGAGAATGAAAATTGATTTTCTGATAGAAGATTGGATATAGCTATAGTTACGTATGTTTGTCAATTATAAAAACTAGGAAATTAAGCAGCGCTTTTGCAATACGCAAGTATAAATTGTTTAAGTCCCTTCTAGGTTAGTCTAGCGACTAGCTCGTGTTCGATTCCTGGTGAATGCACTACAGGTGTTTAGATCCTAACTTAAACTGTAAGTCTTGTCCTATATACTCTTCGCTGCTGACAAAGGATATAAATAGAAATCAAATCAATCCTTTTGTTAACCTTCCTGTAGGAAGCATTTGTCGCTTTTAATAACAAGTCAATGCAGACAGATTGTCGTGCGTAATTTCTCTTGTGACAAAAGTTGAATAACTGCTAGATGCAACAACAAAGAGTATGTACATTTAAATGTTAAATAAATGGGGGTAGCTCGTGGATCATCATTCCTCAGCGGTACGGTTCATCTTTTCCACTAAAAACCTTCCGCGGTGTCATCTAACACCCTGTCAAATTTTTTAAAGGTTGTTCGAAAGTACTTTTCGGACAAACTTTGCTAATCATAAAGGGCTTCTCTCACTCAATTTGAACTATTTTTTAACTAACAGGTATTGACAAGAATTATTTGGTTTGTTTGGAAACCACTCCTCTTATTTGTTTGCAAGTATGTTACTCTAAATAGCATTTCAAGAGGCTCAACAAATGGAAGTCGCTAGGGACTAAGTGGGACTGTTGGGTGGGTGGTTCAGTATCTTCCAGTTGTAACGCCGTAGCTAGTCCTTGGTAATGTTTTCCACGCGTAGACGAGCCATTGTCGGGCAAAAGAATAACGCTGTCCGATAGTAGTCTCTGTCGCTTTCTTCGAATGACATTGTGTAATGTGGTCAGGTGTTGCAATACATGTTGACATTCTTAGTTTCGCGACGTTCCAAAAAGTCGATGAGCAGTACGTCTTTATAGTCCCAGAAGACTGTGACCAATGATTTTGCGCTGGGATGTGCAGTGCTTTTCAACTTCCCCGAAGGAGGTGACGGTGGATGTTTCTGTGTGTGTGAGGAGCGGCGAATATTTGAGGTCGTGAAGTGAACCATTGTCTCATCATCCGTAAAAACTCATTTCAAGAATCATTCCCTCTACATGATAACGGTAGAGACGGATCAGAACCATACCCGTTCGCGTAGCTTTGCAATCCAATTTCACCACCTATATTGTACATACTTTTTCGTGTAGCCCAAAATCTAAGGTATTATATGATGGACGCGTTCTACAGAAATGTTTACTTCCGTGGCTACATTCGCCACTGTGATTGTTCGGTACTCCTTGATCAGCCCTCAATTAGCATAGCATTTTTTCAGACGATGTTGTTGGTCATCCTGGGCGAGTTTTTTCACATATATCAGTCCTTCTTTCTTCAAATAATATGCACCATTTACATACCTCCTTAAGGAACAGTACTGTATTTATATATACCAATTGTCGATGGATTTCAGTGGGCCTGGTTCCTTGACATTGAAGAAATCAGATCATACTACGGACCTCCATCTTAGTCCATGTTTTCAATAGTGCGGCCATTGCTCCCTTGACATACGCCAAACAGATGGCGTTACGACATAGTGTAGTCGTGATGTCACACATTCCTGTAATACACACGCCACGAACGGAACAAGCGGGGGGAGGGGCACAGTAGCTCAGTGGTAGAGCGCTTACCTCTGGTGCGTAGGGTCCCTGGTACGCTCCCCGTCCAAGTAAGTTTGTGGTGGATAACGTCCTGTCAATGACTCGTTTTTCCTCCAACTTTTTTATTCAACCAATTCTTCCAGCATCATTCACTTGCCTTCATTATCGTCTCCCGTAGCCTAAAGGGCATAATCGTAGGACGTCAAACTGAATTATTTAATTTCATTTCATTTTACGAACAGAACAAATATGCATTATCAATCACCATAGCTCAACATACTTTACTTTTCAAACAAACCAAGTATGTATAAAATTTTCTACTTGTGTTTAACTAAAATATTTCGCCTATAGTCATATGTATTTTTAAGTACTCTTATAGAGAAAATTCACGTATAAGCATCCTATATTACTATCGACAAACAGCTTCAATAAATCATTTTTGTCTTCATCAGTGTAAAGAGAAAAACTAAAACTGCTGAACAAATTACACAATGGAAAGTTGCCTTCAACTCATAAATAATGGGAAACTACAGATTCTTATCAATTTAATGGAGACATTTGAAAAAATACAACTTACCAGATTAATATGGCGTTGGATCACCTTCTCCCTTAGAACACCTCTGATATGACGTGGAATGAAGTCGTAGAGGTCGCAAATGGCAGCAAACTGAATATTACATCATTCCATATGCAGTGCTTAAATCAGTTCCGTGAGATGATGGAGATGGAAATGCGAAGGATTTGTCTCCAAAACGGATCAGAGATGTTCAATTATGTTCAAATCCGAGGGTTTTATGGGCAAGGGGAGGGCTTAACTTCATCCCGATGTTCCCCAAACCAATTCCACAACAGCTTTAGTTATGTGAATGGGCACATTATTATCCTGAAAATGGCGTCATTGCCCGAAAGCAACATCTGCACCATAGCATGAACACAATTCTCTAAAATGGCGACATAATTACTGACAGTGACGCGACTGGTAAGCGTCAGGACAGTACCCGCTGAAAACCAAAATATTGCGGCCCACAGCATCACAGATCCGAATCTATTTCACAGTTGGAATCATATGCATCTTTGAGCGCCCGTCACGCACAAACACGGCCTGTGGTTTGGAATAAGGTGAACAATGACGCTTTCGACTATATCACAGGTTTCCAGTCATCAACTGTCCATGATGAAGTTCGTAGCACCATTTGCACTATGCTAAAAAGTTGTCCCATATCAGCAGTTTCGCCCCTGAAACCTAACCCCGTATGTCCATATTATGTAACTCACGAGGATCTTGTGATTGTAAACACAAAATATAGAGTGTGCTGTTTGAGTTCCTCCATCACTTGCGCCGCAGTAACATGACGGTTCTAAGTGACAATCCGTTTTAATTCTCGATGGAACCTGTGATTGAGTAGTGTTTTCTTCCCACCGTAGTTCCTCTTCGCCGATATGTTTTTCCGTGAGTTTTGGAGGCCATCACCTTGGACACTGTCCCTCGCGACAGAGTCACACATTTTCAACTTTCATCACGCTCCATCACATAACCAAGTGCCAACAATTTGTTCCCTTTGGAAATCAAAGATGTCATCCATTTTATACTATCACTGTCTGCTCAGTTCATTGCACACTGCTGTTCTAAAACTCCTCACGTAGTACGCACTAAGAAACCAAGGTGCGGTTGCTGCCTGACCGTTGCCAACCCAGACATCTGATGTGCTTCCAACTCCAGATATTTCCATTAAATGGATAAGTATCAATATATGCAAATGGGATGTGTAATCCTTGAAGCTACACACAGGTGAAATGATTAAATTCAGGATTCCGTGTATTAAAGAAAAAATAACCACGTGATTTGTGCAGAAGCTTAAGAATTTTTCTGCACTTACGAAAACGAGGCAGTTTGGTGAAACTGGCATTGTCATAGCTGTATAAGTTGCTTGTAGGTGACTTTTTAACTACCTATTTAAATATGCGCCAAATATTATTATTAAGTTATACCTATATGGATTAATCTATTCGAAGAAGAAATACAAAAAAAATTAAATTATAATATAAAAACCAACCAGCCTTTTTATCAACAATGGATTAGAGAGACGAAAATATGTGATGATTTGTAAATTGTTATGTATTGTATGAATGTTTCAGGTCCATCGAATCGTTCAGAGGAGCTTGCTAGATTTAGGAAGTTCCGATTCAACCGAATACAGAGACTGTACGAAAATGTGTGGCTGTGGAAAGATATTAATATTGGACCTCATGGTCGCTATATCTTCAATATTCCCGTGCCACGTCGCCCTGCCAATTGGATGGTATCTGCGTTTGGGATGAGTCCAAATAATGGATTTGGAATGCTTTCTAAAGCTATTGAGGTATGTCTGTTTCTATATGCTATGTTTAAGGTGCTTATATTATTTTTCGACTTTTTCATCTGTAATACGAGTATAATAAGAAATACGGAGTAATGTATAATATAGAACTTTAAAGGTCAGTGTGAACCCTGATACGAGTCAAGGGACCGCGGTGGCTCAATGGTCCTCACCTCTGGTGCTTGGGTTCCCGGGTTCGATCCCAGCCCCCGCCAAGTGACAAACGCCGTGTGCCTGGGTTTCCTAGGGGTTCTCCCGTTTCCTCCCACTTTTTCATTCCACCATTTTCATTCATTACTCATCATCACCATCTCCTTTAGCCTAACCGGCATAACCGTGGGACGTAAAACTCAAAGATTTTATTTCATTTTCCTGATACGAGTTAAAGTCAGGGAATTAAAATAAGTCAAGGAAATGCTTTCATATATGCCGAAAATTAGGGAAGTCTGCTGTTTTACAGAGGAATCAGGATTTTTTTTTTTAACTGTCCACAGAAGATATGAAGAACACCTCAAAGAGTCAAGAAGATAAAGAAAATTATATTTAATAAAAAAAACTTGAGAAGCGCTACAAGATGTTAAAACTTTAAGCCTTGAAAGAACAACAAATTAAATCAAAAATTCAAATTCTACAAAAGATTAAATAAAGTTAAGTTCATTAGTTTTAGATAATCAAAATGAGAAGCCAAATTATGACATATATCTTTATGAGTATGTTCAGAACGCCGAGATATTAAAGGTGTTGTTAATGTATGATTATTGTATTCCAAATACAGAAACTTTCTGACTTATAATAAATATTTACAATAAGAAAGGTGAGTTTATGTAGTATTAAAAAATAAAATAAAAAGTGGAGCGTTGGGGACTGTAGAAGCTGATTAGTTTTTTTTCTTTTCTTTTTCTAAACTTAACTCTAATGATGGTGTTTGCGGTGCAACAGAGCAGGAAAAGTTTACTTGTCAGTCACGGAAATTCAGGGGAAGTCAGTGTAACCAATACTAAAGTGTCAGTGTGAACCCTGAATATTCGAACGTCTATAACTTGAATTTTCAATACTCAAAGTAACTTCACACTCCCAGTGGAAAGAATATGCTTCAATATTAACATTTTTCTGTAACTCAAAGTTCTGTTACTCAATTTTTGAATTTCTCGAAGATAATTTCATGCTCCTTGCATCAAAACGGTCACCTATAAGTGGAACTTTACCAAAAAAAATATTGTGCTAGCAAATAACAATAGGTATGTTGTACTCTTATAAACAGGTTGTTAAAGGTTTCGAGAGATATACCCTTACTGGTGAAAACTATTGAAAGGAGTAGGTTACGAACTGACTAATGAAATAGAACACAAAAGTACACCGTTACTACCACGGTACGTATAAGGTTTCTAGAATGTGTTTTAATGAAAGAAAAGATTTTTGAAGGGTTGAATTGAACGGTATTCTTCTCCACCTGTCATTTCCTCCCTAAAAAGCGAAAAAATGAGAAAGAAAAAATGCTGTACCAAAATAAATGACTATAAAAACTGACATGATTTTTTAAACAATGTAAATTATAGTACCAATTCAATTTTATTTTTCCTTCACGGCTAATTAAAGAAGGATTACTATTTGCGCCAATTAAGTTGATTTTCGAAATTAAAGTGTTAGTGATTTATTATTTCTTTTCACGAGAAGAATATACATTGATTAATATTACTTGTGCTATTAATAAATAGTACTAGTAGTATCATAGCATTAGATAGTGGTAGTAGTAGAATCACTAACTCATAAAGAATACTTTGTTTACGATTCTCTGATTCGTTCTAGTGATAAGAATTAGTATTTTCCCCCCTATTCCTCGAATGTTCTATAACTTGAAACATTTTCAGTTTACGAAAGCACTTCGAGATATAGAAGTTTTCAAATATGTAATTAGTTGGAATAAAAGAATTCCGGAACGAGAACGGGAAACTTACTACTTAGGAGAAGACAGAATAGGAAGGGAAGAAATAGAGAACAAAGGCAGCAAAACTGGTTCTAGGCTCTCCTGCAGAGCTATGGAACAGGCTCCATGCCAATCGAGTTTCATAATTTGAGAGGACCCCTAAAGTATGTCAAAATGCTTGCAAATCCTAGTTTTATAGATCTGTACGTATATTATTACCTTTAATCTCACGATTTTTCCCTCGCTTGCTAATCAGACTGAACATAAAGCAATTATAGTTTTAAGAGATCATTTCAACCTTAATAATTTCAAAATATGATATATTCTTCATAGTTAGTGATCTTCATGTAGATATAAACACGTATGTACATCGGGCATGTGCATACATATTAATTTACTTGTGCTTTGGGTATTTTACAATACAGTAATGCTGCTTTAATTAATTGGTTGCATAATCGTTTATTTCTTTCTGCATTTTATTTTATTATTTATTTTTTGAACACACTACTAGAAGAATATACTCTTTTCTTTCATTTTTCCTTTATCCAATCTTCTATTAATACTATTTTAATATGGAAGCTTTTCTGTTTTTGTAGTTGATGTCTATATATACAAAACTATATTTGATTACACGGTGTTATTGTCTTGGCGTATACCTAATCAGTTTTCTTTCTCCTATAGTACGTTGGTGTGCTTCCATTTTTCATCAATGTTGAAATGCCAACAATCAGTATGCAAGGGGAACAAGTTGGTATCCGCGTCACTGTATTTAACTACCTCACTTCACCTATCGAAGCTATTGTTGTTCTGGCTAATTCTCTAGACTACAAGTTCGTGCATGTGGAACTCAACGGAATTGTAAGTACTTACGGTAGTTTCTGAACAACATAAAATTTGAACATATGCCGTAAAATTAAATATACTAACAATCTAGTGGATATTTTTTGTTTTTTCATAAATTTATAATTAAATTCTGAAGTAGAAATTTAGTCTTGTTAGAAATTTAGGGAAAATTTCTAGAAAGAAAAAAAAATGCTTAAATAAATATAATTATAACATAATTGTGTCATCGTAAGTATACTGTTAAGTTTTCTCCGGTAGGATTTCTAGTAAATGTGTGTTAAGAAAACTACTACAATAAATGGAATACAGAAGTTGAAATAAACCAGGGAAACAACCTGAGAAAATTATTGAAAATATTACTAAGACAACTCCCTCTATGTTAATAGTGTGAAATTAAAAAGTGGATTGCTGGTTAGTTAGCGTAAATTCTACTTTGATCCGTACTGATATATCCATTAAATATTAATAATATCATTTAAATATTAAAAAAATATATATATGATGTAGGGAAGAAAAACTAAAAAACTACCTCAGAACAGGGAAGAAAGAAAAACTGTGTCAAATGAATCAAAAGATTGCTAATCCAAAAAGAAGTAGAGGATTATATATATATTCTGAATGCGAGATGTACGGAAGAAAAATTACAAGTGAATGAAAAGTCTGGTTCAGAATAGGGAAGAATGGAAAATTGTATCACGTCAATCGAGAGACTGCTTATCCGAGAAGAAGCTGAAAGTTTAATACATGTACTCAATGCAAGATATAAGAAAGAAAAATTACAAGACAATGAAAAGTCTGGCTCAGGATAGGCGAGAATGAAAAGTTGTGTCACGCCAATCGAAAGATTGCTGATCAAAGAAAAAAATTAATGTGTAGTATATTAATGTCAGTGCATGTATTTATATTTCTTAGTTGAATCATATATATATAAACGCTCATGTGAAAGAGTATTTCTACTCTTTTATTTTCTGAAACTTTATTGTTGTTGACAAATTTTATTATTTCTTGTAGGTCAGATCCTATAATCCTAGAACATCGTTCGGAGAACACCAACATCTTGTATGGATTCCTGCTCAAGACGCTGCGACTGTGTACATTCCTATTGTTCCAACACGCTTAGGAGATATATATGTAACATTACAAGCAACGTCTCTTATTGGAAAAGATCAAGTTACTAAGAAGTTACATGTTGAGGTTAGCATTGCCAAGGATTAGTTACTGCAATATAATTCTATATGAAGTTGTAAATAATGCATTGTGAGATAATTTTGTAATCAAGGTATTATTAACAACAGTTTGGTTCAGAATGACTATATTGCTTGTTTCAGTACATTAATTGAGGTAGGGGAGGTACAGTAGTTCAGTGGTAGGGAACTTATTTCTGGTGCGAGGAATCTCTCATTCGACTTTAGGCCACATGAGTTTGTTGTGAACAACATAGGGCTCATGGGTTTTTCTTGGTGTTCTCTCCATATTATTATTCTACCAGTTATTTCATAATAATTCATTTTCATTAATCATCCGTCTCATTTAGCCTAAAGGGCATAACTGTGAGACATAAAACCAGAAATTTCATTTAATTTCTGTAGCGGAGTTTTACAAATAAACTTGTATTCGGAAGTTAAGTTAAAGCTTTGGAATTTGTACCATTGTTGTGAAACATTGGAGAAAACCCTCACTTTCAATTATTATTAGTCACGGGCTAAAAGCTTTGAAATTTGTAGCATTGTTGTGAAACATTACGGAAAATCCTCACTTTCAATTATTATTATTCACGGGCTAAAGCTTTGAAATTTGTAGCATTGTTGTGAAACATTAGGGAAAACCCTCATTTTCAATTATTAATATTATTAGTCCGGGCTAAAAGCTTTGAAATTTGTAACATTGTTGTGAAACATTACGGAAAACCCTCACTTTCAATTATTATTAGTCACGGGCTAAAAGCTTTGAAATTTGTAGCATTGTTGTGAAACATTAGGGAAAACCTTCACTTTCAATTATTATTAGTCACGGGCTAAAAGCTTTGAAATTTGTAGCATTGTTGTGAAACATTAGGGAAAACCTTCACTTTCAATTTTTATTATTCACGAGCTAAAGCTTTGGAATTTTTAGCATTGTTGTGAAACATTAGGGAAAACCCTCACTTTCAATTATTATTAGTCACGAGTTAAAAGCTTTGAAATTTGTAGCATTGTTGTGAAACATTAGGGAAAACCCTCACTTTCAATCATTATTATTAGTCACGGGTTAAAGCTTTGAAATTTGTGACATTGTTGTGAAACATTAAGGAAAAATCTCACTTTAAATTATTATTAGTCACATCCATTTTGTTAAAACTGAGAAAGAAAATACCAGAAAAATGAAAATGCAGTTTTAAAGCTAAATAATTATTATTTGCTTTCGCATACTGTTGGAAAAGAAAGAAAGAAAGAAAAGCAACGAGTAGAGTTGTTCAAATCCTAATTGTACTGAAACCTCTTAAAAGGTTTCAGTAGCCAAGATAATTTAATAATTCTTTAAATAAATTACACCATTAAGTATTTGGAAAACTAATTTATAATTTCTTTCTTTTCAGTCGGATGGGTTGCCACAGTATAGACATCAATCCGTTTTGCTAGATTTGAGTAATAGGGCATATGTGTTCCAGCATATGCATGTGAATGTGACGGAGACACCTATCATTCCTTACGACGAAAAACGTTACTACATTTATGGATCAAATAAAGCCCAAATTACTGTAGTGGGAGATGTTGTAGGTCCAATTTTCCCTACAATGCCAGTGAATGCAACTTCTTTGTTACATTTACCTATGGTGAGCAATTATAATTATAATTTTTCTCTAATGGTATTAAATTAAGGGTATAGTTCCTTAATGAAGAACTAGAAAATTAGTAACGTAGTATGAAGGAGATTAATTTTCAGGCATAAGCCACGGATTAAATTTTTATTTGTAGACTAACGTCATTTTAGAAATATTCTGGATTTCTCTTTAATATAGTTGTGGCTTAAATAATTCATTGATTTCAGTTGAAAAATTAGCACTCATATAGCTTAAAAGTATCCATAGTACAAAAAAAAAAAAAAAGTAGTTATTTTGTCTCAATTTCCCCATCTAGAAAATTAACTATAATAAATATGTTAAGATTTTTCGAAACTGAACTGGTATAATGTGGTCTCTCTACAAATAGTTGAATAGAGATAGCTTGTACTACTGATACGATAAGGATGTAGATCGTGAAGCATGTGCTAATTATATAGGGTGCTACAACACGGGGACATCGTTTGACATATCTACAATACCACCAAATGAACTCTGTTGTCAACCATTTTGATACCATTATGTTACCATTTTGTAAAAAAATAAAATTACCTCATGTTATTACACATTTCAAATCTGCATATTAAACGAACAGTATTATTCAGTGTTACAAACTAAGAACGCTCCAGAATCACAAACATCGAAAACAATCAAGCGTTGGAGGAGTCTACAACAGTAATAACGCAAGTGAGACGGACGGAGTAAAGAACATTCAAAGTACTTTAGTATCGGATACTACGATCATTACATGACGTAGCTCGAATAAGTAGAAAGTAAGTTACAAGGAATTGAAAATTTTACTTTTTTTTTTTTTTCCAGAGAACCTTATTTCGGAAAAGTGCTTAGATAAGTATCACATCTAATTACATTGATCGTTTTCAATAGACACAAAGATCATAAACCCGTTTACGGCAATTTGGTTTCTCTCACCCATTTCGCAGATATGAAAAACATCGGTAAATATTACTATACTGCTTAAAAATGGCGTATTTATGGGAACTTTTAAAAATAAATGTTGCTTTCCTTTACTTCTGTAACATTACAATAATAAGTTTGTAGTAAATGAATTAAAAGTTCTCGCTCTTAAATAATTTTAAGCAGTATTACAAACTTTATCAGTATTTACTGCATCTCCGGTCAAATTGATGTAAAGGGTGTGATAATCTTTATATCTATTTAAGATCATCTATGTAATTGGACGTTGTATTTCTCGAAGCAGTTTGTTTTTGAAATAAAGCCTTAAAAAAAAAAAAAAAAAGCCAAATTTTCAATTCCTCGTAACTTCATTCCTTTTCATTTGAAATGTTGTAAGATGATCATAGTATTCGGCACTAAGGTATGCATCTGCCCGTTCGTTTTGCTTGAATTAGTGCTGTAGAGATCTTTAAAATTCAGATGTTTCTGATAGTATACTATCCTTAGTTTGCAACACAGAATAATAAATATGATATTGTAAATTTTTGTTGAACAAGTAAAATTTAAATATGTAATAACCTGACCTGACATACAAGAGTGTCATTTAAGAAAGAAAAAAAAAAAAAAAAGTAAAACTTTATGTTGAATTGGCAGCACTGGTGATGTGGTGGTATCACAAAATATGTGAACAATATGTCCCTGTCGATATTTGCATAGCACAAAGTTTCAACATTTTTAAAGTTGTAAGGACGTATCAACATAAGTGATCTACCTTGTGTATATATAAATTAATAATATTGTTTTAATTTTTTTTTTTCTAATTTAGGATTGTGCAGAACAAAATATGTTTAGCTTTGCTGCAAATTTTTACACAACAATGTACATGAGACTAATCAATCAGCGTAATAGAACGCTAGAGAAACAAGCATTTTATTACATGAATATAGCTTATCAACAACAACTGTCCTACATGAAGAGTGATGGATCGTTCAGCTTATTCCGAAGTGACTGGTATGTAGCTTTTCGTTTATTTACTTACAACTTTTGAGCATTCTCGTGTATTTTTGTGTTGTAAATGTTAACGAAAATTTCATGCGTTAGCTAGAATTAAATTTCTTTAAAGGTAGGCTTCTTGGTGGTATTGGTGATATTATTATTATTATTATTATTATTATTATTATTATTATTATTATTATTATTATTATTATTATTATTATTATTATTATTATTATTATTATTATTATTGTAGTTTATTCAGTCACACATTTGAGAAAGAAAATATAGAATGTGGTCTGGACAATAAAATCTAACATTGGAAAAAATATATACTCTTTATAAAATACATCTTAGCATAAAATTAAATTAAGGTTATGTAGCTCGAAACCATGAAGTTAAAATTAGTACTGTATCCTATCATCTGAAAAATATATTTTAAAATATTTTTTGCAAATAAGGCTCTTACATTAAACAAGTTAACTGAAATTAACACGATCACGTTTCTCTAATATTGAATTTCAGGAATCAGTCTGCTTCTAGCGTGTGGTTGACGGCATATTGTGCTCGTATGTTGCAAGAGGCTAGTTTCTATGAATGGGAAAATTTTATATACATCGATCCACAGGTAATTTTCATGAGTTTCTACAGCTTTACTTCATCTCAATGTAGTATCAGTAATATAATTATAATTTTGTAATTGTATGTATATATATAATTATAATTTTGAATATATATCTTGAGTTAAATTTATATTTTTAATATACACTCGAACATCAAATTTTACTCTATTAAATAAGGTCATTCATCAATTCAAATTCAATTATTATTGTGCATGTCCTTTAGTGACTTGAATGGCATTTGTGAACAAGAATCAAGTGTTTAGACTTTAAATTACAGTAATATATCGAGTTTAGTGTACAGTATTTAACAAAAAGTCATATATATCCCTTGATATATATAATGACTGGATAAATATTTCATTAAGCATAAATACCACTATAAGAATTTCTGAAAAAAAAAAAATAAATAAAAATAAATTACACTAATTTTTCAAACTGAAATTGGGATTAGGTTGAACAGCATTGAAGTAACACATTGTTAAGATTTTGTGTGACTTTTATTCATTGTCTCAGGAGCGTACTGGTAATTAAATAAATAAATAAAGTTATGTTAAATCTACGTATGTTTTAATACTTCCAAAATTTACAGGTGATTGCAAAAGCAGTATCCTGGTTGTTGAAATATCAAACTGAAGATGGAGCATTTTATGAAATAACTTGGCTTCCAGATAGAAAAATGAACTCCTCCCTGAGGTGGCCAAATGACCATATAAAGTTCCGAAACATTTCTCTTACGGCGCATGTACTTATAACATTGGAAACAGTTAAAGATTTGACTGGGGTGAGTATTCCACCATATAAAAACCAAAGATGTCAAAATGAAATGTACTTTTTCCTTGTGTGTGTGTGTGTGTGTTTTAATGACTTTTATTTTATTTTATTTATTTTTATTTTTTGACCAAGCATGGCAATAATTACTGAAGAAAACCAGTAATTCAGGAGTTGCTTCTCCTAGGCACGTGTCTAGTGGGCCTATTTGGTAATCCGCAACTGAATATAAGGGCAATTTAGTATTTTACCTTGAAATAAAGATCTCAAAGAGCTAAATAAGATGGGCTCCTTTAAAGAGAAATCAATGGCAGAATTTTTAAAACAACACTGTATTTACTCAAGTTATAATATTATGGGTTAAATAATTAATCTGTGACATAGATATACGTTAAAACTCGTATCTGCACGTTTTCATTTAATTATTTTCCGTACTATTAAATATAAAACATTTTGTTCTTCTAGTAGTAATTGAGATTTTTTTCTACCCTTTAGGGACTTGGGTCACAAGTAGCTTTGGCACAAGCAAAAGCTATCCGTTGGTTGGAGCGAAATCTAAAATTATTAGAGGACCGAGGAGAACCTTATGAAGTAGCAATTGTGGCATATGCTCTGATGCTGAGCAGAGCTCCCACCGCAGAACATGCATTTAACATCTTAACGAAACACGCTCGACATGAAGGTAACGTTCACGTTAATCTTTTTATATATATATATATATATATATATATATATATATTAATACATATCGACTGAATACCTTTGAAAGAAATAGAATTATACATAAAACTGTTCATCGAAAAATCTTGTGAACAATTCCCAAAATGGGAGACTGAATAATACACATCAGCAATCGAATGTGATGCGCATGTTGCAAGTAGTTACTTCAAGAAGTAATTTTCCCATAATGTAAATAATACTGTTTTTTTTCTTAAGCGTTTAAGTAATATTAATTCATTATATGGTCAAATAAATTCCCAAGTAAATTTGCATTATATTTAGTTGTCTTATGTATCAAAATCATGAAAACTTGAATGACACTGGAAGATAATTCGAAGCGACACCTGTGTTAAAATCATTTTACATATTGTAAGAGGAAGTAATTGCACAATATATGCTGTCTTTTATACGTTACGTATGTGGTAAAATAGGTATTCAAAACCAAAGGTTTTCAAGAACATGATTAATCCTAATTCTGAGTTTCTTTAACAAGGTTCACAAATTTAAAATATACAACGCCTTTGTGTGAGATGTGGAGGATTTACTTCAAACTTCCTATTTAATAATGTCATATTAATTCCATGTACAAATTGATTTGGAACAAGGGAGGCTGTAGAGGAATTATTAATTGTTTAACTTGTTTCCAGATATAGTTGTAGTATTATCAATGAAAATGGGAAGGAAATCTACCAGGATATATCTTTACCAAGTTAGATTTAAAAAAAAAAAGAAAATCCTTAGAAGGCAACCAGGATAGATGGCCAGGGGATTAGAACACCGAATCTTTCAATTGTGATGCTCGAACGGTGCTCTTCCCTACAAAAACTTGATAATATACTACATATGACTTTTGCTACATAGCGTGTCCATAAAAATACTATCATATTTTAAAGTGGTATTACGTCGCTTTGGATAATTGTAGTTAAATGAAACTGGTCACATTTTAAAGAAAAACTCATATTTTTACTATACGTCGTAGACACTGAATGTGGGCCCCCCATGAGTGGCGATGCAGACATCAAGACGATATTTCCATTCATGCCACACACGCTCCAACATATCTGATGAAAAGGACTGAATGGCAGCACTGATACCTTGCACTTCTTGTAGGTTTTGACGCAATGGGGGTACATAGCAATGAGTGTGTGTAGGAGCTTGATGTTGAAACCTTCGGCTAAAAGCACGCTGAACTTTGCACCAGACTCTGCGTGCTGTGATATTCCAAAACACACCAACTTCGTTCTTGTGAAGTCGCCATAACTCCTTAAAATTTATTCTTTAATAACAACACAACACAGCGAAAGGAAATAAATTTACGTTACACGTTATGGCATAACAGTACACAAACATAAAAGCTTCCCAAGTAAGTTGCAGCACAAACAGCAACTGCCTGCCAAATATCCAACAATGAATCCATATCGATTAATCACAAAGTAAACATGAGTGAATTTACTTTTTCTGTGTTTGATCCCGTCCATTGTTGACATGCACAAAAATGTTTGAGTTTTTCTTTCAAGTGTGACCAATTTCATTTAAATACGATTATCCAAAGTGACGTAATACCACTTTGAAGAATGATAGTATTTTTATGGACACGCTGTTTTATCCTACGATTGTGCATTAAGTGGTAGGGAAGTCAGGTATTGAAAGGAACTCAGATATGTCAGTTAATATAGACAGTCAGTACAACAGGAAAATCAACATTTACTTTTGATAATTCATCTTATATTTAATCTTTACTCGAAGTTCTATAGGTTTGAATTGGTGACCATACACAATATGTGCGTTCTCGGAAAATCTCAGTTTCTTTTCGCTGTATCAATAAATGAATTATTAATTGGAAGTAATGTATCGAAAAAAAAGTGTATGTTGTATTTATTGATTTAGAAAAGACTTTTGAGCGTGTGAACTGGGATTTTTTGTTGA
The DNA here is from genome assembly GCF_964235325.1 of Thermobia domestica. Taxonomy (NCBI): domain Eukaryota; kingdom Metazoa; phylum Arthropoda; class Insecta; order Zygentoma; family Lepismatidae; genus Thermobia; species Thermobia domestica. The sequence goes on from NC_137454.1 coordinate 94,835,669, forward strand.
GCTGAATAAAAAGATGAAAGACTCGTAAGAATCTTATATATGAAATAAAAAGTACGTGTTAGAATAGAAGAAATGACAAAGGAGAGTGCAATTGGAAGGAGAGTTCGACAGGAGTGTTGCGTCTCGCCAACATTATTTAATATATATCTATAAGAGATAGTGAAGCAGAGCCTACATAATGAAGACCATATTTCGGTAGGAGTTGGAATAATTAAATATATATACGGTTTGTAGGTGATATAGTATTTGTTGCAGAATGCGGGAAAATTAATTAGAATGCAGAATCTAATTAATTTTCTGAAAAGAAAATTAATTAGATTTTAGAAAACTTGAGGAAGGGCTGTGAAGAATATGGGATGAAAATAAACATTGGAGAGACAAAAGCCATAGTGATTGGAACAAAGCGGTCGGTGTCAATACTTGGATAGTATGAAGTGCGAACATGAAACAAAAGCAAGAATAGGAATAACGAAAGAAGCATTTAGGAATATGAAGAGTATATTTCGTAGGTCATTGAAGAAACAAAAAAGGAATTAAAAAGGACTCGTCAAACGAGTCGTATGTAGTGTCGTACTATATGGAATAGAAACTTGAACATTACACAAATGCTATAAAAGATAGGGGAGATTTTCCAAATGTGGGTGTGGAAAAGAATGTAGAGCATTAGCAAGGTCGAACGGAAAATGCAATGAGTAGGTATTAGAAATAGTGGGGGTGAAAAGAAAGATATTTCGATGTAATTAAAAAGAGAAAGAATAAATAATTGGGCTTTCGCGAAGAAGGAACTGTAACATGAGGGATATGCTAGAGGGTTTGGTGGCGGGAAAGAGGGAGACGGGGAGAAAGAGGCTATGATTGATGGACGGTATTAAAACAGAAACATCGTACATAAAGTTAGCTGAAGACCGTGGTGTATGGAAGCTCCTCAGTTGTGGCAAGTGTCGTGCCAATAATGACAAAATACATATATTGGTATACTTCCTGTTAATACCCACCTTCAAAGTCATGTCAAGTAATATTTGCGCCATTTTATTGTGTTCAAAATTACCGTAAAATTAAATACATTGTCCTAGTTTTTTAAATTATGAAATGCAGTAGCAAGATTTTCGTACGTAGCCATTGCTTTTAAATTTGCTTTTTTTTTTTTTTTCTAAGCTACTTAAAAAGAAAGATACCACAGAATTTTCACAATTTCTGTTTATCCATAAAGCATAATTACCGAATGAAAAATTAAAAAGTTTACGTATTACATACGATAAATGGAGGAAAATAGGTATTTTTTTTTCTATCACAGCAGTCTCTCTATTAGTGCAAATTCAATTATACACAAAGAGTGAAAAATATACGACTGGATTGGAGAATTGAATTCGGTTTTCCTGTGTACCGTGCTGATCCGTTAATCACTACACCACCTAGTCCACTGCGTTCTTGTAAGATTCTTCATTACTTCTTTCTGATTTTCGCAAATATCGCACAAATCGCTTAGGTATTAAAATAATTGTATATAACATTAAATGAACTAATAGATAGACTGTAGTCTTCTCTTTAGTCAAGACACTGGCGTCTCTGGCATGTAAATTTTTTGGGGGGACATCAAAAAAATTGATTTAAATGGTACTTCCTAGTCCAACTTGTTTATTATCTTCGATTCCATTTTTACCCTTCTGCTTACCTTCACGGATCCCCTGAGGTATATCAAGAACTTTGTTGTAATCGTTTCACAGCCTGAATATTATATTCCAAATAAAAAAATTATTATTATTTATGTTATTATATTGTTAGTAAATAATTAAATTAGAATAAAATATTGAATATTTTGTACTTCAAAATATTGGGGGGAGGGACGTGTCCCCCCTGCCAGAGACGCCTGTGAGTCAAGAAGCCTATGAGCACTCTTCAGTGTTGTTGCTTGTTAAAGTTTAGTGTCTCTTTCTAGCACCAAGGTTGTATGAGACATGGATCTACTGTTTAAGGTGGAATCAGAACCATCGCAATTCGTTCAAATTTCAATGCTTTCCTGCCGCAAATCAAACCTGGGACCCTATGCACCAAAGGCGCGTTCGTTAGCTAGACTAACGGGGGAGTTTGAGCACACCTTATGAAGTCATGCTTGTTAGGTACTCAAATTTCTGCGCTTTATGGAAGTTATTGATGTGGCTATCAGTTGTTTAATATTTTTTTTCTTTAAAATTATCATTGGTATTGATATTATATTATTTACAGATCTTTAGAATAAGAATTGGAGAACATAGCGAGGATCCTAATATCATTAAATTAAATTACATTGATTGTATTGCTGTGTAACCTGCTGTCATGTATGTTTCTTTTCCCCACATTTTCTCATGGGTAAGACAATATATATTATTTTCTGTAGTCTCCTTAAATGTGAATCCGTCGTTCCTGTGTTTTGTAGTGTTAAACTGAAATCAGTATTCATTTATATAATTTCAGGAGGCTTAACTTACTTCGCCAAGGAGGCAGTTCCAACGCCACCATACAAACTGGAAAATCAAAGGCCATTTTTGCTTCCGCGATTGCCGTATAAATATGATTCCAATAACATTGAGACGACTGCATATGCTCTTCTAACTTATGTAGCACGACGAGAACTTTTGATTGAACCTATTGTCAAATGGTTAAATGCTCAGAGGCTCACGGACGGTGGATGGGCGTCTACACAAGTAAGTCTCAGGGTTTGACTAGCTAATCTTTAGATAACAACCGCACTTTATGTGCATGCAAAATTGTTCCTGATATTTGAGGCCTATAAGTGATCTTTTATCTGAACCGAAATATCTGGAACAATTCAAAGAAGATCTCGTAAAAGACCTGAAATATCAGGAAGGATTTTGTATATACATTAAGAGATGAGTAGCTATTTCTGTTAATATGAAGAATCTCCAACACAGTTGTAAATATGAATATCGTTACTATTCTGAATTAAAACTTGATGATAAACGCACAATGCTGCAAACCATGTGGAAATACGGTGACCATGTGTCCCTCTAAATAGCTGTCTTATATGAAGAATTTTTAAATCTTCTATTGGCTATTAAAATTTCTTTGTCGTAATTTCTACAATATTGTTAGCATATAATGGATATAAAGTCGTCCCAATATGAGACACATATATATCAATCGTTAGATCTCATCGTACTTAACAAAATGACATGCTCAACTATAAATCTTCATGAGTAGTTTCCGAGAAAATTGACAAAAACAATTTCATAGAAATATTGGTGCTATACGAGAACCCCCCCCCCCCAGTTATTAAAAGTGAGACTGATACCAAAAGATTTCCCTATTAAGCCTTTCATTATGATACAAGCAAGACCACAATACATAGTATGGTTAATTAGATGTGTATTTCTATAAATCATATACGCGGAAATGGTGCTTCGAAAGGAAATACATCATAGCTATGTCTTATTTACCGGGTCATCCCGTAAGTAATGTATTTTGCACCGTGACAAACGATAACTTACAAGGATCACTACCATTAGTCTGGAAAATAATCTCCATCGGACTCAACACTCTTGTCACTGTCAATCAGTTGTTGAATCCCCCGCTGAAAGAAGTCACCGGTTTTGGTGGCAAAGAACTGGGTCACTGTTTGTCGCACGTCGCCGTGATTTTGCAGTGTTTTCCCGAAAAGGTGGTTTTGCAGGCTGCGAAAAAGATAGTAGTCTGTTGGTGCAAGATATGGTGAAAACGCCAGGTGGGAGATTTTCTTTCAACCCCATTACTCAATCTTGGCACAGGTCCTTCTTGCCGTATGTAGGCGTGCGTTATCACCATGGATGAGCACACCCCTGCGAAGAACCAGAGCAGGACATTTCTCCAATAATGCAGTCCGTAAGCGTTCAAAGTCCTCTGCATTGATTGTCTGGTTACGTGGCAAGAGGCTCGAAATGGATTATTCCACGGGTATTAAACCAAACACTCAATATCACTTTGCAGGGGTGGAGGTCTATTTTGGCACAGTTCCTGCGCTCCCTTTTAGGTGCCAACTGACGTTTGCGTATAATATTATTGTAAAAGACCCATTTTTCATCCTTTGTCACCATTCTCTCCAGAAATGACGTCTGTGATGAACGGGCAGGCAACTGCAGATGTCTACTCGCTGGTGCTTCTGTTGAGGCGTTAACGCATGAGTACCCTTTTACGAATTTCGACACGTACCTAAGGTCCTGCAGATGACGATGAACAGTCGAATGAGTGACATTGAGTTCACTGTGCAGTTCTTCAATAGTTTGCATTCGATTTGCTTCCTCCGCTGCTCGCAGAATATCGTTATCTAGCTGCATAGGTTTCCCTCCTCGTAGCTTATCGGCTAAGCTGATGTCCCCAAACCGAAATCTGGAACCGCCTCTGTCATTGACCGAAATCTTGATCAACCTAACTAGTTTTAATTGCTGATAGTAGAGAAGAAATACATTATTTATTTATTTCTACACACAATAGACTACATAACCCAATTACAGTGTCCGTTACATGTATTAAGCGACTATAACACATTCATACTTATAATACACTTATAGTTGTAATGTAATTGCAATATCATTGATGTTTTTTCATTTACAATTATTTCTTATTATATTACAAAGAACTGCCTTGAATTGACTTAGGCTGTTACTATTAATATCCAAATCCATTGTGTATTTTGTTAACCTATTGTAGGTTGTACTCAATCTCCATACTGGTGACCTCTTGTTTGCATTCATGTGTAATCTGTCGCAATAAAAGTAATTGAAATTTTCAAGACGAGTTACATTTGTAGGAGTGCGTATTTTAAATTCTTGCAGTAAATTGGCGCAGTCGATTTTATTGTTAAATAACTTAAATAGAAACAACGTATCTTGCATTATTCGTCGCTGTTCTAGACTTAATGTATTAAAGTTTAAATTTAAAGATCGACTATTATATGTTTTCGGATATACTTGTGTCTCCCTATATGTCAAGTACTTTAGATATTTATTCTGAACTTTTTCTATATTATTTAAATTTGTTTTTGTGTGAGGGTTCCATATAGTGGCTGCGTATTCGAGTTTTGTACGTACGTAGTGTTCATATAGCTTTCGGATAGCGGTAATACTAGTAAACTCTTTACTGATCTTGATGATGAATCCAAGGTTTCTGTACGCCTGGTCAATCATGTGATTTATGTGATTATTTAGTGTTAAATTTCCGTCATATACCACCCCTAAGTCCCTGACAGATCCGAGGTTGGTAAAGTGATGTCATTCATCTTATACGAAAATTTCTGAGGGGTTTTGCGGTTTGTAAAGGACATTACATTGCATTTGTTAGTGTTCACGTTTATGATGTTCTCTTTGGACCATTCCATCAGTTCATTCAAGTCATTTTGAAGCATTTTACAGTCATTTAATGTTTCTATTGCCATGTATATTTTAACATCATCTGCAAATATCAGCGTGTGAGAGTTTTGTATACTTCGCGGTAGATCATTGATAAATAGTAGAAACAACAATGGCCCTAAATGTGACCCCTGTGGCACCCCTGATAGTTGTACATACTCCTGAGACTTACAACCTTTGTACACGACGAATTGCTTTCTGTTTTCCAAGTAAGATTTAAATAAATCAATAAGTTCGCTGCTGAAGCTAAATTGTTTAAGCTTGCTGAGCAATCTATTATGATTTACGCTGTCGAACGCTTTCGCGAAATCTATGTATATTACATCTACTTGTCCCCCCAAGTCTAGTGTTTTACTTATAAAGGTAGATATTAGACTAAGATTTGTGACCGTTGACCTGCCTGTAAGAAAGCCATGTTGTGATTCTGATATAGATGGTCGCACGTGTTCTATTATCCGCTGGTATAAGACTGTTTCATAAATTTTAGCAAAGGTGCTTAAGATTGAGATGAGTCTATAGTTTTTAATTTCTCTCTTATTATTATTCGATTTCGGGATAGGTGAAACTCTCGTTGTTTTCCACTCATTAGGGAATTTTCCGGATTTAATTGACAGGTTAAATATAATGTTCAACGGTGTTAGGAAGTGATGTATACAACCCTTTACAATATAGCTTGGGATTCCATCGGGACCTACTGCTCTTTTGGATTTTATCTTTTTTATTATATTAGCAATTTCCTGCATTTCTATTGATGATATACGCAGTATATTTAGAGCGTTATCTACCCACACTGACTGTTCTGTTGTATTGTCTTTAGTTTTACTGTATACAAACTGAAAGTAGTCCGCAAACTCCTTAGCGATTTCGTCGTCGTTGTTTATTTCTTTACTATTATTAGACAAGAATTCGGCATTTAAATGCCGTGTCTTACTTTTTACAAAATTCCATAATTCGGATGGATTTTGTTCTAAGGATGCCTCGGACATTAATACAAAATTCTTATATGCATTCCGTACCTCATTTTTAATTTCTGTCCGTAATCTATTGAATTCTTGTTGATGGAAACTTTTACTCCCCTCCCTCTTTTTTAATTTCCTATGATGATATGTTTTTGATTTAATTTTCTTAATTATATCCAGAGTGAACCACGTTGGATAGTTTTGCGGGGTTTTTGTTTTCTTTGGAACACAGAGGTCAAATATGCTATATATAGTGTCGTAAAAGCATTTAACAGCTTCGTCTATATCATTGTATCCTGTAAGGTAGTCCCAGTTTACCAGCCCAAGTTCAGTGTAAAATTTTTTGAAGTCTGCCTTTCTAAAATTATATCCCGTTACATTACGCTTAGATTTTGCTTGTTTTAGACGATCCAATTGTATTTCAACGTTCAGAGTAGGGTAATGTTCATCTTCTTTGACAAAGGAATAAGGTTCTTTGCTAACTTTTACGTGGTCTAAATTACTTAGAACTAGATCAAGAGTTTTACCGAATTTATTATGTACATTATTAAATGACTGTAAATTGTTAAATGACATGAAATTTTTAATGCATTGTAGTTTGGCCGGAATTTTGAGATAACTATTGTAGTCATTGAAATTTCCGTCCGGTAAATTGAAGTCACCAAGTATGAGAAGGATACAACCTGATGGACATTTTGAATCAATTATGTCGAACACTTCCTCATATTTTTTCAGTAGGTGACTCCGGTATAAAATATACTAACAGAATATATATAGTTACTTTTTCGCATAACAATTTAACCAATAGACATTCTACATATTCATTTGATAAACAGTCAATCATTACTACTTTATACTTTTTAAGACCGTTAACAGTACTCCCCCTCCCTTGGTTTTCCCTGTTCTTTTGTTATCTCTATCTGTCCTATACATATAATAGCGATCGTCAAGAATCAGTGAATCATAGTGTTCATTTTGAAGCCAAGTTTCACAGATTGCAATTAGGTCAAAATTGGACGATAACACATTACAAACGAACGATGACATCTTTGTCCTTAAACCTCTGCAATTTTGCATATAAATGTTTATGAGGGTACACTTCTTCTTCTGTTTGTTATTTCTAAGAACGTTGTCTTTATTTAACACAATAGAAATTTCAGGAATAGAAAAACTGGTTGATCCCCACCCACATTTAGAAATTGCAGTTCGGAGGCTCCCCCTTTCGTCTGTGGTGCATTCTTTGTAGTTGATTGATTTCAATATTTCAGTTGTTAGTAGCTTACCTGAAGAGCCAGCTTGGCATCAGATGGTTCTTCCTCTGCCCCGAGGGTGACTGGAGACAGCACCCCTTTGTCCTCTTGTCCGCTGCCCTGGTTCACTCGCCGGAAACTACTGCAGTGTTGCTATATCACTTTCTTCTTGGTTGTTCGGTGTCCAAAAGGTAATACTTGAAGACGTTTCAGTTTTCATTGCTTGTAAATCACCTAAAGTATATCCTTTGTTATCAATGTAGTTAGTCAAATTGTAACTTTACTCGGGATCTTTCTTCTTTCATATACACTACGAGTTCTTTACGTATCATTCTAACGGCCGGTGAAAAGTCCTCGTGTATTATAACAGGACAACCCCGACATCGATATGCATTCTTTAGTACTTCCGAGTTTCTTTTATATGTCGCGAACTTTACTATTATCGGTGCACTTGCTTCTTTTGATAATCTATGAGCCCTCTCGATTTCATAGGAATTAAGTTCAAGTTTTAACTGTTCTTTGCAAAAGGATTTCACAAGATGTTCTGTATCTTCCCAAGTTTCATTGTCCTTGCCTTGAATGTTCCTGAATATCAAATTGATCCTACGAGAATGGTTTTCTAATTTATCTATCGTGATTCTGTTTAATTCTACTTGTTCCTTCAACAGTTTATTTACTTGCTTTAGTTCTTGAACTTCCTTAGAGACGTTGGCCAACTCTTTTCTGAAAGAGTGCATGTCGTCACAGATCCCAGATATTTTCTTGTGCATGTCTTCTAGTTTCTTGTATAAATCATCTAAGGATTTCGGGCCTGGATTTAGTTCGATATCTCCGATAATTAGAAGCACTACCACCACTGTTCCCGCTAATAACGCGCAACTTAGTGTTTTTTCTTCTCTGGTTTGTTTTTCTTTTAGATTGCATCACTTCACCACACACCTTGCATTGTATGTTCCTATTCTTTGTCGCCCGAACTTCACACTGACACCCATCCTTTCACGCAATTAAACCAAGTTTTCTGTTTTCTTTCGTCTTTTCTTTCTTCTTAAAAAGTTAATTTGCAGAATCCCTTTTGTAGGTTAATATTACCTTAAGAAAAAAGGTTTAGATTATTTACATAGAAGTATATCAAAATATAACTTTAACGAATTCATTTCTCCATTTTAATTCAGGATTCTGCTGTAGCATTGAAAGCATTAACTGAATATACTGTGAAAAGCAGACTAAGAGATGTATCACAATTAACGATCACTGTTGAAGCAGTAGCCTTGAAGGACCCAGTAAGAACTCTTTACATAACAGACAGTAACCTTGGCGTTCTTCAACACGTAGACGTAAGTATTTTGATGTAGATACAAGTGTGATAGTTGTAATCATAATTTTTACTCTTATACAATACTAGAATTATTTCTGCCATTTGTAGCCATAGGCAAACGGTAATTAAAAAGAATAAATGTATTGTATGCAATAATTCAATGAATATACAAAACTTTATCCAAAAATAAATGAGGTTATATTAAAGAGTCTTAAGAAGATATCGAAAAGATAGTTAACAGGGTAGGTTATAATTAAGTAGATAGTATATAGTGAAGTCTACGGTTGTTGAGATCTACTTATTTGTAATATACAAACCTGTATAAAGGATAAGACAGTACTTAAAACAAAGAGCTTATCCGGTTGCAATGATGTAAACAGACTTTGGGGGAGATGGCTGAAATTCAGCTCAAATGTAGAAGAAATTATGTAGATTCTATACTCCAAAAGCAAATTGTCCCTAAAATGGATGGAACACAGTCAAAAAGCGCAAAACATTAATATTAATGTCAATAGGAAACCACTGAGAAACAAATAATTCCTCCACTTATCTCAAAAACCAAAATAGGGAAATGGCTGAGATTCAGTTCAAATGTAGAAGAGACTTTGTGGATTCTATATTTTAAAAGCAGATTGTCCTAAAATGGATGAAACATACTAAGAAATCACGAAACATGAATATTAAAGTCAATAGAAAATCAATGAAAAAATGATGTCGTCCACATATCTCAAAAACTGTAATAAGGAGATATCTAATTGAAAGCTTATTGCAAAGGTATGATGAACTGCTTGAAAACAATGTACCTAGGTACAGTACGTAAGGCAAATATTGATAGAACATTGTCAAAAGTCAAGTTGTTTGAGTAAAATCAACAATAATGATAAAGTATATGCATCTTCTGCGAATTACCCAGGGTAACCCAAGCGGAGTTTACGTGCTTAAAATATCTCACATCCGGATTTGGAGCCTCCAGACTCGAATTAGCACGCAACGTGACTTTTGACCTGATCACGTGACATACTCTGGTCCTAATGACAAACCGAATAGGACCGATGTCTAAATTATTCGTGGCCCGGGGGGAGGGGGAATTCGAAGATGAGGCGTACACCAATAGATAGACGCTATTGAACGAAATGATATCGGTGAGTGTAAATCCTCATGCTCAGCTTTTGAGGAAGCAAAAAGAAACTTCTTTTTAAAAAATGATGCTGTATGATAACCACGCAACCTATTGAAAGGTGTAACAGTTCATCAAGTTTTTTTATTATGAGACGTCAGTACATAGTATGATGAATGAGATATAGCTCATAATTATTATTATCTCGTAAACTTTAATTTTTGTTTCATTATAATGTTGCTCAATGATGAGACATAGATTTCATTGAGATGAAACAAGTGACATACTTGAGGGTACATTTTTATGCATACTTCTCTAGAAAATTGATTTTTTTATGACCCTAAAAGATACGTCGTTTGTTACCAATGCTAAATTGACTATTTTTATTATGTTGCAACTTAACAGTGACGCTTACTCCTCGCTGCTGATGTCCCCATTAGACACCATAATCAAACAGTCTGTCAGCTCTTTAACAGTTTATGCATTACTTGTGAAGGGTACTAAACAATCTTAAAAAGATATCGAGAAGATAGCTAGTGTGATGTATTGCTATTGAATGTATATAAGTTCATTTAATGTGGATACATATCAATTTTCATTGAAAAAAATGAAATCCTTAAGTTTTACGTCCCACAGTTATGCCGGTTAGGCTAAATGAGACGGTGATAATGAGAAATCGGAGAAATGGTGGAATGAAGAAAGTGGGAGGAAACGGGAGAACCCCGAGAAAACCCATGAGCACAGTGTTTGTCCACCACAAAGTCCACACGGCGCGAGCTGGGATCGAACCAGGGACCCCAAACACCGGAGGTGAACGCTCTACCACTGAGCCACCGCGCCCCCCAATTTTTATCAAAATCGAATTATTTTTCATTGGTAAGTCCGCCATATTAGATTTTTTTTTTTAATAGTATCAAATTCGCCCTATATACTGAGTTTTAGAAAGATAAAATTACGTTTTCGACTTTTGGTCATCTTTTTCGGCAAGTGGAACTACTGTGTCTTATCCAGTTGACAATATGTAGATGGCTCTACTGTAGAGGAGATGACATTTTACATGCTATCGGTTTATGGAAGAACAACACCGTAAACACGCTTCCTATAATATTCTAATAAATTGTAGAAAATAATCCTATCATATTTACTAACTGAAAATAACCTATTTGCCAATATTTACTATACCTTTAGAAAAAAATTAGGGAAACGTTTTCGTTAAATGCCAGTTTTATTGTGGGTTTTGCTCAGTAATAATAATAATAATAATAATAATAATAATAATAATAATAATAATAATAAATCTGATTAGAAACTTTTCATACTGTTTAAGTATTATTTGTCTTATTGTCAAACAATCTTACACTCCGTAAGCTTTAATAATTTTTTTTTCGTACTCTAACATTAAATTTCCATAACGAAAGATTTTTTTTATTTATTGCTTTTGCAGGGTTTTAAGGAGATTTCAATTTTTTTTCAATCGACTGAACTAAGCTTCGCTTCTTTTCCATACAGTGCTTGTTACAAATACTCCTTAGTTCATACATCATACAACTGTTTATTTTTACTATATCTAGCTATTAATAAAATTTATTTTATCTTTGAATTAATAAGGACATAGTGTTTTCTTATTATAAGTCGACATCTGGTAATCCTTTATGTTATATCAGTTCAGAAAGTGCATTTTGTTGTGGTATGCTTTATTGAATCAATTACTTTGTAATTGATAGGCGGATTGGCACTTTTGTATCAAAGATTCACTCACTTATTTATGTGAAAGATATTCTTGAGGTAAATTGTATATAATGTTATTTTACCTGAGCGACAGTTATTAAATATTACTCAAAGATAAAAGACTTCGAAACAGTGATTAAGTCGTTACAAATTTGGAATTCAAAGCTGTATTATTATGTCTTATATATGTTTCCTATTTATATGACATTTTCCAGATTCCAGAAGCATGGGGAACTGTAAAAGTACAGGCTAAGGGAGCTGGTTTCGCTGTTCTTCAAATGTCAGTGCAGTACAATGTAGATACCTACTTATTCCAGACAGCGCCTCCAGTTGAAGCATTTTCCCTTAAAACAAGAGCACACTTTTACGGCAGGAATCAGTCTCATATAAATTATTTCAGTTGTCAAAGGTAAAATAAAGACATAATTGCTTGATTATTATTGGTAAGATGAGCTAGGTTGAAAATAATTAACTAATAAATAAAAGTTTGAAAAAAAAAGTAAAATTTCATGCATACATTCATTACTTACAAACTAAGCATGCCAAGTCACAGGATCTATGTGGAAAATGTATTAAAAAGTAGTATGCAAGTATTATATACACGCACGATTACTTTAAGTATTATATATACGCACTAATTAGTAAATACAGAATAGTGGTAGAGGCTGTTTCTTCATTAGTCCATTACAATGTTTTTGCATCTCCAGTATATCATCAATGGATTTCAGATTCCTCCAGTTTTAATAAAATATTCGTATGTCTAGTGTAGCAAATACAATTAAGGATGTTCCATTAATCTATATGAAGATATCTCTTTAAAAACTGGAATTGTAATTATTTGATTTTACTGGTTTCTTCAAGTCTATTCAAATGTCCCTTGATCTGGAAAATTAAATTCTGTGCGAATGCTACTTCAGCTAAAATTAATGTATAGATATTAAAGTTTTAGATCACTGAATTTAATTTTCACAAAGCAAGAGTCATTTAAATAGATGTGAAGAAAAAATTAGTAAAGCAAAATCTGTAAAGTTACAATTCATTCCAAAGAAAGAAAGACAGAATACATCTCCATATAAATTAATGAGGGGGAAAAAAATCCAGGTACTCAACACCGTTGATCAGTGACTTGAATACAAAGTAAGTACAAAGAAGATGGTATCAAAGTAAACAATTGCGTTTCGAAACTTACGATAAAGAACTGTTTTAGGCAACTAGATAACAAGTACCAAAAATAACAGCAGAAGTTTCTAGATAAGTTGACTGACTATATATAGTATATCGATATATCATTTATAAAGAAGTAATTTTTCATACAGAAAATTTCTTAGTAAATACCATTCTAATGTATAATTACTAATAGACACTATAAGGTACATCTTAATATAGAACAGTCATGGGCGCCCGAAGAAAATTTTCTAGAGGGAGGGGGGGCTCAAATCCCTAGTTGCTATATTAGTTTGGTATTTGTTATTTGTATTTAGAAAATCTTAAGAAAATTTAATATATTTTCGTGAGCGGGGTGGGGGTGGGCTCGGGCCCCACCCTGCTCTTCCCTTCGGGTGCCTATGAGAACAATTAATTTACTTTTGTACCGCTGTATTTCTTTTGTATATCCGTTAAATATTTTCAATATTTCGACCCTTACAGGTTCATGATCACGAACACTTTATTTCTACTTGCTAGAGACACTCTATTTTCCCATTCTGTGTTATCTTGTACATTTTTTTTAAACTTATTTCCAAGAACTTATTTCACTTTTAACGCTTACGTATCTAATATTGTATCAGGCCACTGATGAACAAATAAACAGAAAAAAAAATACAACGGTACAAAGATAAGTTCATTGACAATTCCAATGTATTTATTTACTTTGTAATCAATATTCAATTTTCCAAATATAAAAGAAATTGTATAATAATTATTAGTACGTCCCTCTTAATTGACAAATCAAATTAGAAATTTAAGTAGCTATTCTTTGAGGTGAATGAATACAGTTTGAAAAGTTGGGAGAATGGGTAGGAGAATTATGCAAGTGGTCTTCTTTCTTCCCATTTTTCCATTTCACGGGACATTAAATCACGGGACAATTTAATTTTCTATATATTGGTATTGAAGCTGAACCGTACAAAGATATTTAAAAAAAAAAAAAAAAAAAAAAAAAGTATAACCTTCAAAGCAGCTAATGAAATAAAATCTCTTTGTTCTCTTTTATTGTGACTAGATGGACTCTTCTGGAAGAATCTCCCAGATCTGGAATGGCAGTATTGGAAGTAACCATCCCTACGGGTTATATTGTCCAGCAGCAAGATTTAGATGGTTACATCCGCTCAAGAGTCGTTAGGAATTTACAGAGAGCAAGATATTTTGAAAGAAAAGTTGTTTTCTACTTTGACTATGTAAGTACAATTATTATGACAGAGAGTAATCGAAACCTATGCATGACAGAAGAGGAAAATACATTAATTTAACCCTAAAAATTAAATCACAACTGAGTAACTTTGTCTAAGAATAAAATTTATATTGGTCGTTTTCCTCTCGAAGTATTAATATTTTTATAATATTTTCATATTGAGTTATCAGAAAATTCATGCGGCATTTTTGCAACAGATGACGGTAGTTTATTTTTGAAAGTTCTCGAGTCCTGTTATTGCTAATTTGACAGCAGCTGACAACTGTAGGTTCGTTATATGTATATGTTGGTTGAATTTGTGCATGTTCACTATGTTTTTACTTTCGTACCGTGAAGAACGCGGGTCAAGCTTCTGAAAAGGTGCGTAAAGTTTACGATGACAGTGCTCTACAACAACTTCAAGTGTCAATGATGATTCACGAAATTCAGTGCTGGTGATTTTGATCTCACGAAGCTCTTGTCAGAGAGGTCCATCGAAATTGATAACGACAAAATAGACATTAACCATGTTACATGACAGAAAAGATTGCAGAAACACTGAACACCAGTAATGGAAATATTCTTTCTGACCGAACGTTTTGATTTAATGATTCCATTCTGTAGAACTAATCTTGAATATAGCACATACCAAAAATCTGAGAAAATATTTCTAAATTACGGGAAAAAGAAATATTTTTGTGTGACTTCAAATATCGGATCCCCTCTCTGAGCCGTATTGAAAGTTTCAGGGAATGCTTTTATATTACAGATTCTTATTGTAGTGCAATAATGAAGGAAAAGTGACAAAATAAGTACAATGCGTACTGTATATAAAAATAACGTGACTTATTCTCCTAGTTTAAAATACACTAAAAGTCATCCGTATTGTTCCATCATTATAAAATTTTAGATATACAGTATAGAGGGTGGCCCAAAAGTAGGTATACAGTCTCGTACTAATCAGCTCACTGTATTTTATATCATTTCTTATTGTTATCCATCAGGTAGACGTAGTTTCTTTATTATTTGTTCTTCAAGCATTTTTACTTATATCTTAAGCCCGGAACAGCCAAAGCAAATAAACCCATAAGCTAGAATGTTATACTTGATCAATGCTGGGGTGTATACCTACTTTTGGGCTACTCTGTATATATCAGTAGGTCTATTATATTACTGTATTAGATCAGAAATATTAAGAATCCAACAAGTATATCAATTCAAACTAAAAATAAATCAGGCGCAGATATAAAATATCCAGGGTACCATATTATAGCTACCAATATTAGCTTTTCCTTATTTTCAAATTGCCCCCCAGGCTTTGAAAGTTGGTGCCTATACATTTGCCTCACTCTGGTGCAAAGGATTTCTAGTTCGATCCCAGCCCATATGAATTTATGGTAGACGACATCTTATCCGTGGGTTTTCTCGCGGTTCTGACGTTTTCTTTCACATGACCATTCCACCAATTATTTTACAATCATTCACTTTCATTAAGCTTCCGTCTCTCTTAGCCTATAGGCCATAAATGTGGGACGACGTAACACTAGAAATTTCATTTCATTCCTTTCAGTAATCAGCCAATTACAATTAGTTTGTTATTAGTACTGTGCTATAACATCTGTTTATTTGTTGCTTTAAATGTTAACTCCTGTTCAAAACATTTCAGTCTATCTGAAATAAATAAATAAATAAATAAATAAATAAAATCAGATGGACCACTACTTACCTAACTCGACCAATTATCACTTATATACATTTCATAGACTAATATAATATAAACATCGTTTCACTGGCTAAAGAAAACTACGCTGAAATAATATTGCTAAGTGTAAAGTAGTTCGATAATAGGAGTGGAGAATTCCTAGAAAGGTCATGAACATGATTATCGTGTTAAGTTTGTCTGTTCTAGTATGAATTCAGTAGATAATTTAGATTATTTTTACTTGGAGAAATGTTTTCTATTGGGTAAATTTCCTCGGGCTCCTCCTTGAATGCACCCAATATCGAATCTATGACGAATTTGTAAACCAGAAATTAACACTCTACTATCAAATCCGCTTTCAATACTACTTTTATATCGTTGATTCTTTTTCTTTTCGCTTTGTAAAGTTAGTTTGTGACCTAAACACGAGGACATTATTTATTATTATTATTATTATTATTATTATTATTATTATTATTATTATTATTATTAACAATAATAATTCAAGCTACAAACAATGCCCATTTATGTAAAGGCGCTAAATAAAATTACTATCACAGAAGCTTTTGTGCGCTTATACTTGTTGCTTATGTTAAAGTTTTTAAAATAACTGCAAAACTGAAATGAGTACGTATATCCATAGGCACGGATTGTGTTACTGCTAATCAAAGTAACACTAGTTACATATTTTAAGTGGTTTAGTAAATTCAATACATTGATTTTATTATTGAGTGATACTTCAATACGTGTTAGATACTTTGTTGTATAATGTTATAAAAAAAATACAAATTAGTTTATTATAACTTTGTTATAATATACTAAATCCCAACAAATGTTCTATCCTGTTTTTTTTTTTTTTTTTTTAAGAGAAAGAATGTGTTTCTTTAGACTTACGATGCCAACAATATACCTATTAAATGTGTGTCATCTTACAAAGATCTAGGTGTAGATCTAGTTTGATGAAGAACTTTTTTTTACGTATCACATCTCATCGATCTCATCCAGTGCTATGAAATTACTTGGTCTATTTTATAATTTACCAAAATACAGTCTCCCTGCCCTTACAATGTTTCACAAGGCTTATATTTCTCCGATCATTATATATTGTTCACTTGTATGGAATATGGCAGTACCTACTAACCTATCATGCATCGGCTCGGTCTTAAACTTCTTTATAGCCATAGTTAGATTTAGAATTCCCAAGTTACGTGACCACACAAGACGAGAAATAATGTCTTTAATGAACTAATGTACACCAAAGGAACGACGCCGAACTGCAGACCTACTTTATTTATGTAAGATTATCGATGGTAAAATTGATAATGAATTTTTACTATTACAGATTAACTTTCGAGTTCCTCGTTAATTTGCTAACTTACGAGACACTTAAATTATCAATTGTAGAACGCTCGTTTGTTTCAATAGACTAGCGCATGATTACAATACATCGCTAACAAGATGTAATATTTTTACTTCTGAACAAAACTTTAGAACTCAGCTAAAGAGAACATTGTAAATTTAGAAGTGAACTTTCTGTGTTTGTATTTCTTTATTTTTATTGTTTTTATTTTATTTTGTTTGTTATTATTATGTTATTCAGTTTCAGTCAATTGGCTTAATGCTGTATGAAACTCTATGAATAAATAAATAAATTAATTAATTAATTAATTGTCCTTAAAAAGCAGAATATATTCGAATAATTAATTATAACCAAACAGACAAATAGTTTACTTTTCAAAGAAACCATGAGTTGTTATCTTTTTATTCTTAGTTTTATTAACAACGTCGTAGACATTTGAAAACTACGCATCGTATCTTTCTTCAAATCGTTTCCCTACTGAGCGGCGTAGACAGTTTCCCCTGAACCGACAGGTGACGTACAAACATGTCGGTCATTGTTTCAAGCGCACGAGTGACAGACAAAATCAATCGCAAATTTCGACTAGTTAGAATCGACGCATGAGCGAAGAGAAATAGTTTTCTTAATCAACTAGCTCGAAAGTATTTTATAGCGCAATAATAATAATAATAAACTAAGTGGCCATATCTATTCAAACGTTTTCTACCATCTAAAGAAGCTAGGATACGTAAGCAATCTCGATGTTTGCTGTACTGTCGCAAATTGGAGTTTGAACAAGTCCGTCATCAAAGAACTTCCAGAGCGTGTTAATCATAAAGAAGTTGTGTTCCATCACGATAACACAAAATCACACCCAAATTTGATCACCCGTCAAAAATTATCGAGAGTTTGGATGGGATGTTTACCACATCCACCATACTCGATGACTTTGCTCCGTTAAATTACAGTTGTTAAGTTCTCTTCAGAACTCTTTGCTTGATATAATCCAATTCAGATAAATCTGTAAATCACTTAAAAAAAAAAAAAAAAAAATCGACAGACAGGTCCTTCTATGAACGAGGAATTATAAAGTTCATTACAAAATTGCAAAAGGTTTTCACATAAAACGGGCAACAACATATTATTAATTGATCTTGGTTCTTTATAAAAATAAATAACATTAAAAAAACTACATAATGACTTTCCCAACAATCCAATCGTTCTTGTAACTTTAGGAAAAATGTAGATTTATCACGCGTTTTTCGTGTTTTATAATTAATTCATGGAATATTGGCGAAGCACGAAATTTCGTGCACAGAAATTATTCATACATACCTTTGTGACAGTGGTGAATCTATTCATTGGAAGCGATTATCTGTGCACTTTACAAACTTCTGCCAAGACAGTAATACTTGAAACATCTTTCGATAGAATGCAGCGTCTTTGAAGGTGACGGCGGCACACCTCGTACTCCAGATCATCTCTGTATCCAGGGAGAAAATAATAGGAGGTATCTGGTGTCACGATAGATGAGGTGACATTTTCCAGCCAAGATTTTTAATCTTCTCCAGAGTCATCCGCATCGTGGCGGAGCGAGCGTTGTCCTAGAGATACGGAATGTCTTTTTTTTTTTTTTTTTTTGACGAGTGCAAGCTATTTTTGCTGGAATATATCAGCTACTCGTTGTAGCTGAGTACAGTACACATCACACAATTGATCGTTTGATCATCGGAGCGGCAGCTCATAGACAATTCTGTCATCTGCGTACCAAACACACAACAATCTTCCTGTGCAATGAGGGCTTTGGTCATGTGTGGGTATCACTTCCCCAGGTATCAGCCGTATGGAATTTGTGTATAACACTCATTTCTCATCACAACATTATGCAGAAAAGGGTTTGTGTTTAGGAGTAAGGAATAACATATGCTGAGTCGTAGAAGTTGATTGTCTAGTGTCAGTTTGTAGATATGTGTAACTTTCATATTTCAGCAGTGCGATGTAAATGCAACCTGATACTTCCATCGCTTTCCCAAAACATTTTTCCAAGTTCGTGGCAAGCCTGGTTTGTATTCATTTAATGCATAATCATTGATGGTTATGGTCGTCCTACACGATGTTCATCTTTCAAGGACTCCTGCCCCACAAGCTATTCTGACACTTATTGCATTCTTCACAAACGCCCCACATATGTTTCGAGCTGCTTTGCGGTGCTCAGAAATAGCATGACCGAATAATAGATTTTCTAGATTCATGTTATGAGATTATTGTTATTATGACATGTTTGACAGTTGCAGACACAGCATTTTCATGCAGCTAATAAGGTTGACAGACTTACTAAGATGTGCTATATTCACGTCATGTGGCCCATACATTTTGTGTTGCTTGTTACTCGGAGCCACTAAGAGTGCAAGGTGACACACTGAAAAATGCTCGAACTTTTTTTTTAATAGATAGCTGGTACAATCTTAGTAAAATATATGTTAATAAAATTTTCATTGTAGAACTACAACAGCGATAAGATTCAATTTCATACATTTCTGTAAATATATACTTTTAAGTAATTCATTAAAGTACTGATTGACATTCAAAGGTTATATTATACACGAATTAAATAAAGTTATATAACTGCAGCTCAGATGAATACAAAGCGATTAAGTGGCAAGAGTTTGATATAACAATTTCAGTCAAAATAAATAGAGAAAAGGAACGGAAAATGTCACTATAGAAATTATAATCAGATCATTTTATAGTACATGAGTGAAAGTAAAGTTAGAGCTTAGATCCACCGTTACTACTTAAATGCAACTTTATATTATTAGTTAGTAATATATGCACTTATTTTAAGTATATGGTTTTAAAATATATTTAATATGAGCAAGAAATTGCAGTATGATTTTTCATAATTATTTCAGTTAATTCAATATCATTGTCTTTCAGTTGGATGAAAGGGATACGTGTGTGAATTTCACGGTTGAAAGGTGGTATCCAGTTGCTAATATGTCACGATACCTTGCTGTTCGAGTGTATGATTATTATGCACCAGGTATGTATTTTAATTGATCTAAGTAAATTTAATTCACACATCATAATACATGTATATATACAGATGTTCTATAATTATGAGAATGAAATGTCAAAAACATGTGAAAAAAGTATAAATATAACTCAGTTTTTTCCTTCTTCGTTGTATACGTAGTTAGATATATTTTCCTATCCTTAGTTTGACAAATGGATGACAGAAAGCGTGAGGTTCGAAATCCATTAAAAGATTATTTCGTACGACTTTCACAAATTTCTGACATTTACTTTCCCACTCTTTCCCTCTTGGAAGCACAGTAGTCTAGCGGTAGAGCGCTCACCTCTGGTGTGAGAAGTCCTAGTTTGATTCAAAGCTATGAATTTGTGGTAAATAACATTATGTTCGAGGTGTGTTGTTTCCTCCGATATTAACATTCCACCAATTCCTTCATAATCATCCGTCTCCTTTACTCTAAAGGACATAATCGCGGTATGTTAAATTAAATATTATATTTCACTTTTTATTTTTTTCTCTTTCCTTGTATCTAGGAACTTACGACTTTTATCTTACTTTTTAATATTTTTTTTTTATATAAAGATTATCAAGAAAGTTCTGTCGCTTTTTGAGGAGGTCTGTTCAATTGGCTATCACACCGTGAGCTGAATGCGAATGGACATAAGGCGAAGGTTAGATGTTGCTGTGGGTATATCCAACATACTACATGGTTGTGGCAGTTCAGTTACACTGTGAACTTGCGTAAGGACAGAGTGAACATGGGACCTCCACAGAGCGCCTTAAAGGCGTGTATGCTGTACGAGTTCAAACTGGGGTCAGACGCCGCTGCAGCGGGGCGGAAGATATGCCAGGCCTTTGGTGAGGGTGTCGTGACTACGCGGACAGTGCAGCGGTGATTTAACAAGTTTAAGGACGGGGACGAAAAAAAACACTCGAAGATGCACCACGTGCCGGAAGACCAACACACATACAAAATGAAGATCTTCAGGCAGCAATTGAGGCGAACAGTGGCCAGACATGTGAGAAACTGTGACTACAATTCAATGTGAGTGGAGAAACCATTCGGCAGCACCTCCATCAGCAAGTTGGGTCGATGGGTTCCACATGATTTGACTCTGGACTAGACCGCAACGCGAGCAGACACCTGTGTTTCTTTACTGTTTCGTCTGAGGAAGGAGCCATTTCTGGACAGTGTGTTGATATGTGATGAGAAATTGGTCCTGCACGGAGCTCCACGGCGCTGTCATCATTGGTTAGCATCCCATGAACCCAGTTCCAAAACAGCTGAAACCAACAATGCACCAGAAAATGGTCCTCCTGTGTGTTTGGTGGACTGCTCGCGGTATCGGAACTGGTACCAGCTGGTCAGAGCATCAATGCAACTGTGTATTGTCGGCAGTTGAACAGTGTTCAAGAAAAACTCAAAATTCTGGAGCCAGCACTTCTGAATTGCAAAGGGATTCTCCTGTTACAGGACAACACTAAGCCCCACATAGCTAGGATGACCCGGAACACCATTCTGTGCCTTGGATGGGAAACACAATTGCATTCACCATACTTCCCGGATATTACACCGTCTGATTATGACCTATTCCATTCCTTGGACAATCACCTTAGAGGACGCCAGTTCAAGTCCCTAGTAGAGGCAAAATGCACCTGATACCTTCTTCGCTTCACGGCCCACCAAATTTTACTGCGATGGAATCCATGGCCTTCCAAAACGTTGGCAGAAGGTCGTCGATGCTGATGGGACTATTTTTGATTTTCCAAGTACGTCTTAGGTGACATATCGATGTTCGAATGTGGTAGGTGAAAAAACGACCAAACTTTCTTGGTTACCTCTATATATAGTTTCAGTTTTTAAACTTGAAACAACATTGGAACTTGTAAACTAAAAGAGAAAAACACTGAAATTTTGAACGAAGCAAGTGTCAATAAGGGAAAATAGGTTGACATACTCTGATGATATTGATGAAGAACAGTGTTGCCAACCCAACATAAAGCTAAGTTTTATCAAATGTCAGATTATTACATATTACAAACCTGCATGTTAAACGAAAACTTACAAAACCACGTTTACTATTTATTGTTGCAAACTAAGGACGTTACAGTATCATAAACATCCAAAGTTTGAAAGCTTTCCCACACTAACAACATAACTGAGATGGACAGACCAGTGCATATACAAAGTACCTTAGCGTTGGATACCATGGTCATGATACGTCGTGTTTCGAATAAATGTGAAAACAATTACAAGGAGTTGAAAATGTGAATTTTTTTTCGAAATATTTAATTTAAAAAAAAAACGCTTAGATAAGGATCATGTTTGTGTTTGCATGGTTTGCCGTGGACAAACAAATCATTTTGCATTTACTGCACTTCAATGTTTCAAACCATTCCGGAGATATGATAATAATTGATAAAGTTTGCAATACTGATTGAAATGGCGTGTTTGTAAACATATTTAAAATGATTGTTGTTTTCCTTCGCTTTTATAACATTGTAGCGATGCCTTTTGGTAGTTGTAGTTACAACAAGTTTTTGCAGTTACATAATTTAAACAGTCTTGCAAACTTTAGCAATGCTTACAGTATATCCGGAGCGGTTTGAGATATCAAATGCTGTTAACAGCAAAATGATTTGTTCGTCCATTTCAAATCATACAAAAATTTAGGTATAATACTTATCTAAGCATTTTTTTTTCAAAATAAACATTCGGGGGAAAAAATTCAACCTCTTGTTACTTCATTCCCATTTATTCGAAACACATTGTATCATGATCATGGTATCCATGGTACATTGGTCCGTCCATCTCAATTGTGCTGTTAATATGTAGAGGCTTCCAAACTTTGGATATTGTGATGCTGTAGCTGCCTTAGTTTGTAACACTAAATAATAAACGTAGTTTAGTAAGTTTTCATTTAACATGTAAGTTTGCAGTATATAATAATCTGACATAGTGCCATTTGAAAATATATATATATATATATATATATATATATATATATATAGCTTTATATTGGATTGGCAACACTATTCATCTTCGGTATTGCAGAGTATGTCGGACTATTTTCCCTTGTTTATATTTGCTTCGTACAAAATTTCAGCGTTTTTTTCTCTATTAGTTTAGAAAATACAATGTTGTCTCAAGTTTGAAAACTGACCCTGTGTCTATACACAGCATGGACAATTTATCTCCAAACACTCCACCCTGTATATATGAGGTGTGTTCGAAAAGTACGATCCTTTTGGTTGGCAAAAATACATTTATTGATTTGGAATCCGAAACACTAATCCCCTTCAAAGCAATCTCCTTGGTAATGCACACGCTTCTCCCAGCGCTCCCGCCGTTGTTGGGAACACATCAGGAAAGCAGTCTTTGGAATGGTGAACAACCCTGCCGTCGCATTCCGCATGATGTCTTCTCTTGACTAAATTGGATCCCTCTTAGTGGCATTTTCAGCTTGAGAAATAACCAAGAGTCACACGGAGCCATGTCGGGTGAGTAGGGAGCTTGATAGAACAGAGGAATGTTGTGTTTGGCGATGAAAGTCTGAATAATCAAATTTCGCGGGCACTCTCCTCATACCAAAATTCGCGTTCAAAATTGAATGTACCGATTCGTTTGAATGGTTTCCGCTTGAGTATCGCCAAGCTTTTGGCAAAAATTCGATGCAATATCGGGTTGCTCAAGTTCTTCTGACATTACCAAAAAAAAAAAAAAAAAAAAAAAAAAATGACGACCGCTTGCTATACGTCTTGACTCGGCCGACTATCAGCGACTGACGGTGTCTACGGGTGGGGGAAAAAATCTCCCGCGCTTTATTGGTTTACGTGGGGAAAGAATAAGGTTCGATACTTTTTTGAACAAATCTCGTATACAGGTTAAGTAACACTTCCAAACACCCTTATAACTTTTAAACTAATAAATAAAAACCCCTAATGTTACCCTAATCCAAGATAGATGTTATCAAGTGTTGAGAAAGCAATTTCCTAGTTCGCAGGAGTGTAGTTTTGTACCCATTTAGAACATTGAGAAAATTATAAACTTCGCGATAAATAAGTGATGAGGAGGATAATATTTCACCATCCGTGATAAAAATTCAAGTTCCTAACTTACTTATTGAAAGCAATAGCCCCTTGTTCAACTTTACGTATGTAAATTTACCTCCATTGTGTTTTCACTGTTTATATTGTGTATCCACTAAGCTTTGATCGCTCCCTACATACAACTGCAAATATAGGATACTGGCAATTATATAGTGATTTTTGTCGATCGTTAATATACAATTATACAAAATTGGGTTGGCTCTTAAACCGGGCCTGTACCGAAGTCGCAAACTCTCTCACCTTTGGTCCGAGTGGTCTCGGATTCGATTCCTGGTGGAGACACTCGGTCGAAAAAGTGTAAAAAACTGAGCTTTTTAAGGTGAGCCAACTTGAGTAAAGTTTTTCTCATTCACACCAAGTAAATGCCAGGATAGTACCTAACATCCTTCCTTCTCCATCCCTTTCTTTCACTCATATTTCCCGGGTAGTGTCATCGCCGAGGGACATCATCTCTTATACATGACGTGCTAACATGGTCATTAATACCGAATGCCCAGAAATCTAATCCGTACTTCTAATCAAACCAGGTGTTGTGGAACTCTGTACATTATATCTAGCCAACGTAATACGTATTTCGTCATTCAAAACAACTGCATGTATATTGTCCAACAGTAGGATTCAAACCATTTAATGCAATTGGGGCAAAATTCAATGCTTTAATTTACATATTCATGACTCATATAACTTCTTAAAATTTGGGGACCTGGCGAATTGTCCAACATGACACTGTTTGGCTGTTTGTTGTATAATTATATAATTGTACCGGCAAGTACACAGCGTATGAGTGGTAATGTATACTTAGATTATTGATAATAAATGTAGACTGAATATACAATTCGTGCCCAAATGAAAATGTTGAGTAAAAAGCCCAGATTTTACTTCAGAACTGGTGGGACATAGGCCCACACGCATTCTTCTGGCGATCATTTGAACTACTTCCACAGTGAATACTATATAGTCCAATTTTAACTGAGGTGTGTTAGACACATAGCCCACATTTTGACATGAAACCGAACTTTTCCATTTTTTGCACTTACAATTAGCACGGATTTTATAGTCAGTCTACACATATATAAATAAGATATTATATCAAACCACAATCGAAGAACGCTTTCAGTCTGATTAATATCCATGGATTATGTCATATCTATGATATAATACAGTATCCACAATGTATCTTAAATCAATATGTGCACGTGGAATGCTATTTGGAAATGCCTTCCTGTTTTGCAACTGATAAATAGACGGAAAAGAAAGCATCCCCCCCTTCTCTCTCTCTCTCTCTCTCTCGATCTTTTTTAAATCGCCTCTCACTTGCCTGCCCTAGTTAAGTTGCATTGAAGAAGAAGAAGAAGAAGAAGAGAGAGAGAGAGAGAGGTTAATGCATCAACAACAGAAACTAGTTTATTACAATGCAAAAATTTTAACTCAGACTTTTAATATAATTACTTTTCTCTTCTTCTAATTTCAGAGCGTTTTAACGAAACAATATTTGATGCATTCACGACATACGTTCTAAATATATGTGAAGTATGTGGAAGTAGCCAGTGTCCTTACTGTCCGATCTACAGTTGGGCTTCTCTACATAGGATCTCACTTACTGTGTTATTTGTGAGTGTTGTCGTTGTCATATTACGGACAAAGACTATGGTATTTTTCTAAAATATGTAAGTAATGAGGCCAAAAGAAGTACAATTTTTTTTCATGTGTGTGTGTGTGGAAAATAAATAAATCGTGCAAGAGGATTACAAATGACTGCGAAGTGTGAATTATGTAATTAACGATAAGTTGACTACCTCCTTAACAAAACGCCACTTAGTTACGAGAGGATTTTTTTTTAAACAACTTTAAAGAATCAGTGAAGTATTGTACTAAATAAGTGGTAAACAATCAAGATAAATAAATTAGTAGTTTTTTTGTAGATATGGGTGAATATCAAAGGAATATCGATGAACAAACTAAAGAAAATATACGAAATAGAAAGAACTGCTGAAAAATTAAAGTGCATATATTTGCTCAAAAATCACATGTTGCAAAGATTTTGATGTATCAGAAAGTTGAACGATATGAAAATGTGTGTGCGTATAGTTGAAAGCTGATTGAGAGAAAACAAGAACTGCTGCAAAAAATTAACAAATTATTTTGAATTTTTAGACGAGAAATGCTATATCTGTTAGAGAAGTAAAAATAATTTTTTATATGTAAAATATTATACATAAAAAATATAATTATATATATACATATGAAAGGATAAAGTATTGTTCTAATATATATATATTGATTTAATATTTTTGAAAAAGAGAAGAGATGTATAAATTTATTGTGGACATGGCTCTGAAAAACAAAGTGAAAAAAAAAAAAAAACTTGCCGCTTGAGAAGGAAGTTTGCAGCTAATTTTTAAAGATTTTAAAAAAATTTTATTTGCCGTGCTGAACTAGTACACATAATAAAACTTAGATATGTATATGCTGTGTAGGTTAAAAATAAACATACTGAATGCATCTTTCCGATACATAAGTTTGGTACATCAACAAATTTACAACTTAAGCTACTGAACTTGAAAGTTGCAACTTAGAATACGGAAATAGCTACAAACTTGCTCTTCTATAGCGGAAAGAACAGAGAACAAGTTTTCTCTTTAAAAAGCACTGCATCTTCCAAAAATAATGTTAAGAGACGGAAAAAATGTAAAATATCTGTAGATAGCGTCATGAGTGATAATTCTTAAATGTGGATTTCGATTCTTCTAGTTTATTTATAAGGTGCGGTAAGTGTGTGAATTAACAACCTGCTACATAAAGAGCATAGAGATGCTCCAAACATATTTGCACTTGTTACGGATCAACTATGTAATAATACTTGTTCCATTAAAATGAGCCAAGCCAGAGTAAATAGATTTCTTTGAACTAGTGCGGCCACTGTTGCAGTTAGCTTTGAAGAGAGGAAGATTGTGGATTGATGTAGAAAATATTTTGTTTTCAGGGTATGCTTGTAAGCAAGTAATGAAGTGTGGATTTCTTAGTCGTAAATTTAAACCGTCCATGCACAGTGGCTGTTGATTAAATCTCATTATTATAGTAGGTGTAAATGTATCTTGTTACCGTTTTTTTTTAAAATGATAATTACATTTTAAATGAGGAAGAACAGAGCGCAAAATAATACACCATAAGGGCGCATTTACGTTTAAGATATGTATCAGATAGCTTCTCACAAAAAATATAACAAATATCTTGCAAAGAATGTATAAGGATATACATTATTCAATGAAAAATATAAGAATCAAGTCTGAAGCGATTCGAGAGAACGTGCTTGCTTTGTGTTTAGAAATCAATGATATGTATCTCAGACATAAAATGTTACCTAAGTTGGTTGATTGTTAACTTTAACAAACATAAACATAGTTATCACAAAGCAGTTAGTAACGAGAAAGAGTATATTGCATATAATAGTCTGCATACAAACTATACAAAGAAATGCATCGTAACACAAGATTTAGAATCTCGTAAGCCAGTAGAGATTTTGTGGTAATAAGAAGACTGAAATCAATGGGAAAAATGTCCGATTCTTATATTTTATTTATTTATTTTATAAGCTGTATGTTGGAAATAAAACAAGCTGTAAAAACTAAATAGTAAATGTTCGTATCTTAGGGATTATGCTCGTCATTTAAACCTGAAGGTTATTGAAACAAAATAGATCTGTTTAGTATGGGTCATATTGAAAATGATTTTAATAAGAATTGTTATGATAGGGAAATTCTAACACTTCATAAGCAGCAAATGGAAAATACTGAAATTAGTTTATCAAAACTTCTGGTTTAGGTGTGAATAATATATTTTGTATTGTATCGGTTGGTTTCACCTGTATATCACCAAAAATATAGCTCCGACAAAAAGAAAGGGCCTTCTTTTCCATTATATTAACGCATAATGCATTTCACAATCGTTTTTACTTCTAAGACAGTTTTCCTATTACTATATTTAAAAGTGTCGGGTATACTTTTCCAGTAGAAATAATATTTCTTTTCTTTGATAATGCGAATATTAACTCATCGTTGTGCTTGTGATTTTACTGTAATTATTTCATATTAATGTGATAATGATTATCAATCTATGCTGATTTTTCAATGAATTTCCGTCGTCATCCAGCATGGTTGAGAATTGCACGGATATGCAAATGCTAGTTTCACCACTAACTTGAAAACAATCATAACGGCAAACTGTTTGGCAGTAAAATATAAGATACTTTTATATTCTAGATTGGTTCTCGTAGATTTTGCTAACATACTATGTTATTAAAAGCATTAAATAGTAATGATCGCTACACTTGATCAAGTTCTGTGCTAAAATGTGAACGAAACATCAGATGATAAATCACGCTAGTGATCTCTACATAAATGTCTGATAAATTGTACATTATGTAATGTTTGAGCGAACAATATTTACATAATTCCTAAATGTGTTACAATTTGCGTGCAACAAATTTTCATGTTGCAAGTTACTACTTAAAAACATTTTTTAATTTATTTTTTAACAGAAGCTACTTAACGAAAGCGAACAAACTTATGCTATGTGTACTTTCTCGTTACGAACTGCCCCTTTTAATTGACTTTTAGGTATTTCATGCTGCGAGTGTAAGATAACACTTTACAGTATCTGGAACTTACAGAGTTAAACAGCTAATTAAGTGTGAAGAATTTTTAAAAAGTTGTGATAACGAAATGAAACAAACATTGTGAATTTGATATCAACCAAATGTTATGAAGAACTAATGTAATAAAGTTTTTAGCTATAATATTCTTTTTCATTTGATTTATTAAGAAATAAATTATTATTGAAAATCAAATCTACTCTGAGTAAAACTACTTTCTAAAAATGCACAAACAATTGCAAATACGAAGAAGTCTTAAAAAGGAGCATTGATTTTTTAAAAAATAATTATATATATAGGGCGGGCTCAAGAGTTTTGCCTGTTGGTTAGTATCCCTCTTATTTTTATTGGCAGATATATCGGAGCTCTTGCTGAGCGTTCCTCCATTCCTTACCTATAACGCCACGTAGCAGGAGATGTCATCTGCCCATGTGATCAACAGTAGTGGCCAAGATGGCGTCTGGACGTGCGGTTAAAGTAGAGATCTGTAATCGAATTCTTGACGGCGGAAGGAGTTTTGTCCGTCCAAATTTTTCGTCGGATGCAAGTAGTGTACGGTAAGACATACGTGGACGAGAGTTCAAAGATGGGCCATTCCAAGCTTACTGACAAAGCCTCGTTCTGAAAGGCTAGTAACTGCCACCGATGTGACTCATAAAGAGACGATTGACAACTTGATCAGCGAAAACTGACGAATCAAGCAGAAGGAAATTCCCCTACAGCTCGACATCTCTAAGAAACTAGTCGGTTTCATCATAATCAGGGAACTGCTGAAGTACCTCAATGTGTGCGCAAGATCGAGTTCCAAGGATGCCATCAGATGAGGACGTCCAGCGTGCCATGATAGAAGTGTCGCTACAAAGGCAAGTGTTTTTTAACCATAATGCCATGAAAGAACTGTGCGTGTGGATAAGTGATGTTCCAGAACTGAAGCTTAGATGCCAACCCATGTTAAACATTACTTTTTTATTTCATTAAATTATGTTTACTATAACCGAGATATTAATCAACAGGCAAAACTTTTCAGCTCACCCTCTTATATTATATATCAACAGCTCTTTGGATACATATATATGTACAACAATAACACACTGAATTCGTTGCTGACGCAGCTATATTTTTATGTGGTCTATTCAAAGATATGATACATTTTTATGCGGAAGCAAATGAAGTACGAGAAATCCTCTAATTAGTAAGTAAATTGCACACACAGAACGTTAGATGATAGTCAAGACTAAGCCAACGAATGTGGTGAACGCCTGGCGGATTTTACTTTAGCGCAAAATGCCCGAGTGGTACCGTATAAAATTTTGCAAAAAAAAAGTTGATGATACACAAGTAGAAGACAGTTCGGGTTTACGACAACGGCAGCTGCGAGGAAGGGGAATATCTGTCATATATTAATAATTTTATTTGACTCCCGTAGGTAGTCCATCACGAGTACGCACCACATGGGCAAAACATTGTCTAGAGCCCCCGTCAATTTCACTATACTGTGCGGCGCAAGTGACCGGACTTATGAACAGTGGTAACTTGTTAACCAAACGCAACACTTCTCTAGCTCAGTACTCTTTCAACATGGTTCCTGCTGACTGATCTACTGTTTCTTAAAATTGAAAATCCTTTGAAAAAGACCTAATTTGAGTCTAGACTTTATGCAGAAGTCACGTCCACTTGCGCTCAATTCCCCAAATCTGAAACAATACTAGGACTACAAGCAGTTGAAGCAGTCCAAACAGGACTGAGTGTGGATGTTATTAAGTGTAGAAAAAAAGTAACATTAATACAATATGTCGAAACTCTGTATACATGTCAGCACATGTTATTTTTGTCATTTACGTTTCCATACGTAAAAGAACATTTCCAAAATGAAATGAAAGAGCGTACATAGTTCTCGCATCCATAGTAGAATAAAAACAGACAGAGGAGAAAAAACAACAGCAGCATTTGCAATGGATATGAATGTCATTGTCTGGAAAATTCAGGTATCCCCCTTCAGGAGGAGTGTGGTAGGAGTGTTCATGTTAGCTTACGAGGAAAGGGCGTGATGTCATTTTCAGAGATAACTGCACCAAATTTGGTGTAGGAGTAGGCAATGGGAGTAGAAAAGAACGTCTGGAAGCATTTGTTTCGCAAGCGTTCGGAATCAAATAATGGGCCCTACAGTTCTGGAGAAGTATAGCCTGTTAATCAGATATTGATGGTACGGAGCCTTTGCTCGCTGTTGCGGCCAATGCAAATTAAGTTAAATAAAGTAGAATGAAAACACAAAAGATGAGCTGAACAGAAAATGCACCATGTTCGCTCTCAGTTCCACCAGGCGAATGGCGGGATACTAAATCACCAACTGCCCTTGCCATTACCCACCCTATCTCTATAAAGAAGAATTGAAATACATTTTTTTAAAAAAGCAATCTCATCTGTTTCAGACTGAACATATGTTTTTTTTAGCATATTTATTTTTGGAATACAGTTCCTGGTACTATGTGTGCCTGTTACATTTTTAATGCTTCTGTTAACAACTGTTTCACTATGTCAAAACAGTATATAGCTCACTGTGCGGTATATTAAGGTTAACTACGGTATTTTCCAATCTTGTTGATTCCAATTTGGAAGCTAACTTTACGAATATGGCATGTATCTATACATTGAAGACGTTCTGTCTCATGTGTGCTAGGCAACAGAAATGAAACGCTCATGTTTATTTTGTGTTCACACTATTGAAGTGCAGTGTTCGTGAAACATGCGTCATTTCTATTTGGAGTCTTGAACGCAGTTGTTACGAGGCTGTTTCTGTTCAATGCATTTTCCTGCTTTCTAGTGGTGAGTAAAACAAATTCAAATATTTCTTTTATCCTTTGCGTTAACATAGTTGTGTTAATGAACACTCTTGTATGTATTCAAACAGTTATTTTTCTTACGGCCGTCCACAGTAGTTCCCATTTTAAACATCACTAATCCCGAAATATATATATTTAAATTCGCGTCACAAACACACAATACTTTAATTTTGATGGGCGCCACGTCGTAGATATCAAACATCCGTACAAATGAAATCAGTTAACGTTGGTGGATTCAAACACTTGATACTTGTGTATTGATAGCATCTTATAGTGTGAAGAAATACAGCAACTTCATTTCGACCCCTTTCCTGGAAAAC
This sequence comes from Thermobia domestica, assembly GCF_964235325.1. NCBI lineage: Eukaryota > Metazoa > Arthropoda > Insecta > Zygentoma > Lepismatidae > Thermobia > Thermobia domestica. The sequence continues at coordinate 94,867,801 of NC_137454.1, forward strand.
TTCTGGCGATGTCCATGATTAATTTCTGTATATATTTTATTTTTTTAAATATAATTTGATTATGCTAACTAGTGATGAATAGCCAATTGGTAGCGGTAAGGGTAGGGTAGTTGATAAATTTAGTATCCCGGAATTCGCCTGGTAGGACTGAGGTTGGATATTGACGAATTTTCTGTTCAGCTCAACTTTTCTGTTTTCATTCTATTTTATGTAATTTCTTGTATTGGCCGTAAAAGCGAACAAAGGCTCCGTCCCGTCAATATCTGCTTGACAGGCCATACTTCTTCAGAACTGTAGCGCCCATTATTTCTGATTCCGAACGCCTGCGAAACGAATGCTTACATACGTTCTTTCCTATTCTCCTTACCTACTCCTACACAAAGTTTGGTGCAATTATCTCCTGAGTGACATCACGCCCTTCCCTCGTTAGTGATAAACCGCGGGACTTCTCATCGTAAGATCGTGAATTTGATTCCCATTTGGACTAATTTTTTGGTATGTAATGCTATTTTCCTGGATGTAATATTCATATCTGTATAAAATAATGACATTAAAATAAATCAGATGTGTATATATAATCACTTCAGGATATATGTAATTATTATGTTTAAAATATAACATGTGGCATGACGTGTGGTAGGTGTTAATGGAATGTTGGATATAACATATGAATGTTAAATACAAATTAAGAAAATCGTGTAATAATAATAAATAAGTGTGTGTGTAATGTTTTTGTCTGCAGATATGTCATACGGAGGTTACTTCTCATTATTCTCATTCCAGCATGTAATTTAGGTTCTTGAAATATAGTCAGAGGCGTGAAGAGAACATATGGGTATAAACAGAGAATATCCAAAATCGAATCGTCATTCCAGACACAAAACTCACAAGCCTCAAAATCATTCACGGGAAGTTCACAAACACCCATATTTCATTAAGTATTTCAATTAATGTTATTTTTTTTTCTACACTTAATAACATTTCAGCATTCTTATTATATTTAAAAGAAGAAAAAACACATCTGCACATTTTTTCTCGATTGCGAAGGTTGGCTTGTGGGCTCAAACCTGGTATCTTTGGTTTACTGTTTCCGAAGATACCCGAAGTTAGACTTGGATTTTTTTTTGCCTTAAAACAGCCATAATCAATGCGCTCAACTTTTCTGAAATAAAAGTGTTTATGATTAAGACTTCCAGATGAGTAACTGTATTTTCTCCAGCCAAAGGTTTGATAGGTTTTGAATAGATCGTATAGAAAAACACAAATATGAAAATAAATAAATAAACCTTAGTATTTTTTCTTTCATAAATATATCTGTTCCGCCTTACGAAAAAGTTCTGTATTAATCTTCTTAAGTGGTCCTCTTCAAGCAAAGTCCTATCTTTATAAGCTAAGATGCGAATGAAACACATTTAATATAAACTACAATATAATCCGCGGAAAAAAGGAAATGTCAATTTTTGTCAATGGAAAAAAGGAAATTACTGGCATATATAAACTCGAACTTGAACTACAGTGGCATGAGAAGCCAAATATAAAAAACTGGAATCAAAGAACAGATCTGAGATTCCAAAAATAACCCCCTTCAAGGTTGTCCAAATAAATATTTGAAACAAAAATAGTAAAATTAAAATCGTAAATTTGCTACCTCGATCAAAATCTAATACAAATAGAACCACTTCTAAAATTCCTAATAAAGACAATGACTAATAAACCATGACACAACCTGTCAGAAAGAACAGTATTCTAGTTCTCGAGACAATCTGAAGAAATTTTTATCTATTTCTTCCCAAGGGAATTCCTGAAAGAATGTACTGATCGCCAGTTGAATTAGAGACAGTGGGACAATTGCAGAAACCGTCCTGTAGAGGCTCCACCAGTGCATGTGAATGAAACGCATCGCGCGTGTACTGGTGTCATGTGTTTCCTCTCTCAGTACAGTGTGTGATGGGCAAGACGAAGGACTTGAGTGCAATTAACCGTGATCATATCGTTGGGGCCAGACGATTTCGGAAGTGACTGTGGCACTCGGATTTTCAAAAGTAACTATATCAAAGGTGTATCGTGAGTACCTGGCTTTCAGTAAAACCGCACTCCCATGGGGAAATTGCGGCGGTCAGGGGCGTGTCGATGACAGGGATACGCATCGACTGGCCCGCATTGTAACAGCCGATAGAGGGGCCACAGTGCGTAAAATCGCGGAGATTCAATGCAGGGCAACAACGCCATGTTAGCAGCCACACAATCAACAACCACCTACTCGCCATGGGGTACAGAAGCCATCAGCCCATGCGAGTACCCTTTCTAACTGCACAACACAGGAAACAACACATACCATCGGCAAAGGAGCACTGCCATTGCACCGTGGAAATAAGTTGCCTAGACAGATGAGTCATGTTTCACATTGGTACATGCCGATGGACGGGTACGGGTGCGTCACCAACCACACGAGACAATGGATCCCTCACGCCAGCAGGGAATTGTCCATGACGGTAGTGGTGGTATTCTCATCTCGCGCACGTTTACTTGATTTGAAATGGGTCCCCTAACAAGTGTGACACGGTTCCTCACAGTGAGCGTTACCGCGATCTTCTGGATGACCATGTCCTGTCATTTGTTCGGCTGCAACACCCGGATTGTTACCTGGTTTTTCAACAGGACAATGTGCCCACTGCTCTAGGATGGCAGCAGACTGGTTTGATGATCACTCCTCTAATCTGGCAACACTTCCCTGGCCATCACGGTTACCGGACTTCAATCCGATCGAACACATCTGGGACGTCATAGAGCGCCTTCGAGCTGTGGACATTCTTCCGACCAACTTGTGGGCTCTATGGGAGACTTTGCAGCCGATATGAATTGAGATGCCACAACAACACTTCAGGCGCCTCGTGCAATCCATGCCGCGGCGGGTAGCCACCGTCATCAGAGCGAAAGGTGATGGCACACGGTATTAGGTAGGTGTCTCTAATTCAACTGTGATCAGTGTATATCAAAACACTTGTTTCTTTCTTTTAACGTGAGGAAAAGGAGATACAAGGAAATACAAAAATGATTCAACTGTAAAATTTATTTATTTCTCGCACTGTCTGATTCTCAAATTGATCAGTTTCAACAAGACTCTTGATAATTTATTTTATATTATGAACCAAAAAACAAAATAATAATAATAATTCTATCAATCTTTTCTAGTTATTCTCAAATATACTTTCAACATAATATTCAACTTTTGAACTCGACTATACAAAAGTACTCCACATGAAAACAAACCTTTTTTCTTTCTGTCAAGCACTGTACACATACAACCTTCGAACTTTTAATACAATTGCTTTTAAACTTACTTGCTTTCAATTATTTGTATTTTATAAGCCAATTACATAAGTCTGACCGAAAGTTTCACAAAGACACAACTTTTATTTATTTTGCTTTGTGGTCGAGAAATGAGCTGAAAAATCCTCGCAATGAAGTGAAGTAAAAACTATTCAAATTTGTCATATCATCTGCTAACATTAGCAGATAACTATTTGAAACATCCTTATACAAACTGATTTCTCGCCTCCCACTGAAGGAGACATATTATAAGGAAAGTTATTAATAAATTTATACAAACTAGCAACTACTTACTCATTATAAGACCAGAAGTGTTACTTTTATGCTGTGCTTTTTTCTGGGAGTATGCAGTACCACTTCTTTTTATCGGAACTTTTACAGAAAATATTTAGTTATTCTTTTATTTTTGTACTTATGATTTTATTATTATTATTATTATTATTATTATTATTATTATTATTATTATTATTTAGAAGTCTGAAGGAAGCTATTGAAAGCATCTGCTTGAAGGATATGATTCTAATTTGCCTCCATGTGCTAAGATTTTAAATTTCAAATATTGGCGTTCTCCCGCTGGGACTGTCTCACTGAACACATTATGGTGGTCCGGAGTTCACCTTAACTATAGGTCAACGTCTCATATAGCCTTGGTGTCGGAAACAGGCGGTAAACTCGAAGCAACCAAGTATTCACCAGAAAATCCTGAGCTGGCATTTCATGGAACCAAAATTAAGAAAGCTAACACAAAAATTCCGCTTAAATTGAGGAGATACACTTCGTGGTTTATGTGAATATCTTCAGGAAAATAAAGCCCAGGACACGCTATATCCTTTAAATCACACTTGGGGCTCAATTCCAATACCGACCAGCGCATATCAAAGAGACCCTCTCAGATAACCTAGATGAAGTTACTGTAAGTTTTATCTTTGCTTGTGCGGACAACTTCTGCAGTGTTGTTATTGGAAGAGTAGGACCGCATCCCACTGGGTTTAACCTCACAAATATGTGGACTCATTGTTGCTGCCAGGTCATCATTTGTAATTGATACTAAAGTAACAAAGCAATCTGGAAATGACGACCAGAGTATATGTCAGGAGGTAATAACAAATTCATCGGCATTTTTTCTCCCAAGAAACAAAAACTGTTTTTATGTAAGCAGATAATCAGACTTTATATAACAACACTGAAAATTGTTACATTTGAAGTGAGAAAGTTATTAATTTAACAGCCCGACCTGTTATCCGAATTGTGTTCGTCTCAGTTGACAAAATGGTTGAAATTGAGATCCGCAACCAGTTAGTTGATTAATTATAACATTTGCTTTGCGAACACAATAACGATTAGTGGATAATAAAATTATTCAGAATCCATAATACTATTGTCCGAAAATTCACGAACAGAAGCATCTGGATAGCTGTACTAAATTTTTTCTTTATGGTGCTCCTTTTTATTATTACGTAATTGTATTTCTATTGACTGCCGCCTACGCTTGTCATATGTTTTAAATGCTTATTTTGATAAATCTGTTAGTCTATCGAAGTTTCACTGCATTTCTGTCAGATATTGATTTAGGATAACATGACCGCTTTTCAAGCAGTTTAACCCTAACCAATACGCACCCTAGCTTTGAGGTCATTATGTAGTTGATACCAAAAGTAACAAGTGATCTAGAGACGACGAGTTCAGATTAAAACTGTGGAAGTTTCTGTAATAACAAATTCATGTCTATTGACCTCAAATCTCAAAAGGATCCTACTGCTACAAGTAGTTAGGGACTTGCAGTACCTATATTGTTATTTTATGAAATATCTAGTCGTCAATATATACAAATGTTGCAAAACGTTATAATATATACTCGTACATTTTCTCTCCAATACGTGCTTCTTTAATCTAGGCACTCAGAGATATCCAGGAACATTATCTCAACATTTTCCCTCTCATTGCTAAGACTTTAGCTGTTATTCAGCTTAGAAAAACCGGTTTAGGTGAAATACCAAACCTATTGTGAGAACCGAAATGTCGGCTTTTCTGTTTTTCTGCAAATAAGTTTCTGTTTTTATTTTTTTTTAATGCCTATTTATAGTTTAACTGTATGTGTATGTATGTTTGTTGATTTTGAGATTGCCTGAATGTTCAAAGGAAAAAGAAAAATCCAGAAAATAATATTTATCCTAAATACTATAATTAATTGACATTTAGGATAAGTATTTTCTACAATTTTTCCTCAAACATTTAAGGACTCCCAAGAGTCAATTATCATACATGTTCACATAACTGAACTGAATGTTCATTGAAGTAATGGGTTTCAAAGCGTAACCCTACCTACTTTCCAACACATTCCGATCCATTAATAAATTTGTACCAACTACGTACATTTTAGTATATAGTACTCTGTAAGGAAATCCTAGAAACATAGTAGCTACCTAAATTTATAACTATCCCACTCTTCCTCGGTATTATCTTCCTCTTCGTTCCATTCATCATAATTTGCAAATTCCATCTTTCTTCGTTCCAGCTGTTCTTCAAGTAGATAATCTGTTTCCGGTTGATAATTCTTCAACAAGTTTCTTTTGGTTTGTTTTCTCTTCTGTAAGAATTTCACAAAATCAGCTTTTCGTTTCACAATTGCGGCATCATCTGCACTAGAGTCTATGTCGCTTCCAGAGTCCATTATATCTCTATGCTCTTCCATTGCTGCTTTACGATGTGCAGCTTGAGACTTTATCACACCAGTCTGGATCTATAAAACAAAAAGGAGAAAAAAAAAATCATAAGTGAATCGTCAGAAACTAACCAGTATCTATTGCTGAAATAAGCCTCTACCATTCAGTCTATAGAATAGAACTACCTATTTGTATGAGTGAACAATCTCCAGGTTTTATGACATGACATATGGTATATTCGATGTTTAATTCATACTGCCTGTCAGTTGAAATCAGTTTAGGATTTTAGAAAAAAAGTATAAGTTCGCCCTATTTATTTCAAGCTAAGATGTCAAATAAATTGGTTTATGGTTATAATTAAGGATTTTAAATGCTGCACCTTATTTTTTTCTATTAAAACGTCCAAATTAGCTTGTCTTGCAAAGAAAACATTAACTAAACATTCCTTATCTGCGTTTAGGTTGCATCTTTTTTTCTTCCATACTTTAGCTTCAGTGCAGTCCCGTTAGGCGAAAGCTACTGAATATGAATATGAAGTAAAGGAAAATAGCAAAACATCAAACTGGCCAATCACGGCCATCACCAATCGGTATATTTGAGTGCTTTTTTAAACAGAAATATTTATTTACTGATCAGAGATGCAGCCTCATTGAAAAATATTTCATTCATTGTGTTCTGGACCTTGTTTTACGTAGACTTGTTATAATACATGAGGGAATTTTGGGTCCTTATATATGACGTAATTAATTTTCGTACTATTTGTATAAATATTTACTTCTGAAATTTGCACCTTTCTTCCCCAAGATTTTGCACCTGAAATTCCTAGCTCAAATTATGATGAAGTATCTCTCTGTGACCTATGAGGCTTCCGTACTTATATAAGAAGTTAAATAGATAGTTATGAAAATAGTACAAACACCTTAACAAAACGTAACTAACCTAATTATTACAGCGTTAGAACACATGTAACCTATAACTCAGCTTTCATGCATCATAGAATTGAGGCACATAAGTTATGAATAGTTTGCAGAGGAATATTGAGACCATTCTTCATGCAGTGTAGCACTAAGCTATATCAGTGATGTTGGAGGAGGAAATCTGTACTAGAGACACTGCTTTAAAGTTGGACCATAGATGTCCACAATGTTCAAGCCGGGGATTCAGCAGATCAGAAGTTGATCCTGATGTTTCTGTAACCATGCATGAACAGTTCTAACTTGTATTGGCGCATTATTAAATTGGAAGACTGCATCATTAGTAGGGAACAATATCTGTACTATATGACGCACCTGATCACCTAAAATGTTAATCTAATCACTGACAGTAATGCATCCTTTAAAATTAATGATAGGACAAACGGAATACCATGAAATTGCAGCCAGTGACGTAGCAAATTTCCCCCCTCCGCCGCAGAGTAAAGACAAGGGATTGTAAAGCTAATGGTTATGGCGATAATAATAATACATACACTTTCTACCTACAGTTAATCTTGAATGTCGAAATGCCTTTTTTATGCAGCATTCTCGCGAGCAAAACTTCCACTAATGCATCCAGATTTAACTTGCGTGCTCTTTCTACTTCGATACTTATTACATTCAGAGATGACAAACGTTTCTCGATTATCGAACTGCGCACATGGTTCTTAATTCATTCAAATTTTGAGAAGGGCCGTTCTGCTGAAACCATTGTTACAGGAAGAGTTGTGCAAATTTTTTTATTGTTCCCAACTTCATATGTTTCGTATCATTTCGAAGTACACTACGGGTCATGAGTAACTGATGAGGGAATTCTGAAGGGAAGTCATTAGACTAGCTCACTACAAGTCTTGCTGGCATTAAATGGAATTTGTGAAGTTTCTGTTGAAACACGTTGTTCATTTTCTATGATCACTGAAAAATATCAAGAAATTCTCGAGTGGTTCTTCACAAAAACATCCCTTTCCTTCGCTTTTGTCGCTCTGTTAGGATACAAATTTACTAGACATATTCTACTGGGGGAAGAAGGCAGGGGAAAATCAGCCTACGATTTTTTAAAAAATGTAACACATCAGATATCATAATCAACTCTAGAAGTAATAATGCCAACCTATAGTGTGAATATCCTTCACGCACACAATCATAACTTTGTTTCTTGTATTTACTTGATATTACTTCTACGTCTTACCAACAAAAAAAGTTTTTCACTATGAGATACATGTCACGTGGTCACGCTTTCTACATATTATTGCCCACCTTCCCCTTATCATTCCATTTTCAAAATCTCTGACTCATCCTAGATATTATTGTTGAAAGTTGATTTTTTTTGCTGGTCTCAGCTGAGGAACAGGGATAGGGAAGAATATTTTCTTTCATCTGTCACTGATGACCTTCCTCAAAATAACTTCTTGGAGTAACAGACTCTACAACCATTAAGTTGAAAGTTAAGTTGGGGACACTTGCTGCTCATTTCTGAATTCCTCAACCTAGTAACCTTCTCAAATACTAGCAGTACATGTGTGCATAAAGCGACAGTCTTAGTCGCATTTGGGCCCCAAAAGGGATGAAAATCTGGGATAGAGAGAAACAAAAGGACTTTCTTCCGCGAAACTCTCGGTCAAAGTTCGACGTACGTGTCACCGACGATCCCCCACCCCCATTCCGAAAACAGGGAAGTTCTTGCGGCTTGCAAAATCACAATATACACACAAATAAACACAAACGTTTGCAAGTGAAATTATTTACTGAAAGTAAGGTTGAAGTTCTACTTGTAAATTATTCACTGCAACTATGGAAAATTCAAGATTGCTAATAAAACTCCAACTGATCAAAGTAGTATATATATTGCTTTGGTCAGTTGAAGTTCTACTTCTTTAAATCTTTATTCATCGCAAGACTTCGGGGCCTCCTATACCTCGGGATCCTCCTGAATTGAGGGGGCAACTGCTACGCCATCGATTGCAGTCCAGAGCCGCCGCTACTTTTAACGGCAGGCAGTCCAAATCATATATAGCAATACATAAACTATGCCTGCCGTTCAAAACAAGGAGAAAGATTATCATCAGCGGTCTGTGGTCTATCTTCACGGTACCACTTGTGTAGGTGATCATTTGTACCCTAAGATCGATCTTTTCTGGTTAACGACACAATTTTCCAACATGATAATGCACCGATTCACACTGTTGAAGCTGCTGAGGCGCGGTTTTACGAACATCAGAACGAGATACAACACCTTTTCTGGTTTTCCCAATTTGCAGACCTCAACATTACTGAACATCTATGGTCACTTTTGGAGTTCATACTCCTCAGCAGATATGTTTTTCCATTCTTGCTGACGGACTTAACGCAGCACTGTATGAGGAATAGTACAATATATATATATATATATATATATATATATATATATATATATATATATATATATATATTTTAAACCACATAGACTTACATTCCTTAATTCTACGAAGAATCGCATCTGCTCTGCAGGCTAACGGTGGTCCCATGCCATATTATTAACATGAGATGCACTTCCTTAACGTTTCTATTATTTTGATAACCATGAATATCTGTGTGTGGAGGATTTAAAATAAGTCCCATTTAAAGCGTGACAAAAAACGTGAGATGAAAACCACTTACGGAATTAAACTGACGAATGGTTACAGATATTAATTTGTGTACGTCAATATATTAATTAATATAATTGCCAGAATTTTCAATGAGAACTACAATCTTCAACCGCGATCAGTCTTAAGTAATCAACTTTTTTTTTTCAGTCACATTTCGTGGCGTCAATCATATTTGATAAACCCTATCGAAATATGATGCAAAAATTTTTCGATTTTTTATAAAGAGTAGACCATTTTCTTGATACACCCTTCTAACTTTTACACTAATGGAGAAAACACGCTGCAAGTGTGTACCATTGTTACATATTTTGTGATACCAGCAGGTTAACAGTGTTACCAACTCATTATTTTTTCAAATGTCACTACGTCAGGTTATTTCACATTTCAAATTTACATGTTAAACGCAAACTTACACCATTAGATCTGCTATTCAGTGTTGCAAACTAAGGATGCTATATATCACAAACATTCAAATTTTGGTGGCTTCTATAGAAGTAATAACGCAAATGAGACGGACTCGGCATTGCACATCCAAAGTATTCTAGTACCGAAATACAGATTTTGAATGAAGAGAAACAAAGATACAAGGGATTGGAAATTTGACTTTTTTTTCAGAAGCTTTTGTTTCGAAAAACTGCTTAGACAAGTACATCACCTAACTGCATAGATGGCTTTCAATGGATGTGAAAATCATAATGACGTTTACGACAACTTCATATGTCAAACAGTTTTGGATATAGTAAATATAATAATAGGAAAGTTTGCGACGCTGCTTAAAATTATGTAATTCGAGAACTTGTAATTACAACTACCAAAAGCATTACTGTAATGTTACAGAAGCAAAGAATATCAAGAAGTGATTTAAAACTTTTCACAAATGCGCCATTTTAAGCTGTGTTTAATACCTGGGAAGCGACAGAACTTTCTTATATAATAGCATGGCATATTTCTTTCGAAAGTTTTATTAAAACTATTTATTTTATACATTTCAAAATTCATCCAGATCTATGTTATTATTAATACTATACAGAGGTCGGTTTATTTATACTGAGCCGAAGTCAATGTGCAATTGTACCGCGTATGCGCAACCCATCGTCCTGAAATTGCCACGAGGCAGGCAACAGTATCTTATTAGTGACGCAGTAGGGCAGTGTGGTCGAGCGTGGTCGGATTAGTGTTTATTCCAGACATGTATTTTGCCCCCCCCCCCTCCCCGGAGGAGACCAAAGTAATAGGTCTATAATATAGGTCTAATAATAAATAGAATAGTGCCAGAAGTGCCCCTCCCCGGGAATCCTAAGTGTGCCCTCCCAGAACATTTTTTCTGAAAGAAACACTGAGTCGAATGTCTCTGAAACTGAACGGATTCTGATAGGGGCTCAATTGTGATCCTTTCCGACGCTAAGTTTACGGCATTGCTGAAATATGTAAAGTGCATAAATTTTCATACAGGTCGTGCCACTGTGAATCGTATTATACGAAAATATGCGCACAACGTTCTGGGCCTACTATACCGACGCGAGCAGCAAGAAATCGGCCTCCTGTGTGAAAAGGACCCCGCCGTTATTACGTGTGGTTCGGCGTATGCCGGGCTTCGAAAATCTCCCTATACAGTATGCAATGGCCAGCAAATTCCGCACATCGCTGGCGACAATCACTCGCGCTATTCACAGGCTTTTATGCCTTACGGTCGTTCGCAGGAGCAGTGTGCACGCCCTGAAACCGTGTCATGTGGGTAAGCCAAAAAGGAACTACAGGTGAACGTGATCTTGCGGATGACAGGTGGAAGTTTGTGGTTACTCTTGATGAGGCACGAATTTACCTCACAGATTGTGGTAAAGATCATGTCATTACACAGACCTGTTGATGCCAGAGCCTAAGCACGTTCTTTCGTCAGTGTGCAGTGTTCCCCCCAAAAGAGTTCATGATTGGGACGGTTTCTTGTATCGGAAACTCCGTCTCCGAAAAGTGCAATAAAACGTCAAAATCAATGCTGCATACTACCAGACTCATGTCCTGACTGAAATGTACCATCATGAAATTCTAGCATTGTATGGACAAGACGTGAACCAGGTTCAAATACACCATAGCAAGGCATCCAGCCACACGGTGGAAACATCACTGGAATTCTACCGTCGTATGGAACCGGAAACTAGAATTTCGGCAATTCCCTTCTCTGACATCCATGTCAAAAGTCTCGATGGACTATTGTGCTTTCGGACTGCTTAAGCGGCGCCTGTCCCATCGTCGAGTCAGCCCCGTCTAGGCCTGTGGAAAGTCTGTAAAGAGGAGTAAGATAATACCCATGGATCCAGTTGCAACGCAGTTTTCTGCAATGGAAATTCCAATGCCGGGTAATAGTCAGTAGAGGTGGCTTGCAGATTCAACAAAACTGGTAGTGGAAAACCGGAATTTCCTAGGTAAGTGGCATATTCAAATTCGGCTCAATATAGAAGAACCAATCTCTGTATGTTAACTAATAATATTAGAGTAATATTAGAATACACTATATAAAAATTAATTTTCTTCCATTTTAAAACTGTATAAAACATGAACTGCACCTAGCAACAGCGGCCGGAGGTTCATTTTGTATTATTTTCTATCTTCTTTGATTCTCTCTCCTCCGCAAGGTCGAAACGCGTAAGCTTCGGAATATCTCCGGAGACAAAGAAAAATATGAACTGCAGATTGGCTGATGATAAGCCCAAAACTTATTTTTCCTCTCCATTAACTGTTAAGACTTCATTGATGCTTGGTAAACACTTCGCGAAGATAACTATATATATTGTTTGAATCATATTGCAGATAACAACATACAGAAGTTCCAGACAATCTGTCTTTGCTATTTGCAAGAAGGGAGAGTGTTCCCAATTAGTGTGTTTCTTCTACGCAAGTAGTTTGGAACTTAATATGATTTAATTGAGAAAATAAGTTGAATCTATTAATAGTGTAATCAGTGGCGGATGTAGAGGGGATGCCTCCTTGAAGGGAAAATATAACTTTTTTGTGTTATTTCAACGAGACGAGACGAGACGGCAAAAGTGTATTTTGTTTCAATATATTAGCCCAATAATCTGCTCTCGCTTTATTGTTAGTACAAACAAATTAATATTCCCATGTGTTACATCACGCAATATTTTGTGCCCCTTCCAAGTCTTCCATCCGTTTGCGCAAAAATGAAGAAATATAAACCTTCCTGGCAAGAGGTGGATTTAGAAGGGGGCACGCCCCCTACCTTTGTGTTTTTTTTTTCAACAAGATGAGACGATAAAAATATTTTTCCTGTCAATACATTAGAAGAATAATCTAATTTCATTCTATTATGGCATTAGTGCAAACTATTTTACCAACTAATACAGCGGGTAATATTTTGCTTCACCTTCAATCCTATCATCTTTTGTGCAAGAATAAAGAGGTATAAACCTTCCGTGACCCTGTAGCAGATCCAGGGGGGGGGGGTGCGCATCCCTCAGGGGAAAATACAAATATATTTTTTGTGTATGTTCGTCCGCTTTTCCAACAAGACAAGTTTTTTCTTTTTTTTTCTTTTTTCCTTCTGTCAAAACATTAGACGAATACTCTGCTCTCAGTTTCTTGTTAGTACAAATAAGCTAATATCCTGAAATCTTACAGCGGATAATATTTTGCACCACCCTCCGGTTAGTACAAATAAGCTAATATCCTGAAATCTTACAGCGGATAATATTTTGCACCACCCTCCGGTTAGTACAAATAAGCTAATATCCTGAAATGTTACAGCGGATAATATTTTGCACCACCCTTTGAACTTTCCATCCTTTTGTGCTAGAACAAGAGATATTACCATTCCAAGGTCGAAGGTCTAGCTTGTTGAAAAAATAAGAATTATTCAAGGCAGTTTGTGTGATGATCAGGCCCGCAATCTCGACATCAAAATAAACATTACCTTTTTCAGACTGGCCACAGATGTATTTTTAAGTAAAGGGCAGCGACTTCAATTTGAATTATACGGAGACATCAAGCAAGCTATAGAATGGAAGTTACAATACAGTAAATTATGGGGGAAAAAAGGCAATTTTCTCCAGTTACCTGATTTCAAAATTTCTGACAGCGCTTGTGTTTCAGTAGGACCACGTACTTAAACACCTCAATACATTCCCTCCATACAGCTGAACAGGCTTCTTTCCAGAAAATTTTCGCCGGAGGGGCAAAATCCAAGTGTGAAGAGACTAACTGGGACAGTTTTTGCTAACGGACGTGCCCTACACAACAGTGATATATAATTGCAATTTACTTTAGCTTGGGAACCCCTAGGTTGTATGCTTGAAAGAGTCACTGTAGTTCATGCTTGTCTCGTATTATTTATTTATAGAGCAGAAGTTATGAGGAAAAAAGAAACACATCCATGTGAAATACACATACTGTATTTTATTCTTGACGTCATATAAAAATACAACTTATTTTCATTCCATTTCTTGTCTTGAATTTTTTTAAAACGTTGAAAACTAATTCTCCATGAGTATACTATAGTGTATTTTTTTTTCTTTTATAGTATAACGAAATTAAACATGTTTGTTAATAAGCGATATATTTAAAAAACATATCAAACAAATGGATTTATTGTTCTGTAGAAATATAAACTGTAGGGGATACAGCACCCCACCATTATATAAATATTATATATAGCGTGTATATGAAGGAAAATATCCCAGATTTCCCCCCCCCCAAGACAGTTCGTCCCACTAGACAAACTGCAACATATTTTACCAAAACACATTTGGTGAGGTCAAAATATAGAACGGCTGTCACACTGGATGAGGCCTACATTTATCTCATGCGTAATGGTAACAATGGTAATTACCTGCCACGGCACATATTCCAAGGGAAGTACCGAGCATTACCGCCAGTGCCGAGAAAGTTTCCCGTATGTAATCATGATTGTCGTCCGACAAATTACGAGAAGTTGAAGGTACGTAAGATAAATAGAAACAGCAAAATGGATGCTGCCTACTTTCAGGAATCCATTATGACCCTAATTTAATCCTTGTTTGTAGGGAAGGAACAAGAACCAGTGAAAATCTATATTGACAAATTTTGATCATCCATCTGGTTTTATCACAACATGAATTTCCTGTAAAAAGCCTCGATGCTAGCCCAATGGATTTCCGCTCATTTGGACTGTTACGAAGATATTTACAACATATCCTCACTGAGCCCTACGGAAAACATGCAGGGAGGAACGGAATGGAATTCCTATGCCTGTGCTCCATTAGTTTGTTGCACTGAGAAGTACAATGTCAGGCGATAGTCCATAAAGCTGGTGGTCCGATACAGCTCAACCAGTTATACGGGCACGGCTTTTCATAGGGTAAGTACGCTTTAAAAATTGGTTAGATATAACCAACCAATCTTCTGTATACTGCTGAATAAAAATAAATAAATAACAAAAACAGACACAAAGATGATGTGTACAATCTTACCTGATGTGAACACTGTGAATGTGTACCACTGATTCATGAACAGAATTATTTGAAGAAGGCAACTAAAGGAATAAATCTTATAAAGAAAATTTCGCACGCAAAACTGCTTTTTCTGGTTCTAAAGTGGTTACGAGTGATTTCCTCGCTGATTTAAGATTCCTCCCCTCCAAACACTTACACATACACAGACACATAAAGCAACATAATCTAAACGTAATGAAAGTTATGTTTTCGGTATACACTGTGAGTTAGCTTAACAATTTGAAGTTGTTTTCGAACTTTTATGCATTTAACAACACGACAGAAACTCACATGACTCATGATTTTGGCATGATCAAGGCCTAACACGTCCATTCTCATGGGTGGGAGAGGATCCTCCTCGTCTTCTGATTCATCGCCGCTGTTTCTCTGTCGCAGAACATTCTCCTGAAAAATAACAATTTATTTTATATATAGGCCTATATTTAAATTTATTATCAAAACATTTTGCCTATTGAGGTACTTTTAGAATACTTTTAGTTGTACTACCCAATATTCAAGATGTTTATTGCTCACAATGATCATATTCAAGCAAAATTACCGATTAAATCATACTAATTCAAGCCAAATAAAATCAGTTTTTCCATGCCTAACTAACTATATAATAATAATAATAATACCACCACCATCGATGCGGAAACAAAAGCTCCGTTCCTGAAGTCTCATCTCATCTGTTCAACTGACAGTGTTATCAAGTACAGGCCTCATTCATTTTCTGATTCAGAGATTGACACAGAATATCACTCTTATACCATCACTACATCTTGGGCAACGTTACTTCTCAATGCTTTGAGTGTTTCAATCTTTTAATCCTTATCGAGACCAAGATTCTACACACAAGTGGAGAGCTAAGTAGTAATATTTCTCTAACCTGCTAATGCACCTTTGAAGCTTTATTTATTTATTATTATTATTATTATTATTACTATTTATTTTTCCAATTTTAAATTTGAAGAACGTCGACTACTTGAATTCATTTTAGTCTTTTTCTCAAAATACTTGAAATTTTTAGAATTCGCGTCTTATGTATTTGTTTTGTTGGTGCATATATATATTGTTTGTATTATTATAAGAGAATAATGTCTGGCTAATTAGTAAACGAAGTGCAGTCCGAGGAACTTTGACGAATATAATCTATTTCTCTAATTGTCTGAAAGAAGTGCAGCGATTCAGCTTACGCAAGAATTGTAGTTTGTATTACCGACAGCTAAATCTTCACAACTGGAAGGAGGAGAGAGAGCCTCCAGACTCCAAATGGATCAAAGAAATACGTATGTAAAATTCAGATATAAGGTAGGAACTTTCCAAATTATCGTAATTGTTACAGCTGTTATCATTATCCTATTACTCTTTTTTGGTAGAGGGGACCGTAGTGGTTCAGTGGTAGAGCGTTCAACTCTGGCAAGCAGTTCCTGGTTCGATCCCAGCTTGCGCCAAGTGAACTTTGTGATGGACAAACACCGTGTGCGTATGTTTCCTCGGGGTTCTCCCGTTTCCTCCCACTTTCTTCATTCCATCATTTCATTCATTTATCATCATCACCGTCTCCTTTAGCCTAGCCGGCATAACTGTGGGACGTAAAACTCCAAAATTTCATTTCATCTTTTTCTTTTATGGTAGACCTATACACATACTGTCTCCAATCCGAATAACAGTCAGACAACCTAAAACTTTGAAGTTCAACTCATAGAAGTAATTATCCAATTCGAATGTAATTCGGGAAGTTGCATCATGTCGTAGCCAGTATGCCAGTATGCTATGTAGTATGCCAGTTTTCACTTTTATCTTGTTCTACTTTTTTTTTTGGTTATATTTCATTATTGTTTTTACCTGTGACCTAAATATTTACTTGGAGATCATTTCCAAATGGTCTATTTTTACTGTATTAGAGAATACACACATTGTTATGTGACAAAATGGAGGGAAAATAGATTTCCCTTGTCAGAAGATCTGAGAGACATAACGATCTGCGTTCAACCTTTTGGATTTAGTCTCTGGAAGGCAGTCCTATTTTCTATGTCCAGAAGTTTAGCAATACTGTTCCTGTGTTTTTCTTGTTCTTCCTTATCGATAGTCCTTATCCATCTTTTGAGAGCCATCGAATGAGCAAATTACTAACTTTTCACCTATACTTCTCAGAACATTTTTTTTTATTAATTGGCCTCAAGGATTTAACTCCTGCCTTAGTTATTCTGTAACACCTAATACATATTAAAGCAAGGTTTTTACAAAGTGACTACCAAGAAGCTTAGAAAGTGGCTTTGATTTAATGTGTTGAGAAGAGGATCATAATTATTTGAATTCGATATGGACTTTCTTAAAATCGGATGAAGAAAGTAACAGAAATGTTGCTGCTATTACACTAAATTAAAGCTTGATAAGCGCGTTAACAGGTTAGTGAGCTCTTGCTTCAGACGTTATCTTTATTACAATTAGCGGTAACACTTCATCATAAACCAAAGTTAATGCCAGCTGTTATTTCTAGATATGCCATGAATTTTAATCAATTGTTCTAAATTGTGAACTATTTTATTACTGAAACCATTGGGAAATTACAGATATCTTTTCTATAACTCAACACTATGATACATGAAAGGACTAAGTTCCTACGAGAAAACTTAACGTTCTTCAGTTTTTAACAACACTAACATGAATGATATGTTCATACAACGAAAATGACATATTTATTCACCAATTAAATTAGTCCGAATACCTTCAATTCTTCATTAAACATAAATTCTGAATTCACATAATTTCTGCGATCAAAAGGCTTATAATCTTCTCCGAAATCTGCTTTGGCTAGTAATGCATCAACTTCAGCTATCTTTCCATATTCTTTATCTGCAATACATAAAAAAAGGAATTGCATATGTTAGCTGATAATAAAAGACGATATTTAGTAATGTATTCTGTTTGCAAGACAGAGGACGAACATACTTCTTCGGAGTAAAATTTCTATTCTACCTTATATACTTCTGTCTAGAAGTTTAAAGGATGCCATGGGAAAGTTGTACACGAGTGAAGACCGGGACCGATGCCGATATACCAAATCGGATGTTTAGGAGAGGTATCCAAAGACCACACTGAAGATCAAATGATACAAAAATAGCAAATGGCGACTGTAAGGCACCTATCTCGTATGAGTTTATTCTGTCATTGTACATTGGTCCCTCTGACATCGCCAGAAAATTTTTTGTATGGGATGTGATCACCCTGAATGGCTATACAGGTTCTCATATTGTGGATGAGATCATCCTAGATCCGAAGAAGGTGGTTGCCACTTAAAACGTGTAATACTCTCTTTTTCCAGTTATTAATCCATCATCTGCCTCCTGAGTAGATGGGTATTCTCGTCCATTATAAAACCTAGGGTCACATGCATCACGGAAGAAATGAAATGAAATATTTGAGTTTTACGTCCCACGGTTTGCACCACGGAAGAGTCGCACATATTGTTGCACGGTAACATTCCTATAGTTCGCATCCACTATAGTACCCACATACCGCTGTTCTGCAGGGTGTTTCAAAACAACACCGACAACGTTTGGGAGGTGATTCCTGACACCAAGATAAGACAAAAATTATAGACCATCCTGGGTGCACAAATCCTTCCTTTCGGAGCTATAGGCTGCCGAAAACATGAAAAAATGAACTTTAAAAGTCCATAGCTTCAAAACTATGGAACTTACTGTAGTCGGGTCAAGACTTCACTTAGGAACTAGTACGTGCCCTATTCAAATATTCAAGTTTCAAAATCCTGTGGTACTTCCGCAACAACTTTTATAGAGGTAGTTGGAGAGAACTTCAAATTTTATGCCCGTAGCCAAACTCCCTCTATAAAAATTGTTGCATGAGTACCTCAGGATTCTGAAACATATATTTTTGGATAGCGCACATATTAGTTCTTAGTGAAATCTTGACCCGACTACGATAGGTCCCATAGTTCTGGAGCTATGGATATTTAAAGTGCATTTTTTTTTCATGTTTTCGCCAGCCTATAACTGCGAAAGGAGGCATTTGTGCACCCAGAATTGTCTATACTTTTTGCCTTATCTGGATGTCAGGAATCACCTTCCAAACGTTGTCGGTGTGGTTTGAAACACCCTGTATAAAATTGGCAGGATCAAACGTGCCTTTGATGCCCGCCAAATGTACAGACGTAAAGAATCACTCTCCAGATTGAACTGAAACTTATCAATGAAGAGTATCCCATACCATTGTTCTTGGATGCATTCCTGTCTACACAGTTGGCGGGAGACATGGGTCCCAGAGGCTTCTGCAAGGCCTCGAGTTAATGCAGATGCAATGCTAGTTGGAAGTCGTCAGATATTTAAGGCCACCTAGCAGTTCTCGCATTGGGTTATAGTACGTGAGCGACCTGCCCTATATTACCTTCGAATGTTTTCGTCCTGGAATTTTGTCCACAGTCGCTAATTTACATTATGAGCCACAGCTCGTTGACTCTGCCCCATTTCAAATCTTCTGATGATACTGCCGCGTGTAATGTCGTCTAGATACCTTCTTTGTGCCAACTTTTATTCTTCCTATGAATCTGATGTGTACCTATCCAACAAAACAGGCGTACATAATACTTCACTACCAAGCTGGCCTTGCATGTACAACCACGCTCGTAAAGGACACATACGTCGCTTACGGGGTTGTCAGGCATGATGTGCTATTTTCTAGCATCCACAAAATCACATTTTGTTCTCTGTTTTCTCAAGGTTACGAAAAACTAAAAAAGGGGAATCCCTTAACTTATAGATACGGGTACATGTTTGGTTGAATATACTGACCACGTACAGTCTTAGAAAGGGACATTCACGCATTGCTCGAAAGGGCCAAAAAGTCGATATTGTCGTGTAAATAGGTAACACTAAACTAGATTTTGATTAGAAATTACAATCATTACGTCTCCTGATATTACTCATGATATTTATGCCGGAGCCGGTAGCAGAGTCATGTAATCCCAGCCCTCTTGGAGGCGAGATAGTATGGAAGGTAACGGCCCATATTGTGGAGGTGCTCTTGAACAATACCCTATGCACTGCCAACTGCATCGGAGTCTATCTTAATAAGTAAATGTGGACAGACGTAAAGAATCATCTCGGTGTTGGATAAGGATGCAAACCACAAACTGAGGGTATATACGAAGGTCCCATAGCTTAACAAAGGATTCGGATCCACCGAGAATCAACCCGAAAAAAAGAGTTTGTAATTACTCATTGAGATGGTGTATATGTATCATACGAATAAAAATATGATATAGTTATTTACAAGTACTGGGGGATACCATGGTCTAGTGGTTGGAGCGTTGGATTCATGTCCGTGTGGTCTCGGGTTCGATTCCCGGCCGGTGCTTCCCTAGCGTCGATTTTCGGTGTCCATCCAGCGTTGTGACGCAAACTGGGGAGTCACGTGAATAAAAGAAATGACGGCCGAAAGCTCCCGATTCGCCGGTTAGCGATAGGGCGACGCGGCGCGCTGACTATGCGTTCGTCGCTAGGCTGGACGTAGTTCCACCAATCGCTAACAGATGGCGTGGAGCGTCTGAGACCCACAAATCGGGCCGTTACGCCAAGTGGGGGTTGGGATTTACAAGTACAACAACAAAACTCGAGATCAAAGATCAACTTCAAGGTTGTAAAATGAAAAAAAAAAAAGAGTTACCAGCGAAATCAACGACGCTTTTGCAGTTAATATAATGCGTACAAATCCTCTCTTTAAATTTATAACATATTTTAACAAATTAAAAAACGTTCGGGAATCCACAAAAAAATTAACAAATAAAATATTGACAAAATGATGAAGTTCACATTTTTAAGTAAATTCTATTAATAAAGAATATTGCGTAATATTTTACGTTTTTCTGTGGAGACATTTTAGTGGTTTAGGCCGCAACTTTCATTTGGTCAGTTTTATTAAATGTAAAAAAGAACAAGAAACGGTTACATAATCTGTATGTTTTCTATAAGTAACAAAGTATTCCCCAAAACATCCTTAAATTTGTCCTACACCTGAGGGAAGTTTAAATCACTTTATTATATCAAAAAAATATTTAAAATATTGAGCATGATAGCTCGCTGTAAAGATCATTATTACAATGACATATGATTATCGCTTCATATTTGTTAATATAATTAAATCATTTAAACTATCTTCAGTTGCAGAGCAAATTTAAGGACGTTTTGGGAGAATACTTTATTACTTATAGACTTACTGACATACGCAAGCTGTAACAGTTTCCTGTACAATTTCACCCTAACCACTAAAATATCGTCTAAACAAATAAAATAATATGCAACATTAAACTGAGCAAATATTCTTTTATTTACAAAATTATGACATAACCTTTGCATTTGCTAACAATAACAAGTGTAAATACACACTTGAAAGGTGTACATTCTCACAGATAGTTAGGACAAGATATCGAAACGTAAGAAACACGTTGTAGTAAGAAAATCTGTGTGGTATTTTAGAAGGTTATCTTTTAGTACATATATAGACATCTGTAAAGGCTAAAATAAACAAAAAAAAAAAAAAAGTTACCAATATATCTCCCGTGGGAAGGGAAAAACTACATGGACGTATCGGAACAAGTTAGTTCCGTCTTCAGTGATAAGATAACAAAGATAAAAACGGATTAAGGAAATATGGTATTGAAACAGGAATACATACATCAAATGGACGTAATGTAAAAAAGTAGGTGCCAAAACGAACAAGTAGAGCACAGTGGGAGAAAGAAGGGGTTGAGTTGAACGAAGCGTGGTGTCTATGCTAAGCCACTGTTGCCAGAACCAAAGTACACACCAAAGGTAGGTAGCTATATTTTATCAATGTTGCCAGTATCCAAATTTAAAGCCTT
The DNA here is from genome assembly GCF_964235325.1 of Thermobia domestica. Lineage (NCBI taxonomy): Eukaryota > Metazoa > Arthropoda > Insecta > Zygentoma > Lepismatidae > Thermobia > Thermobia domestica. Next base: position 94,889,758 of record NC_137454.1, read on the forward strand.
TTTTTATGAATAAAGAACGATTCTTTGATTTCTATTTTTTCTTTTTCCTGAACGTATTACATTAACTTTTTATATTATGTGTATGTTGCTTTAGGTGAAGTGACAATCCCGACATACTCTCTTCATGTGATGTATTCAGGGCCGCAGTGGCTCAGTGGTAGAGCGTTCACCTCTGGTGCTTGGGGTCCCGGGTTCGATCCCAGCCCCCGCGAAGTGAACTTTGTGGTGGAGAAACACCATGTACGTGAGTTTCTTCGGGGTTCCCCCGTTTCCTCCCACTTTCTTAATTCCACCATTTCATTCATTACTCATCACCACCGTCCTCCTTTCACCGTTTCACCACCGTAAAACTCAAAGATTTCATTTTCATTTTTATGATGTTTCCGTATGTCTTATGTGTTCTTTAATTCCGGTGTTAATATTGCGCTTGGTTTGGCTTGGTATATGAAGAGTCACATTCACACTGACCACAATAAATACCTGATCTACTTACTACCTGATCTAGTTAGTGGAGATTCTGGAAGCAGGTGTCTTATCCTCTGCAAGACATTTTTAATGTCCGAAAATCGATTCAAACATCTGTTACAAAAATCGCAATTGAATTTTGGTTTTGATTTTAATACAAACTGTTTTAAAACTCAACAACCACTGGCTATTTTTGACGCCTCTCCATTATAAAAATAATTTTATGCAACTACTAGCAGCGTTCACCCCGCTTCGCTGCGGTCACCCCGGAACGCAATAAACTTTGTTACTTAGATAATTTTTACTTTTTCGCTTTCAAATTGCAGTAAATGTTAACATTATAGCGCCTGTCATTTATGTTAACCCGCCGAGTGACACGGTCATGCGGGTTGCATATAAATACGTTTATTTTTATACCTATGATGAACTAACAAAGGATTTGTACGTTATGGACACTTGAATGGTCAATTATCTCAAGACACTGGTAATTAAAAATTAAAGTGATATGATAAAAACCATCTAGGGTCCAAATCCTAATAACCCCCCAAAAATGAAAGAAATTGGTTCAGCCGTATTAGCGTGATGAGCTAACAAAGGATTTGTGCGTTCTCTTTTATATATATAGATAGCAGCGTTCACCCCGCTTCGCTGCGGTCACCCCGGAACGCAATAAACTTTGTTACTTAGATAATTTTTACTTTTTCGCTTTCAAATTGCAGTAAATGTTAACATTATAGCGCCTGTCATTTATGTTAACCCGCCGAGTGACACGGTCATGCGGGTTGCATATAAATACGTTTATTTTTATACCTATGATGAACTAACAAAGGATTTGTACGTTATGGACACTTGAATGGTCAATTATCTCAAGACACTGGTAATTAAAAATTAAAGTGATATGATAAAAACCATCTAGGGTCCAAATCCTAATAACCCCCCAAAAATGAAAGAAATTGGTTCAGCCGTATTAGCGTGATGAGCTAACAAAGGATTTGTGCGTTCTCTTTTATATAATAGATACAAATAAGGGTGCTTGAATTAGGAGGAACGTTATACCCTTTCTTTCCGTAATCGAAACGAGAAATGTCAAACGCTAGCGCCGGTAGCCTATACATTTTGGGTATGAATTTTCAAGTGTATGTCCAATTGAAAACCTTATATGTACAATTTCACAATGAAAGGTGCCCGTATAAAAATTAAATAGAAGAATTGTCGGAGTATATGACCCATTTCGCCCAATGCATAACATACTCAGCGCCGTAATAAATCTCTTTAAGGCTTCGGCACGGGAAGGTACTTTTGAGACCCCTCAATCAGCGAGCTGACCATAAAGAAAGAGGGTATATGTACCCCCTTAACCCCTAATCATAGAGTGGCTTTGAAGAATAACAGCTGAAACTTGATCTCTTTGTCAGAAGCCATAACAACGGACCTCTTGAATTGATTTAAATATGTGGATCCCCGATTGCTTCTGCGGGACTTTCTTTCCTCAGAGTTCCCAGCTCTCTCTTTCTGAAAGTCATGAATAAGTAACACTATTAAAAGAAAAAGTCAGCCTACTAGATCTTTCGATTTCAACAAAGTCTTATTGCACATAAAGTGTGCAATATAGCTACTCATAATTTATTATGGTATATGGACATTCAGCTTCGCCACCGTTTCAGTAACGCCTTTGTTTTTGCATTCAAGGACCCAACCTAAGCTGGCTACCTGCAAGATACTGTGTATTTTACAATGACAGTCTTGTTAGTTGCTTTAGTAGTTAAGTGCTTTTTACTTTTGAAAAAATTACTTGCAGTTAACAATGAGGAAGGGAATTAAATCACATATGCTACTAATATGAAATTTTAAAACGTACAAATTTCACACAAAATGAAAAACAGAGTAATTTAGATATTCAGTAATATGTAATATGAATTTCAAACAGTGGTTGTGGGTCGGGTCGGGGCCACTTCGTTTGGAGGCCTCGGTGTGTTGCGTCACTTGCGCAACCGATTGTTAAGGCTCTGAATAATCCTACTACTGATTAATACTAACTTCCGGATATTCAGAATGAATGGTAGAAAGAACAAAAGGAAATATGAAGTGGGTACATTTATTTTTCTTCTTGCAGCACCTTATCGTCACCGGAAATTGAACGCATGTTCACGTACATCACAGACGCACACGCTACCTACTAGACAAGTGGGGAGTGCGATTTTGGTGTATATTTTAGATAATGAAAATGCATTTACGCACAATGTGTGCAAAAATCATCCAATTCTGTTTGGGTAAACCAAATTTATCGAATTGTAATTTTGTCACGACACCTATACTCATAAGTGTATAGTAAGTATATAGATATTTTCTAATATATATATATATATATATATTGTTAATTATATTATGAATGTGTAAGCCCATAAAAGTCATAGTTATATATGTATTACTCTATCTGTAAGTTTTTTTTTATAGCATATATGTAATTATTTTGTAATTTTGACAACTGTATGCGTACTCGAGAATACTCTCATTTGTATGCAAAACAGGCAAATAAATAAATAAATAAATATTACTTAAAAATAATATATGTGTAACAGTTTCGCCAACTAACTCAACATATTGGCTTCATCAGACAGTCATAAAATGATGATGTTCTCTTTTATACTTAGGTAGATCAACACCAGATGTTCTAAAACTCGTGCCTGTGCTAAACATGGAGCGATACTTGAGGTAAAAAGAAGACGAAAATGTCATAACATTTAACCTCCGGTACATTGTTTCGGCGGTAGATTCCAGTAAAAACATGACGATGGCAACATCGCACAGCAGATGGCAAAACAAAACAGCAAAGGATTGCCATTATTTGGTGTGGAGTAGAAGTAAGCATTTACTATCAACCAAGTGATTCCTGTTCAAACTAGGTTTCTGGATTTTTTTTTTTTTTTTTTTTTTTTTTTTTTTTTGTATGCTGACAGTATCTTTTTACATGAATAAATTTCTCATGCTGTACTTTACCTAGGTAGATCTGTTCGGCATCTGCAATCACTATGTTCTAATGTAACAACCAACTATTTATAGACACAAATTTCTACACTTTGTGGTATGAATTTCGTTCGAGTTATGTTTATGGCGTGTTCTCAAATGCGTTTCCACCAATCTATTTTTATGTTTGACAATTTACTTTCTATTTTCAATATTTTCTTAACCCTTAGAATTAATATGTCGGCACAGTGACGACACGTACTCTAAAATTTATTGCGCAGGTTGTGATGGCAGGACGAACGTTTCGTTGGTTTCTTCTTATCAAATAGATTTCTGGAAACGTGTAGATTTTTTTTTTCCATTTCTATTTCAGTATTCTGCGTAGTGTTACCAGCTATACGAATTTATCCAAAAAATAATTATAGTGATATTTTTCACAACAAAGGTTGAATGAATGTTTGCTTACATTCGTATTATGTGTATTTGTTTCGTGAAATCCTGTGGATGGCTTCCATCTACAAAAGAGAAGAAACTCATTACAGTTCCTCTATAACCTTATCTGTCGAAGGAAGGTTTTGGAAAGAACAAGTGTAAAGTAATTTACTTTTCTTCCTTCTCACTGGCGAAAAGAAAACAAACAAGAAAGGAAGGAAAGAGACCTTCTTTGTTCGCCTTCACGGGTAGGAACACATTATCAACCTTGAACCCAAGCACCCCGTCGTCTCCTCCCCCTCTGAATTTGTGGTTCACCAGGCCAAAAAGGTCATTGTTGATTAGTTAAAGATAAACCTGTGACTCAATTCTTACACACACGCTTTTAAGCAGATCAAAGCAGCAAAACACATGAGGACTTTCAGTTAGTTAGCAGTCATTTTACGATATAGAGATGTTTATCTTCTATTTTCACTGTTACCAAGTTGTGAAATAAGTAATCGCAGTGTTGCCAGCAACTTGCTTTTTATATGTTTTTCGTAGCGATAGGTGATTTTTCGCTACTTTTGGCAACACTGCTTTTCTCAGAGACCTCATATGAGTCTCCATATTACGGAATATGAAAGCATGGTCCCTGACGAATCCAACAAGGTATCAATTATTACCTTGCTACAATACCTCGAGTTATACACAAGCATTCATTGCAACATAATTTATATGCGAAAATAACCCTATAATATCACGGTTTCACGTATTATTATTTTTTCTTAGTACATGCTCGCTAGAATTTTGCGATACTTGCAGGTTATATTAGCAATATTTTTCTACAGCATGAAAGCAGCGTTGCCAGCCATTTGTTTTTTACAATATTTCTCGTAAAAATACACGAATTTTCCCTAGTTTTGGCAACACTGCTTCCGTAAGGGATCTCATATGAGTCTCGATTGTTACGGAATATGAAAGTATGGTTCCAGACGAATCAACTGACGTATAAATTATTGTTCTACTACAATTATGAACCAAGATACACTTGCCTAAGCAAAAATATTCTATTTTCGCCCAAAATACCCAATAATTCTAAGGGTTAAATGCTCTATAAGTACATTCTGCATTATCTTCCATTATTATCATATGTTATTCCTCATAACTTGTATCTTTATATTCTTTTTGGTTTCTTAATTTCTTCATAAACATATAATTTCATTTTTAAATTCTCTTTTTCTTATGACTTGTATATAATTTTTCTCATCATTTATTACTCTTTCACGCTGCTGCACTCATACCGACGCTGCTGTACCCATCCCATTAATTTCATCTCCCAGCGCTAATCTCGCTATTTTTCATCTGACAATACAATCATGTGATCCTGGATTCCATTATCCAGGTGCACCTGGACGCTTTACAGCTACATTTCTGTCCTTTCACAGAAAACACTTCACAGGGCATTCCACAGGACACTTGCGACTAATCTATTGACCGGGAAGCGGAAAATTAATCTCAAACCATTTATAAGATTACGAACATGGTAATTTTCTCCTCCAAAGGAGAAAATTACGGGCCAAGGGTAAAATTACACATAATAAACTTACTTGATCTAAAATCTATAGGGTATCTCCTGTAGATATGGAAACCTGTTCACGCAATTAGAACGAGAAATACATTTTACAATGTATTATTTATAAAATATAAACTAATATATAGATAATAACTGTATTATAAGTGTTTATTATGATCTATAGTAGTTTTTGTTTCAAAACTTATTTATTTTTTGTATGATCGCTACCTGACTCAGTTGGTCACTTTGCAGTGGAACTGTAGCGGCCAACATAGGGAGGTTTCACTGTATTACCGATTCTGTTCTATAGCCGTCAACTTTGAAGCAGCTGATTTCTACCACTTCCAGTTGAACTCGAGGGTTAACAGAGGAAATGAAACCTATTCTTTCGACGATGAATTGATTTTAAAAAAATTCTCTATACATCTACCGTTTTTGCTGCATGGAGATCAATATTGAAACTAGTAAATTTCTACCACTTGTGTCTAAGTGAAGTGTTACAGGTAGACATGGTATCTTTCTGTGAGACGTGAAATCGATTTAAAAAAAAATGTCGCTACCTATTAACGTTTTTGTTATATGGTGATCAACGTTGAAACCGGATGTACTAGTAAATTTTTACTACTTACTGTTTAAGTAGAGGTAGAGATAGCATCTTTTCTTGAGACGCTGAATGAATTCTAAAACTCCGCTTGTCGCCTATCTACTACCGTTTTTGTTCTATTCAACGTTAACACCGGAAACGGTTGATTTATATGACTTCTGGTTTGAATAGAAGATTAGCGAAGAGATGGAACCTATCCTCGGGCCGCTGAATAGATTAAAAAAAAAAAAAAAAACTCCTCGATATCTGTTACAGCTTTTGGCTCTGATACCTGTCCACAGATGGCGTTTAGCATAATTTGGAAGTCTAAAATCGTGTATAACTCCTGACGACTGTAAGTTCTCAGGAAACAGGATGAAATGCAATTAAGTATCCCTCTCTATTCATTTACGTTGTATATCTATTCGTAGAGATTCTGTTCTTTCGGAGTGCAACCATCTTGATTTCATTCGTGTTACGAAGTGCGTAAAATTTCATTTTGGGGAATGTACGCTTGTCAGTATATCCAAAAAATATTGTTACATTCGGCACACATTACAAAAGAAGAAGACTAAATAACAACTGAATACATTATATACAAAGGACAAAAGAAGTAAAAGCTAATGCAATACAGGATAAAATTTACACTGGCATCGATAAATTCTACGTGTATTATCTTGCATAAAATAATTAGTTATCAGATATGAATATCTCTTGTAGTCTTACCTCTAATAAAATCAATTTTCGGTACTTCTCCCATCACTCTGAGTTGTGATAATTCATGTCTTAATTTCCCACGGTTATTTTTTAGTATATCTTCAACGGTATTCACTTCTGCTGCCTGAGTTGTATACCAATGCACATTAATAACGTTCAATCCTTGAGCCATTTTCACCTATTTAAAAATTAAATGCTGTAAATAAACAGAATTCTAGTAATGTCTTTACAATATAATCTCAATGAGTCCTAAATAAAAAATATCCACTAATAAACGGCATATTACCATTTTAGTTTGCGATAATCGACAAACCACTTATGACTATTACAACATACTGTGTTTCACGAAGCTAGAAAATGAAATTTCTAGTTTTATCCCTCCACGCTTATGGCCTTCAGCCTAAAGGAGAAGAATGACTAATGGAATTGAATGATTGAGACAACTGGAAGCATGATAATGTGGGAGGAAACGGGAGAACCTGAAGAAAACCCACCGACATGATATTGTCCACCACAAATGCGTGCGGCCAGTGATCGAATGTATTTTACATGAGACCCTCATATCAGAGGTGAGACTATCACTGAGCCACCGTGCCCCTTCACAAAGTTAAATATCAATCACCTTTTACATATTATGAAATGTCTTTCTAGCTTATTTTAATCTTTGCAGACGAACGTAGTTACCACCAAGGAGAGTTCGAAGTCCACACAAGCGTTTACAAGGCGTCCACAAATATTGGTTTAGCATTCGGCACACAAGTTAGCAAACGCTTTACGCTACAGTACGTCTAACCAGGAAATATGACTCATCTCTTGAGAGAAGGGTAGAACTTGTTTTGTTTTAGTTTTATGCGTTACATCAACAATTTGCAATGCTGAAATCATCGTTATCTAATGGAACAATTTTTTAGTAGAAAACGAATATTGAAATAGTGTATACTCTGTTTGAAATATTTATTATAGAAAGTCCAAGGATGAGAATACCAGCATTAACAATGTTATGTTATGTATTTTACATGATTATTTTTTAAATGAAAATACATTAAAATCAAATTTTAAATACACAGTAACTATGTAGAAAAATAGCTTAATGTGTACAGAGGAAATAACAAAAATGTATGCCACTACCTATACTAGTTTTGTATCTATTGTCAATCAGACCTCACTTAAAAAATAGACCCCGTACGTGGATAACCATTATTATTAGGAAGATGGAATGAATGTGAGAAAAAAAAGGGGGGAACCATGAGAATATCCACCACAAACCCACATGGGCTGAGTTCGAACCAGGGACCCTCCGCAAAAGAGGTAAGCGTTCTACGACTGTGCCATGGTGTCCCTATATTATTACTAGTAATAAAAACCTTAAACATATATACGTACCCAACAGTAAAAATGCTATATTTTGAGAGAAAACACCGAATATAGTTGGACGAGATCATGCTTCTAACGTTCACTTGATGATTTCAAGTATGTGAGTTCATTTTACAATCAGAAAAAGTACATATATATATAGCCATTTATCATTAATATTAGATATCGTGAGCACAGAACATATATTAACTTCAACTTCACTCGCCTTCACGTACCTTATAACTAAGGCCCGGATTTTTATGTAGTACAAAGTACCGAAATATGTACATAAATATGTAACAAAAATCAATGAAATATGTAAGAAATATGTTAAAAATATGAAAATATGTAAAAATATTTTTTCGTGTTTATTTTGTGTCTGTGTTATTTTCTTAGCTAATAAATATACTGTAACATATTTATGTAATAAAAGCTTAACAAGTGTAAATAACTTCCTACAGATACGTACAAATTTTCAAGAGAAACAAATGAAAATATGTATCAAGAGAGTAAAAAATCACATTATTGAACATAAAAAAATATTGAATTTTTTTCTAGCTTCTCGCTAACGTTTGCAATCCACCCGAAATTACTTGCAATGTACGCTAGTGAACATTGAACAACAGGATTTTTGAACGCACTTTGAGAATCACGCACTGCTGCACTGGATTCTGCAGGAAATGTGGTGACAACTGACTACAGCATCAAAATTTTCATTGTAGAAGTTAACAGCCTGTATCCAGGTGCCCCACCGTGTCAGTACAGGCTGCGGTGGTAGCGACATATTTGGTTGCATATTGTTGTAGCACTGCACACGACCAGGGGCTTTCACAAAAACTTTTTTAGTAGAAGACACAAGCTCATTGACTTCAGGGAAGTTGATCCGCACTTCCTCTGCTACACGATGTAATCCATGGACCAAACAGCACGTATGAATGAGGTTTGGGTAGAACACTTTAAGCGCATCAGCAGCTCTTAACATGTACGCCGCAGCATCAGAACACATCAGAAGCACTTTTTCTGCAGGAACACTTTCTGGCCACAACACTCTCAGTCCATAATTTACGAAACGTGCAACTGTGGAATGGTTTGTTTTGTCCAAAACTTTTGAACAGATCAGAAATGGCCGTGATGGAGAATCAGGGTCAAGCTTTCCTACCACCAGATTGGCAACTAACCATCCTAATACGTCTGTAGTTCCATCCACCGTAAATCATATATGCGAATCACCAATTTCAGCTCGAATGTGTTTGATAGTATCTTCATAGCACACATCCAAATAATTCTTGCGGATAGTAGATTCGTCAGGAATGTGTCTCTTGCAATATTTTTCCAAAAAGGACGCGAACTGTGGGACTTGCAATTTGTACCACGGTATGTCTGCTGCTATGAACGCATTGGCAAGGTCTTTGTAAAATTCACTGCTGTTTTCAGATGCTGGTTTTGTTTGGGTTAAAAGTTTTTGCTTTGTGGCACGCTGTAACACCTTGTTTTTCATGTGAATAGTTGTTTTCATGTGCTGATCCATTTGCGACTTCATTGAACAGCCCCCTTTCTTATCGAATACTTGACAAAATACAATTTTACCATCTGTGGTATAAGCGTCATCCATAGCTATCCACGATTTCAATTTTGACGCTAAAGAGGAAGCCATCATTGAAAACAAGAAACTGACTCGGTCACAAGCTGCACACTAACAAACCGGTCGCGAAACTGAATCCTTTTTCCCTTTGTTTGAAGGAAGAAGTGGCGGAGTAGCCATCGAGTCATACAAAAGCGATTTTTTAATCGATTTAAGAAACATGTGATAAAGCCTAGCCGCTCCAATCACCTCACTCTCACTCTCACCGCCACCCCCACCCCCACCCGTAGAGGTTGCACATACAAAAAAAAAAAGTGAGAAAGCCAGCCAACTGTGTGCGTTTTAGTTTGTTTTGTCGGCACACATCCGAGTGGCGTCTGCTTGCAAAGGCGATAAGCACAAAAATCCTTATATTGTTTTGGGTTTTCTTTCTTTATATATAAAAAACATTTTTTTCAGGATTGGAAGCGATAACTGACGACGTTTCTTTGCATATTGTAGGGTGCACGATTTGTTTTAACCCATCTTTTCCTCAATGCAAATCGGTTGAACAAAGTGAGAGAAAAAAATACAGATAATTAAATAAAGTACTTTTTGAGTTATTGTTCCAAATATAGGCCTATTTTTATTTGCGTATTATTTAAAGAAAATTAGCGAAAAGGAGCAAGGAAACTGAATTTATGTAAAAATATGTACAGTAGACGAAAAATATGTAACAGACTTCAAAATATGTAAAAATATGTAACGTGATTTTGGTTTATATGGCTCTTTACTTCGTAATTTGCGAACATTTCATATTTTCACCAGCGTACATACAAAGGAAAAAATATGTAAAAACATAAAAATCCGGGCCTTAGTTATAAGTTATATGAAAACAGCAGTGAATTTTACAAAGACCTTGCCAATGCGTTCATAGCAGCAGACATACCGTGGTACAAATTGCAAGTCCCACAGTTCGCGTCCTTTTTGGAAAAATATTGCAAGAGACACATTCCTGACGAATCTACTATCCGCAAGAATTATTTGGATGTGTGCTATGAAGATACTATCAAACACATTCGAGCTGAAATTGGTGATTCGCATATATGATTTACGGTGGATGGAACTACAGACGTATTAGGATGGTTAGTTGCCAATCTGGTGGTAGGAAAGCTTGACCCTGATTCTCCATCACGGCCATTTCTGATCTGTTCAAAAGTTTTGGACAAAACAAACCATTCCACAGTTGCACGTTTCGTAAATTATGGACTGAGAGTGTTGTGGCCAGAAAGTGTTCCTGCAGAAAAAGTGCTTCTGATGTGTTCTGATGCTGCGGCGTACATGTTAAGAGCTGCTGATGCGCTTAAAGTGTTCTACCCAAACCTCATTCATACGTGCTGTTTGGTCCATGGATTACATCGTGTAGCAGAGGAAGTGCGGATCAACTTCCCTGAAGTCAATGAGCTTGTGTCTTCTACTAAAAAAGTTTTTGTGAAAGCCCCTGGTCGTGTGCAGTGCTACAACAATATGCAACCAAATATGTCGCTACCACCGCAGCCTGTACTGAAACGGTGGGGCACCTGGATACAGGCTGTTAACTTCTACAATGAAAATTTTGATGCTGTAGTCAGTTGTCACCACATTTCCTGCAGAATCCAGTGCAGCAGTGCGTGATTCTCAAAGTGCGTTCAAAAATCCTGTTGTTCAATGTTCACTAGCGTACATTGCAAGTAATTTCGGGTGGATTGCAAACGTTAGCGAGAAGCTAGAAAAAAATTCAATATTTTTTTATGTTCAATAATGTGATTTTTTACTCTCTTGATACATATTTTCATTTGTTTCTCTTGAAAATTTGTACGTATCTGTAGGAAGTTATTTACACTTGTTAAGCTTTTATTACATAAATATGTTACAGTATATTTATTAGCTAAGAAAATAGCACAGACACAAAATAAACACGAAAAAATATTTTTACATATTTTCATATTTTTAACATATTTCTTACATATTTCATTGATTTTTGTTACATATTTCGGTACTTTGTACTACATAAAAATCCGGGCCTTACTTATAACAGCCAAATAATTTGTGGCATCTATGATTTCGAATAACAATCCAGCTGTCTTTCATGAAAAGCACAAAGCTTTCTCTCAATCATGTAGAAGATATAAATCACTTTTTTTCTTGCTCCAACTTCTTGTGGAATTCCGTAAAGAAGTTAAATTAATCATGTAAGATTCTGACGCGTACAATTCTTCAGTAACGTAGTCGAAATCATTTATCAAAGCGAAGAACAGAATAGTTTAAACACAATATTTAAGAAGTGACCCTTTGATACAATCATCCATTTACAAAAATAAAAAGGTCCTGATAAATTTCACTGAAAAACGAGTACTTCATTCGGCCGGCTTTCCTAAGATTCATTTATTGTCATGAAAATTTCTGAAATTTGATGATTTAATATATAGCGAAATCGTATATTTTATATATATATATATATATATATATATATATATATATATATATATATATATATATATATATATTTGAAAGAAATGAAGCTAGTTTTATACTTTACTTTTATGAACGAAATTTGTGATAATATAATTCCCTCAGCTTCTATCTAGATTACCTACCTCAGTATTAAGTTTCGGATTATAGTATTCGGATTTCCTTTCTTTCGCATACGCTACTTTCAGTTACGGATGAAGATCGATGTAAAACTGTTATGTCCTAATCTGAATGTCTGAAACTTTTAAGATCTTTAGAAAGGCTAGAAACTGCTTTCTGATCATCTTTAGATTCCCTTAAATGTTATTTAAGTCTAGTACTTATATACTTCTTTCTACCATACCAAACATTACATGAACAGCTGACTTTGTACTTCACTTATGAAATGTTAATTTACAAAATAGTACTTGTAATTACGGAATTTCCCAAGAAGGTGAAGGATGAAAAAAATGTTACTTATTTCGTCCATATGACTGCATAAAAGCATTGTCCTACAGATAGAAGCTAACCTATTGTTATTCGACATATATAGATGGTACCAATTAACTGGTTGTTGTAAGAAACATGAAGTTGATTAAAGTTCAAGTTAATTTAAATAAATATTACTCACATTCTATTAATGAATATATTTATATTAATTACTTACTGAAGTATCTGTTCTGACCATACGAACCCTTTCAACTTATAATTTTAATCGGTTATCGACGAAGATAAAGTCTGATCAAAAACCTCATTTGAACACCCTTAGGAAGACGTCCACAGATGTCTGAAACCAAGCGTTGAAGGAATTCAGTCAGAATATATAAATCATAAAAAAAAAAAAAAAGTAATTAGTACTTATCATTAATCTTTCAAGATGCACGGGAACCTGTATGTAGGAAACAAAAGTATTAGATATAAGTACACTGCCACTCTAAGTGGAAGAAGAAGAGATTGATTTATTTATAATTGAGTGTCTAATGAAGACATCAAGGGACTCTTCTGTCCTTTCTCGTCTGATACGAATACTTACCTTCACAATCTGAACACCTTTGCCTTCGATTTCCGGAGCGATTTCTCCTGTTGACAGAAGATCAGAAATATATCTCATGAAAAGTTTATTCAGCACAGTTAATCTTCGTTCATTTGACTTCCCTCTCTTCGGTGTCTCTGATGATAAGACTGGCATTACTTGTACTCCACTTGGTGCGTGCCACACTCTAACAATATTAAAGAAAATACCAAACTAAGTAAAATTTATAGCAAAATTAAAAGCATTAGGTAAAAAATTCTCTATAATATACAAAGAGTAAAAATTGCATGATTGGATCGAGAACTGAAACCGGGTCTCCGAACTACCATGTTGGTCTGTTCGTCACCACGCTATACAGCCATACATTCCATCGCTCTTGACAATGTATCGGTGCTCAGCTACTCAGATCATATTTGCCCATTAATCATATATGTATATATCGCTTACCCTCTATGTCTTTTTGCCGCAATTCCAGGTCAGGGCTTCTATGAGAACTAACGCTACTGCTTTACCAATCTCGTAGGCACACCCTCACTGAAGGTTCAGCATTAAGTCACCACAGCCAAAGAGAATGTACCAAACCACCATCCCCATCAACAAAAGCATAAAGCTCCGGAAGAGAAAACCTGAATTAACTAAGCACAATATTCATAAACCCAAAACAAGAAACAACTAAAATGGTGCGGATTTTTAAACATTTTACATTTTTTTGTGTTTTTTTAACATTATTTCTTTTGCTTTTATTTTTTAAATAAAAAAAGCAAAACGCTAGACTTACACACAGGGTTGTTTAAATAGAACGATTTGAAAAAATCAATGATTTAAAATAAAATTTCTTTTTCTTTAAACTGAAATACGGGGTCATTTAACTCGAAATGGCAACATAGTTGTGAAATGGAATGTAGTCAATCACTCACCTCAAGAAGCTTACAGTCCTTCGATGTAGTCTCTACCAGCCTGTTGACCCCTTCGCCAGATGTCTGTTGAATACCTGTCAAAGCCCCACTTTGTGAGAGGGTGTTGACAGTGTGCCCTAATGCATGAACAATGCTGGGAATGTCTCTGAAACGTTTGCCCCTGAGAGATTCTTTCATTTTTGGGAAAAGATCAAAATCGTAGGGGCTCATATCCAGGGAGTATAGCGGGTGCTCCAGCACCTTCCAACCCCATCGTCGTAACAGAGTCTGTACTGGATTGGCTGTATGGCATCTGGCATTGTCGTGTAGGAGAATTGGTTCTGACTCCAGAAGGTGTGGACGTTTGCGCCGCAATGCTGATCGCAAATGGTGACTGAGGTATGAAGCATAGTATGCAGCATTGACGGTAACGCCCAATGGAACTTGATGTGACAGGATAATGCCTTCGTAATCGTATGGCATTATCATCATTACCTTCAAGTTTGCAGGCTCTTGCCTACGCTTTTTCGGTTGTGGAGATTCTAGGCGGTGCCATTCACTCGACTGACGTTTCAATTCAGGCTCGTAGGATCTTCCCCACGTTTCGTAACTTGCAATAATCCAGTACATGCCCACCTATGCCACTTTTGAACGTCGGTCAGAGCATGGAGTACTGGAGTACCCATCTGACTGCAATTTTCCGCATGCCAAGAACTTGTGTTTTCATGCGGAACACTGATCAGGAAGAAATGTTCAGCTCATTCGCCAATTCACTAAAGTCCAGCGCCGATTACCGTCAAGCAGTGTCCGTAGTTTTGCAAGATGAATTTCGTCCGTAGCCGTTCGCATATGTCCTCCACCGCGCATTTTGTCTGTTGACTGTCGTCCAGCCTGAAATGCTGTAACCCATCTCGCCACTGTCAGATACGGTAGAGCAGCTTGAATACAGGCCTCAACTAATCCTTTGTGAATCGTTCTAGCATTTCGCCCTCGCGCCACCTGGAATTTGATAATCACGCTATTCTGAACGCGTGAACATTGGGTTAGGGCAGTATTTCACACAACAATCATTCTAACAATGTCTATTCGCCACACACACCGTAATATGGAACCGCAGCATCGTTGCACTGACTCGTACACATCCACGAAACACACTACGTTCTTCATTTGTCTCCTGCCCACATGACACTCGAATCGAATCGTAGCAGTGTTGCCAGTTCAAGTCAAATGACCCTCGTACAGTCAAATACAGTACTTTTGAGCATTCAGAAACTAATTGAATTTAAATCTAAAACCCGTATCTTAATCCGTGCTGTGTCGCGGTAATGATGCCAGTTAATAGGATAGCCAGAAGAAGGAATTTTTTTTTTTTTTTTTTTTTTTTTTTTTTTTTTTTTATGATGATGATGAAAGTTAGCTTATAATTCAAGTAAAATACATACTGAGCTATTAATATCACATTACTGTATTTCTTGGAATGACATATTGTTGATCATTAAATAATGTAACGAATTATAATTACTAATCGTGTTTGTTTGCTTATAAGTAGATGGGTGTCAGATGATACCATATAAGGAAACTAAAATTACCATTTAGCCAACCTTGCCATTGCTGTTCTGTTTATTAGTTCGTAGCTCATATATTTTAAGAAAATGAAATGAAATCTTTAAGTTTTACGTCCCACGGATATGCCGGTTAGGCTAAAGGGAACGGTGATGATGAGAAATGAATGAAATGGTGGAATGAAGAGAGTGGTAGGAAACGGGAGAACCCCAAGAAAACCCACGAGCACGATGTTTGTCCACCAAATATATTTTAAGATTATATCAGGTAGGATGCAAGTTAAAACCAAACATTTTTTTAAAGATTAAAATTTCTGGGCTAAGAATTTTGGCAATGTAAAATTTATTGTCAATGACAATGAAGAATTTAGAATTTAATATTCAGAATTGTACAATACCATGTTTGGTAATATAAACCACACACACACATATATATATATATCATTAAAGTAATTGCAAAATTATTATCAAGAACATTGAAAAATATATTTTTAAGAAACGGCATTCTTGATTAGAGACTAAAAACAGTTTGCTTATGGCAGTGCCTACGTCCTGTGCTAAACTCCTTTCTACTAACAACTAAACCATCTTACATAGTGTTGTATTATGTTGGTCATACTCAGTGTAGGTAACTTGAAATGATTTATGTATGGATAATAAATAGGGCCGGATTTAGGGGCTGCACTTGCACCCCTACTTCCTTCGTTGTAAGTATCTATCTATTAAAATGCTACAATAGCAATTAAAAGCGCCCGAGCTCCAACGTATAACCATGGCTTTCAACTCTTTCATTTACGGTTATGTGTGATTTCACGTTTAACAGAGACAAACATTTTAAGGACGAGTACTTTAAATAAAACAGTTAACTAGATCTTTTTCATAAAGTTTATGATATAAAATTGTTGTTCAAAGCCTTTGTATTTTAATAAGCCTTCTCTAAAATCAATGCACATGAATTGTGCTTCCATCTTCCGAGTTCTTTTAAACTATATGTTGTGGAAATTTATATGTTTGTGGCCAATCCTTTCGACAATGAGATCTCGGAAACTACAGGCTCTAGAAAGATGACGTTTTCACTGATCGATTGGAAATTTTGCCTAGATTGTCCACTTCTAATTGAATATTTTAAAAACATGACCGTTATTTCTTTATTACATTTTTTAGGGTACGCATGGAAGCGTTGAAATTTAAAAAAAAAAAGTGTCATATCCTACGCGTTATACATTCCAACACCACGCTGTTGTATATAGGGGTTGCATATGTCTCAGGCGTTATTTCATGGCCAAATAATGAAAAAGGAACGATAACCATTTCTCCAGTTTAACCAGTAAAATGAATCTATTTTTGGAGTGATTTGCCCAATGAACACAATATATAACTGCGATTATAACTAATTGCGTATGTAATGTATTTGCTTATTACATACTGCATGGAAGAAGAAAGAAAACACTGGTCATGCATGAATTAGAAACTCCAACCGGAGGTAGGCTCAAATCTTGCAACCGGTGCGAAATATTGAGGTCCCCTTTATCATACGCCTTGCCGATTTTTTTTTTTAATCAAGACTTTTTTCACTTGTGTCATGTACAGATGTGAGGAATGAGAAGGACATTTATGCTCATATGCGAATGATGCGCTGTGTAGAGAGCGCAGGTTCAGCTAGTACACTATCTAAAATGAGAAGCTAGCAGTGAAACTAGCAACATTTTCCGAAACTTTCTGCTGTCATTTCCGTTTGGGGCTTAAAAGTAAGCAGTGTTTTCCAAAAGCAATAGTATAAGTCAATTTTCTGAAGGTTAAAGCAAAAAGATTCACCAAGGAAAACAATATTCCTTAAACTCCACAGATGCCTAAAGTTATTAAGAAAAATCAAACTTAATTCAAATGTAGTAGTAGTTATTGATGCACCCCCACAGAAAATCTTAGATCCGACCTTTTATATATATATTATGTTGATATATAAGTTTACCTCGAATACACTTACAGTTTTTAAGGGAAAGTTACTGATGTGTAACAAAATAAATATTTACCTACACAATACATCTAGTGATCATCCCTCTTCCATAGGTAAATGTAAGTGCGTACAAGAAATACGAACACATGACATTATATTTTAAAAAATACTGATATCCATTATGATATAGTAAAAATAAAGAATGTAAAAATTATTCATTTTATAAACAAAAATTTATAAAAGGTTATATACTCACTGTGCAGTGCAGTGCAAATTTTTCTACACGAACATACTGTATTTAAATTCTTTTCTGATTAAGTTGCTTAAAAAGAAAAACTTACTTAGGGGCTTTATCAGTGCCTAAACGATTTCGTATCTTATGCACAAAATTAAAAGAAGAAAAAAATCTCTCAACTCCTGCAGATAAAGCAGAAGCTGTAAATTACTGCGTAATTGGCTTCATACTTTCATATCAAGCATATTTCCTTGTGATTTCCACCATTCAATGGCTGCTACACGTTTGTAGAACTTAGTCGGTAAACATCACACTAGAGAAAGGAAGAAACTTTGCTTGAAACTTAATTACTATGGCCAGCAGAGAAGTACTACCATATGCTTCTTCTGCAAATTTCAAAGTTAAGTCCCTTCTTTCGGCAGTTAATTTGAATATTTGCTGCTTCGGATCGAGAAGATGGGCTTAGAAATAGGGAGACATGAATGCTCCTTCATACCTGTTTTCATATTTATTTACCATTTCATCGTCTTGAGTGCGTCTTTTAACTCTTCATGAAGACACTTCCATATTCCCACAGCGCCAGATATTGTTCCATTTGGTCTACATTTCTTTTAATATTTACATTTTATTACTTTCTGCTGTATCGTTTTGTCTATTTTCGATCGATGTTCTTCACATATATTAAACAAAGTTGGCCAACTTTTAATAACAGTCTCGTCACCCCCAGAATCTTCCATTGGTTCTTTTGCTTTGCACACTTCTAAATGTTTCTTCAGCCGAAACACAAGACCTCGCATTTCGCATGAAATCCTTTCTCGCTTGCATTTGGAATTCGGATAAAAGAAAACCATACGTTGTCTTTCTTTCGTCCAGTCACTGAGAGTTGAACTCCCGAGATCAAGGTGACCACCCACTCTTACAAACTGGGAGAACAATGATATACTGCTCCACACTGATTGTCACGTAGAGAAACACCTTTCAGAAAACACACCATAAATATCGGGAAACCCTCAATTTTGCTATTTAGTCTAACTAAAAGAAAACGGGAAACTTAACTTATCAAAGAGAACAACAAAAATGAATATTTAAATTTTATTATTATTATTTTTTAAAAATCAGGTACTAGTGATTTAAATAAAAAATCGATTTAAATAAAAAAAACATTTTTTTAAATCGTGATTTTTTCAACCCTGCCTACGCATAAGCAAGAACGGAATGTTTCACATCCACTTTTGTCAGACGTCCAATGTTCATTCTCAATCTAGATAACCAATCCTCGCTAGTTCTGCAATGGTACTCGTAACTAAGAAGACAAGCGAGGAAATATGCAGATGATGAAGAGTGAATGATCACATGAATGATGAATGAAACTGCCTTCTTAGTTGCACTCCTTTCCCGACGATGAGGGTCCGCTGCATGATGGGGGAATTGGTTACAAAACAGTCATATTATGTGAAGAATCAACTGATTTTGGGACATTTCCTTTCAATTTTGAAGGTGCAGTTATGTTGTTTTTTCATCTAACAGGTTCAAAAAATGAAACTACTTGTGAGGGAAAGGGAAATGCATACTTGTACCTTTACCAGTTAATGCTTCATTCTCTATTGAAGATAACAGTGAAGAATACGAGCTCCAGTACTTGAAAAAGGCAGCAAGACTAAGCCCTGTTCGACCTAAGCTCTAAACTGCGATAAACAAAGCTACGTTAAACTAAAACTCGCTGATTTGCTGTTGGCCTACCGACACTTGTACTCCTCCGCAAAATAGTACATATGATTTGATTATTACTTTTACTATGAAGCTCCACATGAAACTGCTACAAATGACTACCATATAATACGGATTATCTAATAATACTGCAATCGAGTGTCGTTAATGAAACAATAAAAATAAACACTAAGCATACGCAGTAATTATGACGCCAATTCAACTACGGAGGCGTGTTCTGCTTGTAAGTCTGAAAGATGGACCAAATGAATCCCGGTTCCGCGGGTGTTGTGGTGAAACACGAACAAGGGAAATCTTTACTCAGTAAGAAACAATTGCTTACCAGCTAAATTTATATCATTTTTCTAAATTGTTCGAGTTTTTTCTTTCTTTTCTGCTGCTGCCCTAAGTATCTGGACAACACGAGACAGTATTGTGAAAATGCACGTGTATAATTTGCTCCTTCCCGTGGAAAGTGGGGGTGACACATGACTAGCCAATCGTATTTGTGACAAGCGGAAGGATACAAATATTTGGTTAATCGGAGTTTAGAGCTTACGCTGAACAGGGAGTAAAGCTTCTTTACACTGATGTTATACATTTCCCTCGTAACTCTTCCGAATAGTGGTTCATATTCTTTTTTTATCATTGACTTGCGGTGAAGCTCAATAATATACAACTGTAATGCAAAGCTTGCTTCCATGACCACCTAGCACATGTTACTGCGCGTCTTTAGTATTTATCGTCATTTATGCACCTGCTTGTATGGCTGCATCTCCGTACAGAGCTTCTAGCTTCGCCCTCTCCTGAACCGGACTACATGCAAAACTAGCATGTAGTCACCACTAGCACAGGTTGGTATCTTTCGCACTTATCTCCCTTTAAACTCATTCACCATCGCTAACGCGCCTGTTCCTAGGGACTTGGGCCTAGGCTACTTGTCCCAGGCCCGTATTTATATATTGGGAGCCCCTGTGCTCTAAATAATAAATCCCCTCCCTCGCACAAACTTATGTCTCAAACAAGGAAACAAGCCGTGATTTTGCAAAGATACTAGCTCTTGTTGAGTAATAATTTAGATGTTACAAAAGTTACATCGTAATTTTAAATGGCCTAACTCGTCCTATCAGGATGGGTCTGCCAAGAATACGCTGTACTTACAGCCATAATGCTTATGCCCTCATGCAAGTAACGTGCTACACGGAAAGCAACATCGTTTATTGAATAAAACTATTATTCAAGATACCGGTAGTATAAGAGTTAAATTTGACAAAGAGATACGGCACATACTCTGAGCCTATAATTAGACTGCTACTCTCAATCTCCATCATACTGGATTATGTATTGCTCCAATATTCTGATTTGTTAACGCACTTCTTCACGTAAACAAATCAGTTGTAATTGGTGCAGTGAATCGTAGGTGCAGATTAAGAATAGTCCGTCAAATTAAAAATAAAATAAAATAAAATACATGTTTTCCACATCGTGTAGAAATACTTCGTCGGTGGAAATTAGCATGTTACCGGTTATACGCCAAGTACGGTATTTTCATGTCGCTCAGCAGAAACCTTTTAGGGGACAATAAGGAAATTAGTGAAATAATTATTACTTCAACAGCTCTTTCTACTAGTGCCCCAAAAATAAACTGGTACGTTATGTCATATACCACTATATTTTGCGCCATCCTAGTTTAAGTGCATGCCCACTGTCGTTGATACGTCTGCTCCCTATGGATGCACCCCCTCGCTAACGCTCGGCTCCTCCTGCTATACTCCTGCACTAACTCGGTTAGAGAGCTCTCGTGCTTTTTAATGGCCATCTAGCACAAGTTAGTTAGTATCTTTTGCACAATTATTCTGGCATATATTCCGAAGTTCGTCGTTTTCATCGTTCCTAGTTTTTGGCTAAAAACGTAATAATTGGTCCTTATCTGTACCAAATGTTAATATTTAATTCGCATAGTATTGCTGAGCGAGCACCATCGAGTGAAGGTGGGTTAGAACCCTCAGGGCACGTTATTTTGTATCTTTATTACAGCTAGGGGAACATGTGTTCTAGAATCTTGCCGCCATGTTGGTTATGTTACTTACCATTACATTGAAAAGCATTGCTTTCTTCACGTTTCTTTACTGTTATTTGCTTATTATACTTTCTACTATTTATTTTTAGATTTATTAAGCCTTGACTTTTACTTACTTTTAATAAATTTTCCTGATTATCACCAGCCATGTTTACATTCCTACTCAATACATTCCCATAATCCTGCCATGAAGTAACCTTGCGCCAAGTAGTTCCCTACTCTGAGCAAATAGTTCCATGTTTAGGACAGTTTATATAAGAAAATAAACACAACTTTCGCTCTCCCTATATATTACCAAGCACACAAACAAGCAAATTATTCATTTCTTCCCGGTAAATTTTCCAGATTTTGCTAGAAATGGACGATAAACTTTGGAACTTAACCCATAGTTCTTATCGCGTACGCACACTATAGCTCTAAAGTGAATCCGCACAGACGAATGCAAGTACACACTCCCAACGACAACTTCGGAGCCAATACCTGAGTCAGAGTAACTACCAAGTGATTTGAGGGACAAACTAAATAATACCCCATTTTTTCGACTTCCTGGAAGTTTACACGCCTCTGGTTTGAAGGTCTAACCTAACTTAATTTAGTACATTTCTTACCTAATATACTACATTTTGGATTTCTTTTTTTCGATTTTTCGTGAGGTCCGACAATACAGCAGTAACGGGACAGGACGTTTGGGCGCCACCATTTGGGCGCGGACGTTTCGGCGCTGCCGTTTGGGCGCCGGACGTTTGGGCGCAAAGCCGTTTAGGCGCCAGACGTTTGGGCGCGAGGTACATAGTAAAAATCACAATTTACGACATATAAAGTAAGCTAGGCACTGAAAACTAAGCGCGAATCAAGATATATACATTTCCTATACTTCTGTTTTTATCTCACCTCATTTATCTATATATTTTCTAAATTAAATAGTTTAATTCGTTTGTGGTATTTGTTGCCTAACCTCGTCATGGACTGATTTTTCGCTTGTTCACTATTCTTGTACTTCTGATCTAATGATTTAATTTTTGTATTATATAAGAAAGCTAGAAAATGAAGGAATCAGACGACTGTTAATAATGCCGGGGTGGTATCTAATTTACAGGTCCAGGCCGCTTCCTTCCTTCCCTTTCCCCGGATAGTGTGCTCCCTCAAACGTGACGGGTTAAATGGCCTTAAATGCCGAGAACCCAGAAATCTAAAAATCCTAAATCCTAATCGAGTTGAGGGAAAGATGTTAATACAGGGTGTCTAAGACATTGAGTTTAGGAACTGCAGTATGCCGTATTTCTGGTATCACTTTTTTATATTAACATTCCAATATAAAAATCAAAACTTAACACACTTTTTTTCGTCCCATTGTAAGCATTTAATCTGCATTAAAGAAAGTGGAGAAAGGGAAAAAAGAACGATTTCAAAGTGAAAAATATTGTTAAGTGTACATATATTGGTCATTTAGTCACTAGAAATGTGTTTGACATTCACACTTATTGCATAACCACAGTAGAAGGCCTGTTTAAATTTTTTAATGGAATATTCTCACTATGTATGTAATGCAGTCAATCATATCTAGTCTGGTCTACTTACCTTTGGCTTGAAAAGTTATCAAATAAAAAGCACACTTAACTTTGGTTGAAACTTAAATTTACAAAATTTAATTGTTAATTTGGTTTTTAGAATTTTGAAATCCCAGTATTTCTAGTATGTAAAACAAAATCCAGTATAATTCAAGGACTTCCACTACAGTAGACACCTTGTGATATCTTGATTGGAACTTAGTACTCAGCGCCTAACATAATGACTTTTTAATTTAACTCGCGCCCAAACGTCTGGCGCCCAAATGGCTTCGCGCCCAAACGTCCAGTGCCCAAACGGCGGGGCCCAAATGTCCGCGCCCAAACGTCACGTACCGAGCAGTAATGCCCTCGTTGCGGTTTCACTGTAGTAATGCTGTAGCCGTAAACATAAAGTAGGCTACAGCGCACTACTCGAAATAATTGCTGAAAAATTATAATTCTTTCACTCATTCCTTCTTATTGTCTCCTAAAAAATCTGCGCTGAGCGACATAAAGTTATTCCATTTGGCATAGATACAATTCAAGAGGGCCACCAGAAGAAATTGTTGAAACATTACAATTATTCCTCGATTTCTTAAAAATATAGCTTCCGGATTTATGGCATGAAAACTACAGTGCAAAAACATAACCAAACTTTGCCAGATGGCCGCTAAAAAGCACGAATGCTAACTAACGGAGTCAGAAGACGACAAGCTGGTGGGCCCGCGCGGGGTTGCGCCCCAAGCAGGCACGGCAGCGATGGTGGGTATACGCGTAAGCGAGGATAACGAAAAGAAGTACAACTGTATTACTTTGTGTGAAATTCTGGGCTTTCGAGTTGCCCCTCCAGTCTGAAGGTGCCCTAGGACATTGCAACATACAAAAAACAATGATTAAAGTATTAATAATTGTTACATTTCACTTTACTTAAGTACTCCGTGGGTTCACAAAAATTTAAAAGGTTTTCTTCATTATTTTTGCGCATCCGTTACACCTGTTCGCCATATTTTACAACTACCATGCTGCGAAAACCTTCCGCGAATTCTTCCGCATCCGGCAAATAGTACTAACTTCTACATATCTTTTCTCGCATTAAACATAACTCCCCTGCCGAACTTACATTCCTAAACATCAAATAAAAACTTCAAATTGTCATTTTTACATCATTTCTCCTGTAAATTTTCCTGATTTTTATAAAAAGCGGAGGGGTAACTCTAAACTTAACCCAAATTCTGTCACCAGCAGAAATATGTTCGCTATATTTTTTTTTTTTTTTCATACAAGTATTCAATTTTACCTGTGAATCTTCCAAAATGTGGTACACCAAACTACACTAGCATCATTCTGTACACTGTACAGAAGTACACCGTCGGTGGAAAATGATATTTAATACAGTCACCTTTCATACACTCACTTATTTTGTCCATCGTAAAGTACTTGTAATGATTTTACT
Organism: Thermobia domestica; assembly: GCF_964235325.1. Taxonomy (NCBI): domain Eukaryota; kingdom Metazoa; phylum Arthropoda; class Insecta; order Zygentoma; family Lepismatidae; genus Thermobia; species Thermobia domestica. The sequence goes on from NC_137454.1 coordinate 94,914,345, forward strand.
CTAGTAACCCTACACTTGTTAACCTCGAAAACAGCTGTTACTTTGTATTTAATTCTGTTGCCTGTAAATTTGTTCCTTATAATTGAATTTCACTTGTAATTTTCCAAAACACGGTGGGCCAAAACTTGAGCACCCTTATTTTTAAACAGTAGTGAGTCGTGTCCCTCGTAAACTATAATTGTGTTCGATTATTACCTTTGTTCAACTATACTAAATACTATATTCTCAATATTTACCTGCTTTTCTTAGAACCAGTCAGAAACTTCTTCAGGAATCGAGCTTCTCGAATTTCGTTTTTGGAGAAAATAACATTGCCTCTCGTAAAATATCTCACAGTTTCACAAAAAAGTGCATAATTTCGTGTCAGTGCCTGAGGTAAATCAAAGTGATACATCTTTCTTTTACATATAAGTATACCGGTCAAAAAAAAACTTTATAGAAATATTACGAAGTTAGAAATATTGTCACCAGTCAAGAAGAATACAGTTTTACGGACTTTGTTTTCTTAGACAAAGTGTAATACATGAATACCACTCACACAAATTAATTATTAAATATATATTACATTCGCAGTATTATGATCCCACATCCCACTTTGGCTGCGTTAACAACGCTTGTAGAAAGTGTTTTGTTCATAAACAGCTGAAAATAAACTTGTACACTTCTGCCCTCTACATACAATTGGATTTCTTCCGTGTTACTTTTTTTTTCAAGCAGACTAACAATTACAAAAAGAACAAAACATCCGTTGTTATAAATACAGATCCAATAGTAAGATCTAATTAATCAGAAATTATGATGGCCATTAATTGTAGAACTAAATATTTACATATCATAAATAAGCATTATATAAATTGTGAATGAATGGTTTCGAAATCTATTACGGCATTCCTCTATTTCCCGCCCTTTCCTGCGCGGCAGGACTAATATTAGTCCGCAATGATAAGTTCATTATGATATTTAATTATACTGCTTTCCTTTAAAACTCTTGCAAATATTTAGATTTATGCATACACATGCAGGAAATTTTAATAGTTATAAATGACCACTTCAAATAAGAGTTTGGAGGAAAGAAAAAAGACCATAATGACACGTAGGACTATTGCGCTCGACCGAAGGAAGTTCTGTGCTGCGGCTATATTTCCCGCCAAATCGTAGGTAGTGAGTCGCACCAAAGGTTGGGGGAAGAGGTTGGTGAGTTTTATCGTGTTTATTTATTGTAAAATCATGGGTTTATTAGACGAAGCAAATCAAGATGTTTTTAAAAGACATCAAGACTTATGTCTTGACCTAAATATGGATAAAGATGCGGCAGATCAGGCTTGGGAAAGCTACGAAACAATTCGCCAAAACTACGTTCTAGAGGTAAGCATTATAGGAATACTAAACGCTTTGATGGCCGAATTACGGCTGAGTGTTCATTGATTAGTTTAGTACAGTAATACAATAATGTGCAAGTGCTACTACGAAGTATGAAGAGTAATATGAGTAGCAAGATCATTTCTTTTTTTATATATGAGTTGCATATTCGTGTATTTGAGTACGAGGGATTTAAAAAGTAAATGTACGTGGCGTAGCTGACGAATCGAATAAATTTTTAGCTTGAGGTTTCTTGAGTGTGATTATAAATAAAAAGTGGTATTGATTTTGAAGAATGTGTATCTTTACGAAAAAAAACTTGTAATCTAAGTTTTCGATGGAATAGAGAGTAATCAGTAATTGTATAGATGAGAAATGATGTATTTATAAGTGACCCAACTTCTAAAAAGACAACATCCGTATTCGAGGTTTTGCAGGACGTAAAAAAAGTGTTTCGAAGTTTTGGTATTGTAGTTTAATGTAGGTAATGATATTAGTTTGATTATTTCATGACCCTTCTATTATTTGAACGTCCAAATGTTAGCAGAAAGGGAAGGAAATTGAGCTGGGATGTTTACTAACAATTACAGGTACCGGACCTTTTTTAAGTTTTTACAGATGATTAATCTTAGATTAAATTTTCTCAGATATATTACTAATCTTGTTTTCTGAACAGTAGTAGTATAGATGTTTCTACGACGATTAACTAATTGGAGATTTATTAAAGTTTATGGCATCGAGGACATAGGAAATTGATTCTTAAAATGTCTTGATTGCGTAACTACATAGTATAATACATATTAATTAGCTTAAAAGACTTCCCTTAAGCCTTCGATCAGTCAAATAGTTATATACAGTTTGAATGACTGTCATGTGAATGGTGACAGTCATTGAACTTACTGTGTACTTGGACTGGAGCTTAAGCTGTCTTAACCTATGATACAAAGCTCTGCTCAGATTTTCTTGTGAGTCGTAGTATTGCCAAGGGGATTGCACCCGGAACACCAGGTATCTGTCATATTTCACTATCTTAATATTAAGTATGGCTGGAGATTTTGGTCATCTCTTGACAACTATTGTAGATTGTCAGATTGTGAAATTGACAGTGAATCAAGTTGTATATTTTAGTAAGGCTCTGACAACCTTCATGTCCTCTGAGCAAATTATTTGTGAAACAAATTGTCAGAAACTGCTACTTTAAAACAGGCTTGTTGAGTAAGGGTAGTGGTAATAATTTACTTTCCAAGGAAGCTCCTTCGTGTCTAAGCGGTTAGTGTACGCGACTTTTGCGTAGGAGACCCGGGTTCGATTCCCGGCGTGAGCTCATGTGGATCGGATTCCACGTTAATCAGTAGGCCCCGTCTCATAGCCTAGATGGTGAAAGGGATGTTGAACTCAAAATCAACATTACTTTCCAGAGCCCAGACATTTCTATTAGTCCTATATAAACAATATGGCAATCAGTCAATTCAAGACAACGAAATAAATCGATTGACACCAATCTTGACCACTTCCGAAGTGAAACTTCAGGTTTAAAGTCAGTTTACTTTCGGGAGTTTAGAGATTTCAACTGATGCGTGTTCAATATGCACATCAGTCTATTCAGGTTAACTAAAGAAATCAATTGACACCATTCTTCACCACTTCCGGTTTAGTTAAAATTTACTTTCCAGGGCCTGGACATTTCTGGCTTTGCAGAAGTGATCTAATTTGGTGCCAGTCAATTTTTGACTTTCCGTGATTCAATTGATTGTCTATATATGACTACTTTGATTTTTGAAGGTTCCTGTAAATATAAAATCAAACATAGGAAAGGGCATTATAATTTAATGAATGTGTGGATTTTTCCCAACCTTTATATTGGTCATGTTTTGTAGTAGAATGAGTCATAAATTCAGGAAATAGTTTCTAAGTGGAGATCAAGTGGCCTTTGTTTAGCGATGGGGGCGAACTTTTTCGCCTACATTTTTGCGATAGTCTTAGATTCGGTCGTTTTAGGGTTGCATACGGTAAGATAGGTTAGGTTACCAATATTTAATTCACACAGTATTGTTGAGCGAGCGTTAGCGAGTGAGCTTCCTTCTCCCACTCAAGTCACTATAAATTTCAAGGTCAGTAATCTGGCGCTAAATTAGTTAAAACATTTTTCATCACACTTTACTCAAATATCTTATTGCCAGTTTTGGCACCCCATTCTAAACTGTTATCGGTCAAGTTTAAGCACATTTCGAAATAACTGTTGAAAATTATATTGTTTCTGTTCAAAAGATCTACGCTGGGCAACCTGACAAAACCCCACTTAGCGTAGATGGAAGTTCGACGGAGCCACCAGAAGTAATTGTTGAAAGGTTAGAATTCTTTTACGATTTGCGTGTAAATACAGTCTTGGCAAAAGATGTTATAAAATATAGGATCTGCCCGTACGTATCTTCAACATATAAACTCAATGAAGCAAAAAAAAAAAAAAAAATCGTCTGATTCGGTACGTTTGATTGGCTAGTCTCGTTTCCGCCATGATTTTTGGCTCGAAACATCGCGATCTTAGTGGCGCGTAGTGGGTAGAGTGGGTGTGGCGAAGCTGTGACGTATGGCTTCACGATTTTGTTGAATGGGCAGATCCTCTGTTTTATAACATCCTTGGTCCTGACATACACAATAAAAACTAGTCCAAATAAACGTCAAGGCAGTGACAAGAACCGATTCATCTTAACCGGTTCCCGCAATTACATTTCCCAAGAACGAATCGATACAGCCCAGCAATGACCAAATCACTCAACACCTCCCAAGCAACCAGAACACACCGATCATGGAAATGTAAGTGATACACCTAAAAATATAGGTGCATTATTCCCATAACCTGGATGTTCAGGTTCCTCAGCAGATGTTGTGAACAACTTGACCAATTTGAGAATAAAATCCTGAGCTGTAATAAGACACATATAACAACATGCCCTGCTGGGCTCTAACCCGCCTTCACTCGCCAACGCTCGCTTGGGAATACCGTGTGAATTAACTTATTAAACTTTGGTACAGAAAGGAAACAACGTAACTACTAACCTATATGGAAGGCTTAATCTAGAACCTTCCCGAGCCAACAGCATCGCGAATCATAAATACACAGAAACAAGTCTAAGTTTACCCAAACCTAAATGAAAACATGTGGCACTTCAAAGAAAAAAAAATCCAGCATGACGTAAACAAAAGGAGGTAACGTTCACCAAGGGAACCATCAGCACCAAATTTCCGCTTCCAGAAATACCAAGCAAAATGCAATATCAAATTCTCAGACCCAGTGGTTCTCAAACTTCTTATTACCGCGACCTACATTAAATATTAAACAGTACTTTGTGGCCCACCTACTTTTATTGAAATACACATTGTCATTTTACGTAATGGTGGTATTTCAAACCAATTAAGTTTTGTAAATCATATTTCTAATTTTTCCATATATAGGTAACACAGAGCTAATACAATTCTCAACACAGTGCCCTACCCCGTAACAGATTTTGACTCACTCATTTTCTTTCCATCCTAACCCAGCATCTGTACTGACTACAACAGGGGTCTGAGTAACCACTTACTCTTCACCTCATTAATTAACGCTTTCAATTTCATTTCCTGAACTTTACTTACTTTACATCTGCTTCTGCTTCAAAATAAAATTTTCACAATTAAAAGGAAACTCTTATCGCGACCCACCAAACGAACGGCCCGCGACCCACACTTTGAGAAACACTGCTCAGACCTATGGACAAACATCAAATTCCACTTCAAATGGGATCACAAATTTTCAACATTTTGAGTATGAGCAACCACTAGAAGGATCAACAAAATTCAAAGAATGAGTGTACCTGATAGCTTCCAGTTATCAAAAATGAAAAAACAAAAATATCGGTATTACCTATTGCAGTAGCAAAACTTAGAACATTCCAAGTACAAGATAAATACGGTGCTACAAGTTCTGTGTTTCAGTTACTACCACCCAAATGTGAAATGATTTTTATTATTTACAGGGTGATCCGCTCCATTGGATCGCATGCGCTTTGTACGTTGCATGTCGGAACACAACCGTACCAACTGTGGGGGCAACAGACGCACAAATAGAAGGCAATCGTGTGAGTTTGACAAGATTACTTCGATCATGTAAACTAAGGTAAGTAAATATATATTATGTGATACATTTACTGATACTATGTATATAATCGGGAAATGTATATTTGTGGTAAATTCCGTAGGAAAAGAATTATAAATACGAAAATTAGAATGAGTAAAACAAAATGTTGCAAAATGAACAAGAACATTTTATTTTCGTTTTATTGTTCTTATCTACTGCTCTTTTGACATGAAATTTGCCACATACATGTCTTTGCCGATTATATACATACTAACATTATAAGAAATACCAGGCGAATTCGTTATCAAGTTATATTCCTACAACAACATATTTATAGACCTGCGACAATAATTTTGGATATGATTGTACATAATTCTCTTAAGTTGTCCATTTTTCAATGGAACTGATGGTGGCCAATATGAGTTTCACTGTATATTAGTTATACTCACTTTAATATAAGCTACTGTTGGGAACACAAGATAAAAATAATTGTTGATAGTCGTGAGAAAAATTACTTCCCTTACAAACCCTTCTATCTCATTACTTTTCAATGCTAGACAATTCCAGTGAAATTAGAATTTTACATGTGTACAGATCCCATATAAGATAATTATTATTTAAAATTTCATTTCCAGTTTGATTCATTTCTTCAATAAAGTGAAAAAGTGGCTAGACATGGCGAATGTTTCTTCTGAGCTGAGAACCAGGGTTGACAGTTTAGAAAGGAATTTTTCAGTGTCGATGGTGATTTTCAAGAAATTCCAGCCAATCTTCAAAGATATGTTTAGAAATCCTGCTGATGATCCTCCCAGACAGCCAAGATCAAGGAAAAACAGGTATTGTAAATCTGAGAATTTTCTCTTAATAACTAAGCTATTTTGTGTAATGTTTCGCAACGTACATTTCATATTGTTTTTTAAAAAAATCAATGTGATATGATCTAAAAGTACTTCCAGAACAGTGAGAAAACTCGCATATGATCGTAAATGTTGGTATTGTTTCAAATTCATTAAGTAGTATTATGTTAATGCAGTAGTTCCGTATCTTTTTATATATATATATATATATATATATATATATATATATATATATATATATATATATATATATATATATATATATTTAATGATATTTTACTGAACACCGATATCCCAACATATTTAATGTTTTATTGTTAATAATAATATAAAGTATAACAGTACAAGACGATAAGTTTGTATAAAATAGTGACTTGTGTAATATTGAATTCTGTTGTTGCTATTAGAGGCATTAATTGGTAGTCTATTTCAAATCGATTTTCACTTATTATTAAAAGCTTCATCATATTTAACTTTTAAAATTTCGCGACACATCCTGTGAAACTGGGCGATACACTAAATGGGAACAACTGGGTTAATGAATAGTTCCTTACCGTAATTGTAAACAGAATATTGCATTTAGATATTCCTTATGCTCTTTGTTTTTCTTACATTTGTGGTTTTCGAATCAGCATTATTTTGATGTGTTTAGAATTCACACATATCTGTGATTGTAGTGTTACCTAGTAGAAATGAACTATCTTACATTATCAGCGGTAAATTTAATGCCACCTAAAGGTTGAATTTATCCCTTTATTCCTTACATTATATAGCCCCAAGTAATATCGATGATTACTAATAAAGTCTCAAAGGAAAATGCACGTCATGTTTCATATCAAAAGTGTAAAGTGTTTACGAAAGTTACCATTCAACACACGCGCACATACATCGAATGCTACAGGTTGTCACTGAGCACTAGATTCATGGAAATGGAGTGACCAGTGGTTTCTGTAAAATTAATATCAAAATATCAGGTATTTCCATATTATCAAAAATTGCTAGTAATTTTAATAGATGTAAGATTGATTTTTGATACATTACTCGTGTGATTTTGCTAGAAAAGCTCTGTGGTGAATTTAATGCAGTTATTCTAATCTAGATAAAACATTTTATTTCAGACGTGCTCCATGTACACCATCTGAGGTCTTCGATTTTTGTTGGACTTTATTCGTCTGTGCGAAATCTGCTTTCCCAGCCATTAGTGATGATTTGGTAAATTCTTATCACTTATTGCTCTCATGCTGTGACCTTATATATGGGAACGCAATTTTAGCAGATAGAAGGGATCTCTTGAACTTCTCGTTTTCAGGTAAGGAGGCTGGCTTTTATTTAAGTTTTCGTTCTGTTCTATTGTGTGTGTCTAGTTTTGGGCTTAACGTGAACTCAGGTCTTCCTTGTCGAAGACTAGAATGTGTCAGCTCGTTAATCAGAAAGTACAACTTTAAGTCGCCAGTTTAGCAACATACCAGTACTTGAAAGAATGAAATGTAGTGATTTCTCGTATTAGGTCATTCCAGTTTTATTTGAATCACTTAAGTATTTTTATTTTCTTCCAAAATGTTTTAAGATTTAATAAATTTATAGAGCATAGCTTTCTGGAACCTGCTAAACGCTAGAAATTTTGAACTTCATATTTCAAATGGAAAAGTTATTTCGTTTAAAGAAAGAAAATAAGCTCCATCATCATGGTTACATGATTAGAATAAGTGCCTTTGTCGCTGGAGGCTCGGATTCAGTTTCCAGTGAGATGTTATATTGTTCGGATCCCACCTAATTGTGTATGGTGACGTTCCTTTAGCCTGGGTGTGAACCAAACGTAAACTCTAAACCAGAGTTCTAGAATGCATTGTTTGGGCTTTTTATAATTTTGAAAAAGGAAAGTGACGTTATTCGTGTAAGATCTTTGAGTTTCAGTTGAATAAACATAAAAACCAGGTAAGTGGAAGAAATATTTTATTTCGATTTCCAGTTTATATATGACGAGAGTAAATCATGTAAGTGTATTCTTTCGTGATTTACATACATATTATTTTTTATTTATTTTTTAGAGGTCGTAGAACGAATAGAAATTATTTTAAAATTTCGGGAAAATCAGAATTATTTGTGACTTAGTTGGTTCTTTTACATAACATTTAGATGGTTTCTTTTCTTTTTTTAAAAAAAAATAAATAAATAAAGGCTGTGTTTTGTTTGCAAGTGATATAATGTTAATCAAATAATTTTACCTAACTACTGATGTGCACGTGCCTGTTAGTGGATAATTCGAAAATGATGTATCTGTAGTGCAGCTTTCTTATCTAGAGTACACTGAAATTTCCGGTCATGAAAACGTAATCTTATTTGCTAACTAGTACAAAGTTACGTTAGTGTCAGGTGTGAAATGCAGTTAATTAATTAGTGAACTCTTACATGCCTGCACAATTTTATGAAACATTAATGTGTTAAGGTCGACGCTAACCCCATGTTCATACTGATTGAAGTTGGAAAAGGATGTCTTATTCACATTATATCGAACATCATCTTCCATTAGAGTTGGAAAGAAGTGCACCAAGTTATCGATCAATGCATTGGTTTCAATTCTATTGGAATCGATTATAAAATAATATCCATTATAAGCTTCATATCTAAAACCATTTGGAACCAAATTCTCAAGAGTTGAGGGTACTCTACTTAGTATTTAAATGACGTAGAACTTTGTAGGATGTAACAGTTATACATCATGTAAACAAGTTACGTACTAATTCATTTTTGAAAGTTTTAATTCTGGTATCAAACTGTAGTAGAATTATAAACTAAATAAACTTTCCTTATCCGTAATTAAACTGTTAAGTGGGCATTAGCGTTTCGAAGCAGATGGGCAATGGTTCTAAGTGTTGCCTCCTATTAGTTTTACTTTTTATCATCACTATAAGGTGCAAGGACTAGCATATTGTAATATTTACGGGTAGAGTCAATGGTCGACCGAGATATATTCCTTCACCAATTTTATTATGAAATTAATTCTTTTGTGTCTGCAAAAGTTCTAATAACAAAGTTTCTTTATAATGGCCAATGTTTGCAGGTTATAATGTTTTGTACAAGTAACCCCTTAGCTTTATAGCAACCTCCAGGGTTCTCAAGGATTTGGTTCTAGGAAACCTCAGCTCATAGCAGCTTCCAGGGTGTAGGATAGGTTGAGATCAGTTGTTCGACTGATGCGATGTCCCTGTTTTGTGTGTTCTCCTCGGGTGGCTCGTCCTCCTTCGGATCCTTTTGTGTGATCCGTCTTCTTTCGGTTTCCTTCATGTCTTTGTGTATCATCTGCTTCTTGTAGGTAATGGCATATGTCGTCATACATGTGTTTTTGTTGTGATATGGGGATCCTTACAATATTCTTACCTTGAGTAAAGTTACCTTTAATCTTAACCTTCGAAGAAAAAAGTTGGTTTTGTATGTAGACTATACTATTTTAAGGATTTGGTATTGTTACGTGATTTTAGATAGTGAACTTCATAGTCGATTGTTGCTGGCAAACTGAGGTAAATTGCTTTTCTTTCCAGCATATATACCTTAATAGAAGATGTTTAATATGATGTGAATAAGTAAGAAAATAAATCTTTTCAACATCAAATTATTGTAGATGGTTTAACTAATTCACTAAAATGTGTCTTAATAAATTTTTCTAAGAAGATATTAGAAACAAACATAGTTACAAAATTAAAATATACAGGGTGCGGAAAAAGTTCCAGAACGGTTCAATATCTCGCGAAATATACAGATCAGAAAAACAAAAACACGTAGGCCTATTAAATAATATTGAAAAAGCTATCCAATGATTCCAAATGCAATCTCCTATCCTCACCCCTTTCTGGGAGAACGGGGGTTAACTGTAAAATTTTAAATGGGAATCCCTATTTCTTGTTGCACATTTGGATTCTCCAGAAAAGGGGACAGTTATTTGACCCAGAATTGAAAACTGTGCCTTCACGGATGGCGCTTGAATCGACACACACAAAAAGGGAGTTCCAAAACGTTATGAAAACGCAAATTATTAATCCGGTACTCTATGGTCATACAATTAGCTTACTGGACTGCGGAGTCAGTTGTCCTGAGCGATCCCCGCTCAAGGCCACCATTTTTTTCTTTTTTTTTTTCTTCTTTTTTCATTTATTTCCGTAAATAGGCTAGTAAGTTCATACGTTTTAACTTCAATTAGTACTTTATTCAAGTTACATACAATAGAAATTGTGATAATTGTTTTGCAAACTAGCTTTATGAAGTGGTTCTAAGTAATAGGGTTGTTAGGGTTAAAATTCATAGGGTCATTTATAGCAACAACAAACAAATTTTTGTCTCAATTTTTATTCTCTTGCAAGTTAATAAATTATGGACAAATACGTTATTTTTATTAAAGTTAAAATGTTTGAATTCATTATTTGGGTACAAAAACACACAAAAAGTGTTACTCTAAGCCGGAATCGAACTCAGGACCTCAAACTCTGCAGTCCAGTGGGCTACCCGGATAGCCACAGAGTACGGGACTGCCAATTTGCAATCTTATAACGTTTTGGTACCTCTTTTTTTGTGTGTGTCGATTCAAGCTCCATCCGTGAAGACACTGTTTTCAATTCTGGGTCAAATCATTGTCCCTGCAATAAGAAATGGAGGGTTCCTATTTAAAATTTTAAAGTTAGCTCCCGTACTCCCGAAGGGGGCGGGAATTGGAGGTTAAATTTGGTATCATTGGATAGCTTTTTCGAAAGTATTTAACACTTTTTTCTATGTTATTCTGATCTGCATATTTCGCGAGATACTGGACCTTTCCGGAACTTTTTCCGCACCCTGTATACAATGACAATCCACAATGTATATGTGCAAAAGAGTTGTGCGATTTATATATAGTACATTGTATACATTATACATAAAAGACAAAACATAGTGAAGTATGCTTATTAATAAAAGAAAATAAGTATGCCTATGAAAGTGGGAAGTCATAAACACAAATCTTGGTAAAGTAAAACAGTACGTTTTACAGATTCTGAATTAATGAATTACATTCGATTTACTTAAAATTTATTTTGATTTGTAGGGCTTCCAAGGAACTTCTTGGATCAAGATTACGTACCACCGACTGAACCCCCGTGTATAATAGATGTTCTTTGTGATAAGCATGATGGGATTCGCCTAGAAGCCAAAGGAATAAAGGAGTATTGCTGGAAACGACACATACACGATTTATTTGAGAAAAAGGTAATGAATACGTGTTGCTATGAGTAAGTGCATTAGGTTAGTCAAAGATGTTTTATTGAGTCTTTTTGTGGAGGAAATTATGATTATATTAGTAGCGCATTCTGGTTTCAGAAATCAAAAGGTTGATACCCGTAGAACCAAACTTCACCGTTGCACCCTACCTTGTACTAATCCAGCCCAATAGTTATTATCCAACTCCCTATAATTCTGTTTTATTATCCTTCCAAGAAATGTTATTTTAATTGAATTGCATATGAGAGTTGGTTAAGTGTTTACATGTTATGCCATTGTACTAAATTTGTAACGCACTGACGCCTAAACCTGAATTAGTCAGTGCGTTATTACCCGTAGAACCAGACTCCACCGTTGCACCCTACCTTGTACTAATCCAGCCCAATAGTTATTACCCAACTCCCTATAATTCTGTTTTATTATCCTTCCAAGAAATGTTATTTTAATTGAATTGCATATGAGAGTTGATTAAGTGTTTACATGTTATGCCATTGTACTAAATTTGTAGATGTGTCCGTTAACATAATTATAACTTGGAACGCGTATTCCGTACTGTAAATGCTGGTAGATTTTAGTCGTTAATGGCTAACAAAATAGATGTTTCTTACAAAAGCAATCCACTGATCCGCGCTGCTCAATTTCTTAAGATATTTTGGAAGTCCCCAGTTCCCTTTATTTCGCAAACGTGGACAGACAAATAGGTAGCAATGAATTGAAATCACCACACACATTTTTTTTTAAGGCAGTTTACCAGTTTGGCCAGCTATCACTCGTAAAAAAACACTTAAAAAGCATTGCACTGAACTCAGTCTTAATATCGTAGTGATAGATACACTGATTTTAAGAACAAGAATAATAGCTGGCCAGCTTGTAATTCACCCGCCGTATCACGATGCTAGTGCAACATTGAAGTTACAACGTGGTGGAACAATTAGAGATAAAAATATCTTATCTTTCGTTCCGAATTAGCATGTTCAGGGTGGAAAAATAGAGGCTTTCATACACACGCAAATCAAACAAGTCAAAAATAAATAAATAGCAGTATTTCTAGGCTTTATATTCCAGAAAGAAAATATTAGTAAATTCGTTTACAAATTCGTGTTAACAAGAGCTCCCTGGCTAAGCGGTTAGCATACGCGCCTTTGGCGCGGGAGACCCGGTATCGATTCTCGGCGGGAGCACATGTGGTTCGGATTCCACGTTAATCAGTAGGTCCACGTCTCACATAGCCTCGCTGCTGAAAGGGACTCTAAACTAAAATTCAACTCAGCTCAATTCGTGTTAACACAAGTGAGTACATCGTCTTCACTATGGAATAGAAACACGTATGAGATAGCTTGGAAGACGAATATTAGACAAACGCATGTAGCACATACATTGTCAGTTGACAGACAGAACATTCGTTAGTTGTACAAAATCAAACATTTGTAACGTTGATTTTAATATTGGTAACCATGCAATAACCCTCGTACTGGTCATGCGCTGAAATAAGTTCAATATTCCAATATTATCATAGATTTCCGTAGCGCACAGCATATTATATACATTACACATAATATATATTAAATAGCATGAGCTATATCTTTTCCTGCCCATAGATCCAGTATCGGTGCGGTGCTGTTAGATATAAATCCTTAGCTACTAGTAATAACGTAAGTCATTAAGTACGAATATTGAGATAACATTAGTTTTAATGCTTGTCTGATTTCTTACCATTTGATGATTTCATGAACATTTCGCATGTCTACTTCATATTGTCAAATATAGTCTAACAAAGGTTTGCACTTGAAACAGAAGGTTCAATAATGGCATGGTAGATACAAGGAGAGGATGATTCACGGTCTACTCTGGCATTACGTTACTTTCCGGAATTTCGAGACAATAGATGTTCGTTGGGCAGTTTTACTTATCCATAAAATTTCGAAACTATTTTGATAACAAATTATGGTTGCGTTGCACCTTTATGCGCTGAAATAAAACCTTAAAAGAATCTCTTATTATACAAGTCAAAATTGTTCCACTAATCAGTTGTTTTGTTAAAAATTCTAAATCGTTCTATGTATTGTACAAAGATTTTCAGAAGAAAAAAGACGAAATTCCAATATATCTCATATGGAACGTTGCATATTTTATATATTTTCCCACAATTTCCTGTCATAATAGCAAAAATATTTACAACGCCGTAAGTGAAATCAGAGTAACAGATAATAAAATGAAATAAATTGAATTAAAATTTTAGAAAATCATTTAGCATGTACTATTGAAATCAGAGGCAGTATTCCATGAAGATGATTTGTGCACATTCAATGAAAGGCTGTTACATGTTCACCTAAACTACTTTAAAGACTCAGTGCTTTTTATCAGAGGAAGACGTGAGGATGAATGATAACAATTCTGACAAATAAAACGGGCTGTAGTTTTAGATTCCTAAAATATCTCAAGAAATTCATATTCGTTGGCCCAACATGTCAATGCATTGTTTATTTGTCAAAAGCTGCGCTAATCATACTCCTTATTATATAGGTGCCTCTTTTTAGGAATTATTTTTCACTATGTAGTAAAAGCAATATAACTAATTTTAAGACTCATTTATAAAGACTAGTTCTTCGTATTAATATGAAGTACGGATAGAAACTAGTTTCGATCATCAGATTTCTGTATTAATCGCCAATAAGTTATACTGTCTTCATATAGATTAAATAGCAAAGTTCCGACCTCAAGGATGAACATGTGTAACTTGTCAGGAGGCAAACTAGTTAACTTAGGGATTCTTACACCAACACAGTAACCGGAGTTGAATTTGTTGCCTTTCCGAAATTTTTCACCGAATTCTCTCCATTGTATAATATAAACTAAGCTGATTCCTCTGTTTTTCATTTACGAATCTCTAGTGAGCTTGTTCCATTGCTTTCCATCATACGAGTATTTTCTCGTTACCGGAAGTTTTTCTTCAAATTAAAAATTTCACTGTTAACGATCATTAGATTAGGGAACCCAGATAACAATGAATTATGGCGGTGGAATAATTAAATAGGAGGAAATTGGACTATCTTTTGAAAACTTCACAATGTGATGTGCCTACCATCAAACTTAGCAAAATAGAACCAATGTTAAAAAGACGAGTAGCATGAATAAGGCGTACGGTATGTGATACCACCTACCACCATAGTTTCTGCATGAATTGAAATTATGAATCGCTGTATTTTTTCGTATATAGTGGTGTTTAAAATATACAATTATTAAACCTAATGTCTTTTGTTTTAAGTAAAATCATTTTGATAGAACCTGTGGAATCAGGAAAAATAGCTTTATCCCACGAATGAGATTATTTTCTATTGTGTTTAAGTACCTTGTTCTTTTTTGCAGATTTTAAAAGGGGACGGTATTAATTTTAGTGGCCTTCTGGAACAAAGTTGTTTTGAATACAATTATAAGTCCATCAAGAAAACTTACGAAGAGTATGTCCTGAATGTTGGAGATTTCGACGAGACCATATTTTTAGGTAAGACTATCTATTAATATAGTACGGTCGGGGCATAAAGAACGACACAGTAGTCCAGTAGGTTTGCGTAGTTTTCAGAAGGAAAGGACATTTTTTTTTACTACTACTACTACTAGTACTAACAACCGGAGAGCACATGTTAGTGTCGAATGCATTCGAAGTTTTGTAGTCTGCTTCGCAGGGGGTGGGTGTAATTATTATATTAAAATGCGTGTGTTACAGTTAGACTATGTTAGTGAAAGACCATTGGATTGGTGTAGTTTTTAAAATGGTAGAACAAAACTCGTGCTCTTCTTATCAACCGAAGAAGACATAAGTTGTGCATTTGTTAGAAGTGTGCTTCGGAAGGCGAGTATAGCTATTAACTTAATTCGCTGAACGACTCAAATTCGGTGTATTTATTTATTTATTTATTTATTTATTCCTGTTTAATATGAAAAAGCGTAATTTTTAGTAACTTTTTTTTTCATTACATTCTAGATACCCTCGTGAAGTTTCAAATACGTAGGCTTCTCCAGGATCATGGTAAATGTAATAAATAGCTTTCCCTTTGATAACAGTAGTTTTTTTGAATCGAGTTATTATATACGTGTACTTTAAAGGAAAACATGTGTATTCAATTACGGAAGTAGAGCTAGGTCGATACGTCAGTTCCTCCATACCCTTACTGTTTGCCACTAACCTCGATAGTTTTTTGAGAGCATGTGGAAATCGCGTTATTTAGGTGAGAACAGGGGTTCTATTGTCCAGATAAGTTAACTGCTTATACTAAGAAATTATTTTTCTTTCGTTGGCGATCATTTTGAATACCTTATGGGATGGCTTTCAGTAGGGAAATGTAGAGATTTTACTTCACTACGTTCCTGTTTTAAAACTTAGATAAGTTTGATATATTGAAGTAAACTTTTAATCAAATTCTCAGAATTTCAAAGAAGTGTAATTCAGTCTCATAGATAGACAGTAACGAATTCATCTGTCTGTGTGTTCAGACGTGACCTTCCACGCTTATACGTATCAAACTTGAAATCTTCATTCTTCAGGGTTTTTTTTTTTCTTTCTTTCTTTCTTTAAGAAGTTAGATTAATCTTCGAGAACTATAGTTTATCGCCGTGAGAATGAAATAATATCAATATGATATTAAAGCAATTTTGTTCTGCGATTATATCATAAAATCATTCATTTATCTTTAAAATTCTTTCCATTAATATACAGAATGGAATCACGAGACAAACAGATGTGTGGGTTTTGTGTGAGTAATAGTAAGACTATATGTACTTTTTCTCTCTGTCTAGGTGAGGATGCAAACACAGAAATAGGCACTCCAACAAAAATTTCCTCGCAAAATGGAATTGACGAGTTCAGAGAAAAGATGCAAGCAAAAAGGAACTTACAGCAATTTGATGGGGTGAGTGAATAATTTTGTCGATGGAATCTGTTGAATCTTCTATTTCTTTACGTATATACATTTTTATAGTTAACGTGTTTATGTTCCCTATTATCACGTTTGGTTTTACATTCAAAACTGACCTTACGAAAAGTAGTAAAAGTTCGTTGATTATTTAAACACTAGCAGCGTTCACCCCGCTTCGCTGCGGTCACCCCGGAACGCAATAAACTTTGTTACTTAGATAATTTTTACTTTTTCGCTTTCAAATTGCATTAAATGTTAACATTATAGCGCCTGTCATTTATGTTAACCCGCCGAGTGATAGCAGCGTTCACCCCGCTTCGCTGCGGTCACCCCGGAACGCAATAAACTTTCTTACTTAGATAATTTTTACTTTTTCGCTTTCAAATTGCAGTAAATGTTAACATTATAGCGCCTGTCATTTATGTTAACCCGCCGAGTGACACGGTCATGCGGGTTGCATATAAATACGTTTATTTTTACCTATGATGAACTAATAACAAAGGATTTGTACGTATGGACACTTGAATGGTCAATTATCTCAAGACACTGGTAATTAAAAATTAAAGTGATATGATAAAAACCATCTAGGGTCCAAATCCTAATAACCCCCCAAAAATAAAAGAAATTGGTTCAGCCGTATTAGCGTGATGAGCTAACAAAGGATTTGTGCGTTCTCTTTTATAATATAGATTGTTGTTTTTACGCGTTTGATTACGTAAAGCATTTTAAACTGTGATATGCAATCTTCAAATACCAAATAGAATTGTCTGACATGTAGAACTAATGAAGTAGCTTTTCTTTTGCTTAAAATTTGCTCCTGGCCGTAGAATCGGTATCGCTGGCACGGCCATTAAGGTAGATGACACTATCGACACGATAGGAAAAAGTTCTCAAAAGAGGCCGACACAATAGCTTTCATGTGTACATTCGCTGTTGCCAGGACTGGATTTTCGTGAATGCTATAGTTTTCAGTTTTTATCAAGAAAGAAATGCAAATGCTATATTGTTCAAGTTTGGATTTGGTAGATACTATTAATTTAGAATTCATTATGATTTAGCTTATACACGTTTTTTTTTTTAAACGCGCAATTCACAAATGTCCACTCTTTGTTTCAATTTTTGATTTTCTGAGGATTGGTATTTTTTTCAATATTACAAAATTTGAAAATACAGTACTTTAATCAAAATGATGTTTGTGAACTAAAATTTTTTGTTTTCTTAGAATTCTTAGGAAAATACCATGAAAATCTTGTACAATGAATTTCAAGCTAAAGAAATGTTAGGCGGATTTAGGAGCAAAAATTGAAGGTAGGGAATAAAGAGAGAAAAAATAGCATAATAGAAACAATTAATTTCTTACCCTTCAGTTTTTTGCAGTCAAAAATTTTAAGTACAAATGAAATCACCGTAATGAATTGGACGAGAATAGAACTTGAATTGATCGAATTAGGAAGAATTTTTTTCAAGCTGAACCTAAAATTACTTTTACATAATTACCATTTTTTACAGCAGTTATACCGAAACAAGTTTATCACTGTCTCAAAAGTCTTAATAATCTTGCTTCATTTGGTTGGAATTAGTCGAAATTGTTTGTACACTATTTGTTTCTGCAACTAGCTTCAGGTTAGTGTTCAGAATATGTTTTTCAATTATTTATTATCATTATTATTAGGCTCGTCACCTGGTACCATCGACACCTTTGACAGGCAGAAAATACTTGAAGGCCAAGGAGAGTTCCAAGATCACTCCAATTTCCACAGCCACTCAGAGTGTCAGTCGGTTGCAGACCTTACTTTCTGGAAGGCAGGCTAGCCCAAGCGACGCGTTATTGGAAATTTTAAGGTAAATAAATTCTCAAAGAATAGATCTTTGTTTATCCAAGTACGGAATCCCTTCTGTACCTAACAATATCTAACAACTGGACTTCCGTGTAAAGCAGTGGCTCAACAGTTTGTCTCCTTTATTTAATAATAATAATACGCAATTAAAATATCTATCTAGGCTTAGTGTTCGCAAATTAGCTTCCTTGGTGCCAAGTGACATCAGTTATATAAACATAATGAGTTATCATTGTTGTCAAAAATACTATTTTTACATAAGATTTCTTGTGTATGTATCAGTTCTGGAAGAAGACAAAAGAATAACCTGATCAAACATCGCCCCTACACTGCAACCGATATTAGTGTAAAGGGTAGTGTAACTTTTAGGATATGTTTTTTCAAGTTAGTTTTGTGTGAGTATGTGAAGCTATTTAAGGTGAGACCAAATATTGAACGTATGTAGCTTGTTGCTGACTTAATATTCTATTATGTAAATAAAAATATTGATGCACAGCATGATTGTAATATGATAAAGGAAGGGTTAGTGTTGGAAAAGCTATCGAACAAATAAGTTTTTCTTATGGCCTCCGCTTACTATTGGGCCAAAATATTGTACTTGGCATTTTTAATTTCTCTTCAAATCAGCACATTTATGTCCTACACGAGAGTAATTAAAATACAATAGAGAAATGAACTGACATCTATTTCGTACTGGTCTGGCATGCTTGACAGATAATGCAGAAAGTCCCTTGTCTGTGGCCTTTTAACGTTGTACTTGTTCCTTGTTCCTTCGTTTCACTTACAAAAAGGACTCGACAAAACAAATGTGCTTACTTCTAAGATGCGTTACAATCCTAATATATAGGCTTGCAATAACAAAAGGATAAAGATTATTAATTTGTTAAATGCCATTTCATCTCAAGCATGGAAAAGAAAAGGACTTTTGAATGAAAAAAGGGTTGACCGTAGAAACAATAAGGAATTAGAGAAATTGATCTATGTTTGATTTTGTGCTGTTACCAAGGAATTATCTTAGTTGGACAAACTTCCCGTCCGATTGGATTTGGCGGCGACTAAAAGTGCAATATTCTATAAAGTTTTATGCTCTGGTACCTTTTCCTCGGTGCTCTTAGGTACTCGAAAGGGTTATCACTCACTCTGAAAAACGGTACCCAATTTATTAACGTAATCACATTCATTCAACGATCATTAATTCATCAGTAATTAACACACATGTTGAAGCGTTCGTGGCTTGATTGCATTTAAGGTACAGCTGTATATCCTGTAGGGAAATGAGATAAATTACCATCCTATTAGTTCTGGCATACCTTGCATGTATTATAATTTTGACTAAGTGATGTAGCTTGCAAGTAAATGGAGAAATATTTACAAAGTACTACTTACCATTTTTTCCAGGTCTTGTGACAAGAACCAGAGTGATAGGATTCAGGAGAAAGTGAAAGAAATGGGTACGCTATTTTGTACTCAGTACACGAAGGCAGATGATCATCCTGGATCACACATCGATTTTGCAAAGAAGAGGTTGCAACTGGGACAAAGTTTGTTTTATAAATTGCTCGAGAATATTTTAATTGAAGAAAGGAAAAAGAAGCCAGGATTTGACTTAACAGTAAGTAATAAGTAGAAATCTTTTTCCAGCTTTGAACTTAAACTAAACTCCCCGCCACGAAGTCATGGAGACCTTAAGGCAATGGTTCTTCTTCCTGAACTCTACATAATATGCACATTCCCTTTCCTTGCCGGTCGTTGCTTTGACCTCTTGTGCGATTTCAAATGGTCTAAACCCTTATCGATTTATATTTATTTTGATCAAAACTTCTGCATACTATTGCAATGCAATATTTTTTTACCAGCTTTGTTCTTACTAGAACCACAGTTCGTACTCAATAGGTTTACGCTATTAAATTTAGCGCTTCTTTGTTACAAATAGGTAATATTTGTAATTATGTATGTAGGTTTTCTGTCAGTAACTTGTGTCCCCAGAAATCATTGGCGGAAACCAACAAGCTGATAGCTGCAGTGCGAGGATATAAGGTCAGCACTTCGATAATACCATCTCTCTCGCTCTCTCTAACTTATAATTTGTACCAGCGTTTTCCAAGCTGTGGTCCTCTTAAATTTGTGAACATTAATCCCAAACAGACAAAATTCAGACGAAAGTTTTAAAATCCTGTAAAAATTTGTTTGAGGGAAAGCTACATAATGGAGTTTATTAAGGTCACCGAATACTCGTGACGTGTAATCGGGATAAACATGTTGTTCCTCCAAATGTCAGTTCATTTTATATTTTGATCAGAGTATAAATGACTTACCATTCGTGTTATTAAAAAAATTGTATTATTAGATATAATATTCAATTAAGTTCTAAATTTGTATAAATTTCGTATACAGTGAAACCTGTCAACTTGGCCACCTCTCTAAGTTGGCTATCTGCTTATCTTGGCCTAGTTCGTCTTGAACCTGCATTTCTCCATAAGACATTCGTTACTTACTACTCTATAAGTTGGCCACCTGTCTATCTTGGAAATTGGCCACACTGAAGCAATGTTTATCCTATGATGATAATGATAAATTTACCTGCGTATCTTGGCCACGAAAAATACAGTTTTGTTATTTTTCTTAACTCTCTCGAATTCCCATATGAGAGGCAGATGTTCTGTATTTGTGCCTGGACACAAAGGAGCATAGATTCGTACGATTTGTTCTTGGAGGTCAATGGCCAGAACACTACCCTCATAAAAAGGTGGTGAAGGAAGATGTGAATAAGAAAAGGCACGTACAGGAATTCAGGAAATGGTTGTACGTATTTGTTTACCCTGTCTGTTTTGGTAAAACCATTAGCTATATCTGCTCCTTTCATCAGTGGGAAGCTTTAATAATTCCGGAAAATTCTCAAGGTTAAAGCTCAGTTGTCATTTATTGGCACCTTACTGCATGTCAAAAGGTAGCGGAGGTTTTGAGATATGAATTCCCTCAAGATTTTCTCAAAACATCTTTTAATCCGAGGAAAACACTTCTAGCTCATTAACAAGAGGTAGTTAACTACAATATTAGAATGTGTATATCTGCCAAAAAGAATAAAGCAAATATGTCTAGAATGAACCACCATTCAGTAACAACTGAAAAGAAGTCATATAAATTGCATATGAATTTCTCAATTTATAACTTAGCTTTTCTTGTTTTCAATCTGAATAACTCAGTGTGCTATAATATCAATTTCAATAAACTGCGTACATACACTTCTATTTCATGGTTGTTTGTGTTATTGTGTTTTCAATCCGAATAATCTAATGTACCAGACTAGTTTTCAGGAAGAGAAAGGTACTCATATATATTAAACATATTATCAAGAGCGCCGATCCTGGGGGGACCGAGGGGGCCTGGGCCCCCTAAGCTCATGTGGCCTCTATTTTATTTATGAGTATACAATATTTGGTATAATTTAAGTGCAATTTGTCTTAAAATCTTCATATATATATACCTTCTGCATCTGAATGCCCCTCCCCCCAAATTTACAGAGAAATCGGCGCTCTTGCATACTATAGTAATATTTTTTAGTACTGTATATTTTTATGATTACTCTATATACATTATTTATAAGTAGCTGTCGTGCCACTGCTTATTAAAATTTTACAATCAAGTAATACTAGAAATCCTATTCTTAAAATACACAAATCACACTTATTTTCTGTAAGTTGGCCACTTTTCGATGGAACAGATGGTGGCCAACATAGACAGGTTTCACTGTACATAAACTTCTATCCCTACTTCCTGCAAATTAATTCTTTTCCTAGAATTTGTTTCATTCGAAAGTGGCTTCTCGTTTAGGATCGAGTAAAAAAAAATGTTATATAGTAAAAAAAATGATCTTAAAAAAACATTAAATGAAATTTTATTATATTTGCAGAACCTACTCGAGCAAGACGTATTTCTTCAAAGCCTTTTCGCATGTTGCCTTGAAATCGTAATTTTTTCGTACAATTCACAAAGAACATTTCCATGGATAGTGGAAGCTTTTAGCTTGGAGCCATATCATTTTTACAAAGTGATTGAAATAATTGTGCGAGCAGAAGATCAACTGTCACGAGACATGGTGAAACATTTAAATCTGGTAAGTATTATTATTATTATTATTAACAGTATAGTTTGATGTAATGCGAATTGTGTTCGTGGAAAGGAACATTTAATGTCTTCATAATACAAATATTTTCAAACTTCCGGTAGAACCAACAGACACGAAAATATTTATGAAAGCTTTGACTAAATAATCTACCCTGCTCTTACAGTAAAAAGATAATGATTAGAGAAATTCAAGTAAGTTCGAAATTAGTGTAATTCTTCTTGTTACTTATTTTCAGTTCATTGTAGTCATACATTTATCAAAGACTGGTGAGTTGATTCTGAAGTTGAAATAGTAAGGTACCATGTCAATTATAAATTAATGTTCCTCCTTTTCCTCCATTCAGTGTAATAATAAATTAGATTAATAGTAAAAACCAAGCATTAAAAAATTATTCCCGTGATTAAACAAAGAAAGCAAATAAGATTAGTTAATTCTTAGTGTAAGTTTTAAATCATAGTGATATATTTCCATCCTAAATTTCTTCAGGCCTATGGTTGTATTAGATTAAGCAAAGTAATGAAATTATTGCAATTGTAGAAATTTAAAAAAAGAAAAAATGTTCAAGCCTTTTTATACTCATGACACGTCTTCAACAGTGAAGCATGAATAAAGGAAGCAAAGCAGATAAGGAATACCTCTTCCGAGATCGAGATTCGTACATTTCTAGAATGGACTGTTTACAGAATGCATTATTTATTCATTTCAAGTGCTTGAAGCTTATCTTGAATTCCTGAAGTTTCTGAAATAATAATACTGAAATGTTGCTTAAGGATCTAAACTGACACACGCATACACATAATAAATTAACATTTTATACAGATATTACAGATATATACATAAAATTCAGACCGAATATTTGGATGAAGACATCTTTTTCAGCGACTTTTCATCAAAACATCAGCTACAACTTTTAAATAACATCATATCAAAATGTTTTATCGGTTATGGTTTTAATCGATTTGGTTTCACTGCATCCTTACTCATGAAAAATACAGAGTATTTCAATAGGTTGATCAGTAACAGATATTGCACTCCTCCACCCTCTTTCCAATATCTGAATATTGAAAAATACCACAAAACACTTCTTGTGTAATATCTTTGCGTTGAAACGAATAAAACTTAAATGAATTTCGCTGAAGTTATGTATTTCAGAGCCGAAGAAAGGCCTATATACAAAGGTATACTTTTAAAATTAATGATATTGGATTTTCTATGTACAATTTTCACGTACAAAAAGTCTTCGATTCTTACATAAAGCTATGTGCTTGACAAAGGTATTTCAAGTGGTGTTTTTTGAAGTATTTTGAACATTCAGGTATTAGGGAAATGTGCAATATTTATTACAGATCAACCCATTAAAGTATTTTGTTCTTTTCATTAATAAGGTTTCAGTTAAATCATACCATTAACGATCTCAAAACAATATTGACATTTTATTAAAAGTAGCAATCGATGTTTTGAAGAAGACGGTGAGGAAGATGAAAGCCTTCATCGAAAATTGTGGTAATTAAGTATATCGACATATAGAAAGATGAGTCAGGTTATTAATGCTGAAATGTGTTATCATACCAGCCGTGACCCAGCATGTGTATTGGAATTACGCCAAAACTAGTCTTTGTTTTCTCATTGAGATGTCTTAGGGACAACACGAAATAAATACTAAGGTAAACCCTTATAATTAATTTTCACCCCTTTTCCATTAGGTCAGGTAAAGTCGAAATGAGAGAAGGCTGGATACGCAATACCACTAAAATGATTCGCAATAAATATCCTTCAGATGTATATTAATGGTGAAAATTAAACTTCGTATACTGTATCAATTTTCCAAGGCGATGAAATAAGATTACAAAGTATATACATGGGAACACACAAAAGGATTCGATAAAATTCCGTAACAAAATCTAGAATATTGCAATTCCTTGAGTTTTTTATCATGATACGAATAACTTGTTTTTCATATAACTGTTCATGTAATGTTAAATAAGAAACATATAATATATATTCCTAGTTGCTTAAACCAAAATATATCTACGTGTTTTGTCTTAGAAAACCGAAAAAGTAATCTTCGGTTTTACAGGTTTTTTCGTGTGTGTGTGTCTTTTTTTTCTTCTTTTTCTTTTCTTTCTTTCTTTACGGAATCGATTGATCCGAATGAATCGAACAGCAGGACAAAACCCAAAGGCCTCTAGTATCCTGCTAAGTTCGCCTGTGTATGGTGTGTGCATCTTGGCTCCCAAGATGAACCGGTTTTGGAAAGGCTAAGTCGTAGCACTTGTTCACGCCAAGTTTTCCCTGACACGGATTCAAGAACAATGCAGGGAAAATGGATATACATTTGGGGACAATAACCATGAAGAACATAATTAATCGCTATAAACACCACGATGTTCCAACTCTTTACTCAGTAAGGGGAGTAGAAAGCGAACGTGCACTGCGGTGACTCCACCTGTAGCTCGTAAGTTTAGCGGAATGGCCTTGCAGGGGAAACCGTCCTACACAACGTGTGATGGTAAGATAATTGCACGTGACTCAGTCAGCTGTGAGCTACAAATTACATGGCAAATTAAAGCTCCGAATGGTGTTTAAAAGTCGTGGACATGTCCTTACTGCAGCCTATCGGACGGAGAAAAAGGCCTACTGCAGGTCATTTTCTATCCGGAAAAATTGGAAGTTGGTTGCCACAGTCGATGAAGCCTGGATTTATCAGATTGTGGCGAAAGTCGAGCCGAACATACGCAGCACGAAACGCAAAAACCCGGTCTGACTTTAGTGCAAACAAGTTTCTCGAAGGGGTTTCTGGTTTTCGCGGGATATTGTTACGAAGGCAAGTTAACGATTCGGCAGGTGACGAAAAACTGCAAAATCAATCCTCAGCAACATATCCTCACACCAATTTATACAGAAGACCCATTTGTATGGAAATGCAATAAAGTCCATGGGCATATGGATAATGCCTCATTATATACATTCCGTTCTACACAGAGATTTCTGGAACAGATGGTGGCATGCAGGACATACCATTGAAGTCGCCTAATATCAGTCTCATGGATTTTTGCAGATTTGACCTACTGAAAAGAGACTTGCATCTTGTCGTGTCACCTTTGTCCGTGGCCTTTGGAAAACCTGCCAGGAGTGACTTAATATTCCGTTCCTGTACTTGGACGGAGCCTCCTACAGTGAAAGAGTATGGGGATATTGCTAAGACGCATTGTACTCACATCGTGGGCAACCGATGGTGATCTCGTGGTTTTTCCTAAGGTAGATGAAAGTTAAAATCTGACACGTACAGATGGATCAACCTTCTGTAGTTCTTAGCTTTACTGCACTCACTCGTACAGTATAAACATGGTATTTTGCAATAGTTGTTCAGTGACTGTTAGAAAGCATATCGAAAACTTCCTTTCACTATGTATCTGTCTCCAGTTCAGGTTGAGAGATCTATTACAGGTCTCTTCGTATATACATGGTATTAAGAGGAACATAATGTTACTACTATGCTGCGCCTATCCTTTGGCAATAATTCGTTTGTATAATATTAAGTATTCTTATTTTGTAGATCGAAGAGCAGATTCTAGAGTCTATGGCATGGAAAAGTGGCAGTCCATTATGGGAGAATATTCGAAATTCAGGTCCCGTGCCATCATGCGAGGAAGTCTCTCTCCCAAGTCAAATAGCAATAAAAGAGGAAGCAGGCCTGAACGATTCTCAACCTTCTTCTCCTATCACAAATCCATCCATCTGTAGGCTGGCTAATATGGATAGAGCTCTCATCAAAAGTACGTTGTTTCGTTTTAAATATTAAAATACTTAAAATGTCGTGTTGTTGTTTAATTGTCAGCTTAATTTGGAAACAGAAATTTTATAAACCTTAGTAACTCAGTGTTAAATATACATCTTTTGAGCATCTGGAACTTATGTATTTTAAATTCTATGTGATAATAATAAAAATATTCATTATTTACTATTGTTGGATTTGTATGGTTTCAGAACACAGGCTTCCACTTCATATATTTTAACATAATTTTAAATCTCTTTTATACAGATCCTCAGCAATCTCCTGTTTCGTCAGTATCTGAGAGGTTTCAATCTCCAATTCAGCCAAGTTTAGCAAAGAAGCGGCTTTTTGTAGACAACCCAACGTCAAATAATAACTCCACTGGAACGCGTCCTTCTCAAGTCGCAGCTTTATTTACCACAATCAAACCAGGCCAGTCGTTACTTCAGAGCCCTGGAAAGTCAATGGCTTTTAATATTCAAAGTAAGTATATACTACATTTTTTAATTTTGTGAAACGTCATTATTAGCTTTGCTCCATTTAATCTACATAGAATGATAAAGCGAAGAGAAGGTTCAATTTTGTCTAATTAGACCACTCGAGTTTTTGAGGTTCGAGGTACTTTCCATTATGTTAGACATTGATTGTATTGTTGGATATGCAATGTTTTGAGTAAACTATTCAGCCAACCTGTTAAAATTTGCTGAATTCGTAACAAAAAGAACAAGATGAATGCTTTGTGTATAAAGACGGCTCTTCAAGAGGCTTACCTTGGCAAAGGTGGAGGTTACGTAGTGTATTTTCAAACATGGTTGTTCATTATACGAACATGCCTGTATATTCAACGAAATGTTCGTTTAAATATATGCTGTCTTGTAGTGCTTCTAGTTTTCCATTAACTATATTTTTATTATTTATTCCTGGCTTTTCAAAGTAGTTTTCCGCTTTTATCCTATCAGAAATTTGTTGGACAGTCGTTTTAAATTTTATTTCGATTAATTTTTCAGCTATTCAAGGAGAAAATGGAGAGAGGTACATTCCCATACAACACATTCCAGGAAGCGGGAGTGTTATCATTCAAGCCCAACATACTCAGCCTTTTACTGCCATAAAGACTCCAAATAGTGCCAATAACAATAATAACAATACTGCCGTAGATAAGAAAAGCAAAAAACCAAAAAGGACAGGATCTCTGGGACTTTTCTTCAGAAAGGTGAGTCGAAGTACGGATTGAACGGGAACTTAAGATGTATACTAGAACAGGGTGTCTATCGGTCACGAAAGTTATGAAATCTGAAAACGGTCATGAAAGTCAAGGAATTTAGCTTTTGGGTCACAATTTTTTAAATTTTTTTATTTATTTATTTATTTTTATCTATACAAATATAAGTACAGACTGAAAAAAAATTGTTTTATAAAACGTCAAAATTCACCACCAAAAATGTATATGGTTGGCTTTAGACGCTACCAAATCGGAAGCAAAGCACGTCTCTATCGCATACATGAAAATTTGGCCTAATTCACACCTAAATTCACTCTTGAGAATGTAACTAATTTTTATGGTTTGGGAAAGAAAATGTCACGAAATTTCATTTTGGAATTTTTCTAAATTCGAGTGAAACTATTACAATGTCATTATAACCCGGTCTGCTAATGTCTAATCTTTCACAGGGAGAGACAAGAAAAAACATCGAGGACAATATGTGGTTTTGTTTGCGCACAAGCTATAACTACTCTTGTCAGGAAGAAAGAAAGAAAAAAAAAAACGTAGAGCATGATCTATAGTTGTCTTGTGCTGTTTTTCTCCACTTTTGGTAGTGCATAAGTGAATCTGTACAAGGTTTCAGGTATTACAATCCATTGAAAGCGTAATTGTATCAAGGGCTACAGTCTAAAAATTATCCGATTTTTTGTGTATGATTTTATTTGGCCTTGACATATATTGTGAGGTTAAAATATTAGTCCATGCTTCAGTTTATAAACTCAAATTGTGAAGTAGTCTGGGTTTGACCCACCTGGGTTTTTAAACTTTTTATTAGTATATTATTAGTACAACTAAGGTGATTACGTTGAAAGTGATTTTTAGCAGACTTTGGACTTTTCTTGGGCGAATTACTGTTGGAGATAAACTTAGAGATCTGTTGCCCCAACTACTACCCATTTTCCCTCACAGAACCGTCAGCTGACCTTACGCAGCACATGCGGCAACGTTGGTTTTTAGGTAACAGGGGTCATAAATCTCTAACAAATGTCTCCAAGAACAGGAGGAAGAGTTTTGAGTCTTCCAGATTCCAGGAAAAAAGTATCTTTATCTGTGTCTGCTAGTGTAGATGCTTTCACGTAACTTTTAAGTTGAAATTTTGAAGATAGAAGCAAGAGACATTCTAAAATTCCTGTATAGTTTTTCTCGGCGATCCAATGTAAAATTTCAAAATGGTGGCTTTTTTTTCTTCTTCAAAACACCAGCGAATAGAAAATTGTTGCAAGTTGTGACAATGACAATCCTGAAATATAAATCACGTGTTAACATTTTTACCCCAAAAACATTGAAATATTTCGAAAAACCCCTGTTAAACCCATATGGGTCCAGGTTTTTTTTTCTCTCTCTCAAAAGACCGGGTTTTCTCCAAACCTTCGTATTTGTTTCTAAAGCTCAAGTGGTTCCTTAACTCACTGGCTCCAACTTTTATAATCTGTGATAAATTTTCCAACTAGTCAAATGAACAACAATCCGTGCCCACACCAATAGTATCATTCTGAAGGTAAAACTCATGGAAGTTAAGTTGAAGCAAATTTTGTCTTTAGTTGAAAGGTAACTTCCTGATGTTTAATTTTTGAAAATAATTCCCGACATATGTCCACTATGACTAACTTTAATGAACCGATCAGTGCAATTTTGAATCATTTTTCAAGTAATTGGGAATGTGTTTCGTTAATAAGACGAGTTAATGTTGGCTTTCAAAGCGTCAAGTGTTGCTGGTTTATCAGCATAAACCAGAGATTTTTTACATATCCCCAAAGAAAATCTAGTGGCGTCAGGTCACATGATCTTGAGGCCGATTCACTGGACCATTTCGTGAAATAATTTTATCGCTAAATTGTTCTTTCGACAACTCGATTATTTCGCTAGCAATGTGAGGTGTGGCAGCATCGTGTTGGAACAGAAACTTGCAGATCAGTGTCATGGAAATTTGGAAACACACTGATCATTGATCTGTTACATCACATTGACAGTAATGCGCGCTCCGGCCTCATTTTAAATAAGCTGTAATTCAGGGGAACGATTCCATGGCCTATCACTTCCCACTATATGGCCACATTCAGTCAATTGTACTATTGATGTTCTCTGATGTCGGTACACTGCAGATTGATTCATACAACTACACACGTCATATTGCCCGATAATCTTCAAATTACTAGCAGCATGTCTTCCACAAATACATTGATCGGGCTTTATTTATTTAATTTTTTTTTCGGTGACCTGTGTGCTGTGCTCTTTAAACATAAAAGAGCAGTTCCTATAGATATACAGTGTGATGTGAATTTCATTCGAATGAGTTTATTGCGATTCCACCAATCTATAATTAATTGATCAATGATAGCGTTTTGTGAAAGGAAAAAAATGGGCCAAACAAAGCTGCATTTTTTTAAAATCGAAATTATGCCTTAAATTTTTAAAATAAAAATTTTAAAAAAATGTCACAATCTGCGGAAGAAAGATTCCGGAATGAAGAGCGATGTACAATAATTTGTTAAAAAGCCTGTGAAAAATGTTGACCGTTGTGTTTGAAAAATCATTAGTCAGTTACTATAGACCCGATAAGAGTTGAAATATTTTCATTATCGTATCTAATAATTTACACTGCAGCTGTCAATCAAGACATTTAATATGATCTTGCAAATTCTTAGTGTTTGAATAGCAAATACAGTAAATAAATATTAGGAAATTCAAGTAATAGAAAGAAAGTTACTGTAAGTAAAGATTATTCAACGTGCAATATGATGTTATCACAACACTCGTTAATCTAACATTCCCGTTCTTTCATTGAATTGAATGCTTCTGATCAACAACTTCAATCATAATGAAATTAATATTTTATGTTTGTATTTGAGCATCCTAAAAATAAATAAATAAAATTTACTTATAAGACCTCTTTGTATTTTTTTCAGTTCTATTCTTTGGCAGCTGTGCGTATGCAAGTGTTGTGTTCACATTTAAATATAATCGACGAGGAACTCCGAAGAAAAATTTGGACCTGTTTCGAATATACCATCATCCAATACACAGATCTCATGCAAGATAGGCATTTAGACCAAATATTAATGTGTGCTGTGTACGTAATGTGCAAGGTAAGTCTCCAGTTCTTTAAAAATCTCGTGCAATCTCAGTGGTTCTTCCAGTCTAAATGACTGCATTTCTCGGAACTTAATTTTCTAAAGGAACGGCAATAAAAGTTTTTAACCGTGTTATAATTAGTAATTGAGTTAGTATTGGCTTTATCTGAATCAGTTTCGTTGTAGCGGAAATTCTGTTAAAAAGAAAATGAAAAATCTAGAAGAACCATTTTTATATTAATGTTGATAATATATGTATTTCCTCTAAACAAAGGATGGGTATGTATACAAGGTATTTCAAAACAGCGACAGCGTTTGGGAGGTGATTCCTAACACAAAGATAAGACAAAAAGTATAGACAAATTTGGGTGCAAAAATGTTTCCTTTCGGAGTTATAGGCTGCCGAAAACATGAAAAAATGAACTTTAAAGGTACATAGCTCAAAAACTATGGGACCTACCGTAGTTGGGTCAAGACATCACTTAGGAACTAATATGTGCCCTATCCAATAATTAATGTTTCAGAATCCTAAGGTATTCATGCAACAATTTTTATAGAGGGAGTTTAACTACGAGCATGTAATTTGAAGTACTCACCAACTATAAAAAATGTTGCGGAAATATGTACTTGTACCTGTATTCATGTTTTCGGCAGCTTATAATTCCGAAAGGAAGCATTTGTGCACCCAGGTTGGTCTATACTTTTTGTCCTATCTTGGTGTCAGAAATCGCCTCCCAAACGTTGACGGTGTTGTTTTGAAACACCCTGTATATAAAGACTGACAAGGAATTTAAAGTGATTCCTTTTCCATTTTAAGAATCTATGAACCGAATAACTTTTAGAAGGATTTAGGATGTTCTAGAACTAAGAAGCAGATACTTACCTTGAAAATTTTATGATTGTTTTTCATGTAAAAAAAATTTCATCTTTCGGATCAATTCTAAAAACATTAACAAGAGAATAAGTAACAGGAAAAATAAAAGATATATTAAGCAGGTGCCAAGAATTTCGTCAATCGGCAGCAAAAGAGTTTCCTTTCAATAATGCATATAATCCAATCTATACTAAATTGAGATGGAATTTTGTTAAATCTATCTAAAGTAGTGGTTTTCAAACACCGGGACTCGAACTTGGCAAAGTTATTTTACGTGTACCATTAATCTGATTTTTATTTTCTACACGTGATCTATTCTTTCCATAAGTACTTTTCTATCGCAAAACAACAGAATAGGAACATTAAAAAGAAGTTTTATTTTTTTATTGCTTTCCTGGTCTTCAAACCGTATCTTTATTCGATTTTGCCGGCTCACAAATAGCAAAAGTTTGAAAATTAAGGTTACGTTCTCATGACTCATGTTCTTATGAACGGAACCGTAATTTTGCTGCCGATTCTACGGAATTTTTACTTTCTTCTGATAATGAAAACAGTATTTATATTTGCCCTTTCGCCGGCTTTTAAATGTTTGTTCCCTAATAGGCAAAGAAAGTTTTACGTGTGAATTGACAATTTTTAGTAGTAAGCATTTCTCTCTTTTGTAT
Source organism: Thermobia domestica (assembly GCF_964235325.1). Lineage (NCBI taxonomy): Eukaryota > Metazoa > Arthropoda > Insecta > Zygentoma > Lepismatidae > Thermobia > Thermobia domestica. Next base: position 94,946,442 of record NC_137454.1, read on the forward strand.
TTCTTGTTTGGCAGTGGAAATATGAATTACAAGATTACATCTATGTTAACATTACTATTATTTGAATTCGATAAAAATATTTTCTTTTCCATGACAGTGGAAATGTTTTGAAGCGTGTAGACGCATGATTAATTCATTCTCAACAAACACTGGTAACACGGATTTCCAGTGTTCCAAGATTGCTCTAAAAATGCAATTCGTCCACAAGAATTTTTCCGGCGTAAAAGCAGCGAAAGTTGCGGAGAAGGAATGGGAAACATGCGATCGATACTGAGTAAGAAAGAGGATTGGAAGAGGCTACTTAAGACATATGATGATAAAGAAAATGTAGGCGGGAGATGCGAAGTTCGCTTTAAATTCCCCCGAGGCATTCCTTCCAAGCAGTTGTTCTTCAAAAAAAATGTCACCCTTAGAAATTTGAAATCTGAAATCTACCCTTCTACTCTTTACTTAATAGTAGTTATCACCTTTTCACGGAAGTAATCATTACAATTATTCTGTCATTACGTGTAAAATGGTGTCACGTAAGTTGTATTGCTCTTCGCCAATGATATGGAAAATTGTAAGTTTTTAAGTGCATTATTTTGTAAGATATTTACGAATTTTACGTGTTATCTTATGGAATTCTAAAGCTTCTGATGGTGGGTAGACCTTCCCTCAAACTAAGCAAATACCTCTATTGATTTTCATCTTATCTCTGTTACAAGATGTTTAATATCTTGATATGTATTATCTTTATTTATTCCTATTTTACTCGTTATTTACGTACTAATTCTTTCATGTGTATGGTTTTAGAATTTCAACGAAAATTTGACATGAACTCGGGAACTTTCACAAAAGGAGTATTTTCTTAATTTTCAGAATTAATATTGAATTTGAGAAGGAACTTCTTCGACACTAGTTTTCAAAGTTCATAAATTACTTTGGTAGTGATTAATAATACATATATGAAGAATTAGGCTGCTGTCTCAGTTGGCTCTCGAAAACCTATGTTACTTACATGTTGCACGAATAGTAGTGCGGGGATTGAATTCTAGCCCGCCAGTCTAGCGACTAAACTTTTTCTGCCGTTCCATTATGGTTTTGTGCCTACTTACACTGATAAATAAATTAATGAGACTTAAGTATGAGCATCTGATGAAAACTTAGTAGTTCCAAAAATTCGATTTAATTTTCCTGTAGTTGGATGCATTGGTGTATCAGTTGTGCAAACCTTTTGGTGTCTTGCTAGGACATCATTTTACATTATTTATAGACAGTCAGTCAGTAAGTAACACATTTTGGTAGATGAACACTTCATGAATTCGTAAGATAAAAGAATGTGGGAGACCAACATCGAGGCTTATAACTTTACATGCTCGTGTTGATCTTAGTACCAAGAATAATGTCTGTCAAGTATTTTCACCATCCCAGTGGATGCTATATATAGGTATTCTTGTATCAGTCACTTTGGAGTGGCAATAAATCATCGTTTTATAATTTTAATACCATAAGTTTTACCTTTGTTTTTAATTTTGCAGGTAACCAAGAACGAAAGGACGTTCACTGACATCATGAGATGTTACAGGTTCCAGCCACAAGCCAAATCACATGTCTATCGTAGTGTTCTGTTATGTACAAAGAGAAGAAGGGGATCTGGGTCTTCAAGTAATGGTGCATCAAGTACAAGCAGTCCAGCACCAAGTGACAGGGAAGATACAGAGAACAGAGGTAAGAACATGTACATTACTTTCTTTCTTATGTCCATATTTTTGTCTTCACCCTTCCGTATTTAGCGGTTGTAGAACAAACTATAGTGTTGTGTAGTAGATGCGTTAGTTGACCTTCAATTTCACAATGTTCGTGTTCTGAATATTTCAATACTGCGTAGCTTCATAATAATCAAGTGTATTTTAAAGCTTTAAAAACGCATACACGTTGGCTAATAAAAGCCCTTAGTTTTAATTTTAGTTTTGTTATCCGAAAACATTGGATAACATTGTTGAAACATAACGAATTATTCATCTACTATTCCTCATAGTCAGGCTTTCTTCCAGTATTTCGAGTACTGTGGCTCCGCGTAGCGTAGTCGCTAACGCTCTCGCCTTCGGTGCGAACGGTACCGGATTCGATTCCCGGTGGGGACACTCCGTCGAAAAATTGTAAAAGCTTTTTCAGTCCAGCCATCCTGAGTGAGGTTTTCCTTGGTTTTTCTCATTCACACCAGGCAAATGCCGGGATGGTACCTATCACACAGGTCCCAGGCCGCTTCCTTCCATTTTCTCAGAGTATGATCGCCGATGGACGTCATCCCTCATACATAACAGGCTAACATGGCCATAGATGCTGAAAGCTCACAAATGTAATCCTCTGATCCCTGTTGTGAGTGCTACCCTCGAGCAATCTTCCTAAAAGACAAACACAGGCTTAAATTGCTTTATACAGTAAGATCTTCACATTATTTTTGTATTATCAATCAGTAGTGTGTGTTTGCTCGTGAGGAGTGCTCGAGGATAGCAATCGAAATACTGGAAGAAATAGTGACTGAGGAATATCGATAGGTGAGTGATTTATTATAATATGTTCCATTCGTTTGATAAGCGATTTTCGTTCAAACACTTGCTGCACACAAATTGGAACTTCTGTGGGTTGTTTTGTACAGAACGTCGAATTTGCGAATTCAAAAAGAAATGGCAAAGCTTCATGAAAATAGTTACATTTTACACATATGCAATCAGTAACATCTCCTATTTACATATGAAATACATGTCAGGGGTATGTCCACCCTTATATAGAGTCTGAATTCATAATTCTGTCAGAGATGTCTGTCTCGATGCCTCCAATCACTCTTATGATTCCCGCCTTCAGTTTCAAAAGAGTGGTTTGTTGGCACACCTAAGATTTCAAACCTGCATAAGAAGAAATTACAGGGTGTAACATCACACGCTGGGAGTGACAATTGATAAAAATGATAAGAACAAGTTTACCAACTTCGAAACAAACAAACAAAAAAATTCAGTTTCGACTCCTGTGGATCACCCTTTACATCCAGCTAAAGACAAAACTATAAAGTAGAAATAAGCGAATAATGCAGTAAACAAGACGTACATACATTGAGGAGCTAAATAAGTATGAAGAAATTAACGCATTCGTACCAAACCGTTTCCATGATGTACCACCAATTCTACTGGCCTTTGGTAACAATAAAATAGATATATCGTAAGAAACATCTTACTATAACATTTAACTCAATCCTATAAAATGCTTAACGTCTTAAATAGTTGTTTATATTGATTTTGCAGAGGAACCAAACGACAGAATTCGTTCTTGTAGTACGCTACCTGTTACGCAGCCACCATCTGCTCCCCCTACACCAACGCATTTGGCTGGAACGTCAACTAGTTTTGAGAATGAAGATAGAGGCGATCTCATAAAATTCTATAACGAAGTCTACGTAACAAAAATCCAGGAATTCGTTCTGAAATTCTCCGCTACAGCAAATCATGTGAGTATTTTTTACTTCTATTATTAATACTACCACTATTTTTAAATATATAATCTGCAGTTTATCTAGCAATTGTTAAGATCAAATTTTATGAAAAGTATAATTTTAATTCTTAATAAACTGTAATACAGTTTTCGGACAAAAGTGAGGATAAATATGAATGAGCCTAAGTTCAAAATGACAATTGTGTTAAGCTCTAATTGTAGTGTGCAAGGTAAGTCTAATTACCAGAAATATTTAAACTCAGGTATCTTCTCTTCTGAAATTTATTCTGTTCACGTAATCATTCAGCCTACTCTAACATTCCACATCTGTTACATACCATTACTGTATCATTCGTAATCTCTTCTTGACTATCTTTAAACCGTAATGCAATATTTGACAACAGAAATGCTTCTCACCACTTAGCTCACAAAACTATTACCTACATAGTAATAACTAGCCTTAAAAATTACAGTATAACCCACTAATGAATTCAAGGAAAATATATCGGTTACCTCTCTTCACAACATCATAATTTCTATGTATTATTTTCAGTGTATTAAATTGATTTGAATTACCTTTATGTAGAGAGTGGAAGTTCAAGTTGATTTCCCACTTATACATTTCAGACACTACGTAGGTTCATTCCAGGAGAGAAATAAATATACAGTCGAAACCGTTTATAACAACATCACTTTTAACGACGTATTGGGTATAACGACGAAATCTAACGGTCCCGTCTAAACCCTATATGAAGACTGTAATTAAGAAATCGCTTAGTACGACATTCCTCATAACGACTATCGTATAAAACTACTTATTTTTATCACATTATCGGAAAAATGTATCGGCTATAACGTTCAATGTTGATTTTTGTTAAGTGTTTGGAGATTGCTGGCAACAATGTAAGGTTTATTTTCAAACTCTTGTTTTGCTTATACTATACAACACATACAGAAAGTAGAACATGTTCAACATTTTATCTCATTCATTAGCTAAGATCGTGTATGACATTACTGAACAATTTACACTGTTTTTACGTTTTCTTCACTTATTATAAGTCTTTATATTTTATTGCCATACAGTATTATTGCTGTACGTACTGTATAAACATTAGAAGAAAAAATCCTCTTCAGTCCCATCAACAAATATTGTATTGTATGTACTGTATCTGTATTTAGTTAGTTTTTAAGTTTAAGTGCTACTTTGTACATTAACCATGTAAGTGTACAGCCTAAAGCTTAGGTACGAAATTTTGAGCAAGAAAAGGAAAACCCGGTTTGTGCGACTATCGGCTATAACAACCTAAATTTGCAGTCTCCTCATAGTCGTTATAACCGGTTTCGACTGTAGTTTTAAAAATTCGTACATAGCATACTCGCATGATTCTTGATTAGATAATTCGGTAGTGCTCAGTTTTCTATAGTTCACTCAGTTTGTTACTTAAAAAGCTCCGAAGATTCATCACCTCAAAAGCAAAATCTTTGCCATTCAATATTTTGTGTCAACGGATTGTTATTACTTTTTCCAAGCGTACTCTTTCCGGCAGGCTTCCGAACTAAAATTCCATGCATCTCGCGTTTCTCATACAAATGATATAGTATGTCAGTCATAGACGCATTGATTTAATTCACTTGGTGACACGTCTATTCTGAAATTTCTCATTATATTGCCTCCATTCGTTCGTTCATCCGTTTTGCTTCGAATATTTTTTCCTCAAAAAATCGCTTGTGAAGATCCATCCCAGAGAACTAACACTAAACTTTCACACCCACGTAATAGTCACTGCCGAAGTATCTAATTTCTTTAAATTACTTCAAAGACTTTCACTTACATGAAAAAAACAAAAAGTTTAATGTTAACATTGAGTGAAACTGCCACATGTGATTCTTTCATGTATTATTACAGGAAAAAAAAAAGTTAAAACTACTTTAGCACAAAACATTAATCTATGTTCGTCAGCGAAGTACCGCAAAACTTAAAATAACTTTCAGCAAACAAGATCTTCACAATTTCATTGCTAGATGTCAAGCAAATTCTTTAGTCCAAGACCGAAGAAGTTTCCCACACAACCGAGAACGGACCAGCACCCGTGGAAGATATCTCAGAGACTTATATGTAATGCCCGAGCTAGACTCAGGCTTCGTTCGTTTGCATTAGAAAGGCACTCAGAGTCCTACTCGGGCTTGAGATTGAAAGTGTTAATCAGTGCACTTCCCTTCTCTCGATTGTCAGTGTGTATTTCGTTTTGTTTAAATTGATCGTCAGACATTTTTCTTACTACACTTACGAGAAGTTACTTGCATTGTCTGTATACCGAGCATCTTTTAAGAAAAAAATTTTGTTGTTACCTTAAAGAGTTTAATATAGGACGTAAACAAGTATACCTGTACTTCATCGTTCCAAAGTAAATTGAAAACTTTCCCTGTACTTCAAGCTCTTTCGCAAGAGGAAAGAAAGTGATAAGAGTAACAGAACTGGACTTCCCATTCCATCTACTCTTAATATCGCAGCCGTGTAGTTCTTTGTATATTTTATTTTGTGGTATGTATCAGTTCCTTCTTTTGTTATAAAGGCCTACGAAACTTCCTTTAAAAGTACAAGGAAATTTTCATTTTGGTTTTGTAACGATGAGTACAGGTATTTTTGTGTATGGGATTTAACGTTCCAGCGAAATACTATAGTACGAATACATGACGTTCATGTAAACAAATAAATTATATTTATTTTCTTTTGTTGTGGGAAATTAGAAAGTAGTGCGAAATGTAGAAAATACACAAACATGAAAAATTAAAACTCAAAACTTAGTATTAATAGGGAAGTGTAAATTTTGAATACTAGATATGCGTAAAGCTGCTTTTAAATATATTTTCCTTTAAAGATTTGCATCAGTCAGTAGTGTTTATAACATATGAATTTTACAATTTTAGTTTAAAGGCCGTAAAATTATTATACAGTTGTAAAAATGATAAATTATTTCCTGGATGTTTGTTTCAGAACGAAGCTCTTACTTTATCCCCGCTGCCGTCGTCGAAAATCCAGCAGATGTCACCATGCCGTCGTGTTTCTGAGAAACATTCAGTGTTCATTAGATCTCTTACATCCCACTCAATCCCACCATCGCCAACGCAGCCTTTTAGTTACTCGTTCCACCGAAGTCCTGCAAAGGTAAGTACTAAATCGATTATTATGAACATATTTAATATCGGAAGCGCTCGTATTCCAAATACATAATCATTCACACATTATAAAACAACAAGGAATATGATAGTTTTCAATTTCATTTATTCTTAGAGGCGTAAATATTTCGCGAAATAGATATTCGTGTTTTTTTGTTGTTAAAGCAGATTCCTGAGCATACATGTACAACATATTTTCGTATAGCATTTTACTTTGTGCGCGTTTATTCATTTTTATATGCTTGGCGTTTTACGTGCATTTTTCAGAAAGAAAGAAGGTATGTATCAACTAAAGGATCTGTTAATATGGATTTTATAATCTTAATTTATTCAACAAGCAATATATCAATTTTCTTAAGTTTTTACTTGCATCTGTTGTTTTGTTTCAATTCCTTGAAAAGTGTTCAACCTATTTACATTATGTACGTTCCTTTTAGGACCTAGATGCTATTAACAATATGATTCAGTTGGATTCAAGACGAGTTGGAAAACGCTTACTCGCAGATGATAATTCTGACTCAGATGCTCCTCCTGCTAAGCAGCCAGCCGTAGTTACCAGAAAACTTCAAGATCTAATTGGGGATCGATTGGGGAAAGCCCAAGATTAAGATGGGTTTGAGAATTGAACTGTTTTTACTAGAACTTTTTATGTTTGATAACATAGCAATTGGAAGCAAAAATTCCTTTTTAAATTTTTTTTTAAGTATAAGGGAATTTGTGTGCATGTTTATGATCACATACTTTTTCCTTGCCCCAGTGAGAAGCAATGGATTAGTTTCCCTTTTTAATTAATCAGGAAGCTTTAATTGAGAAATTATCAAAATAAGAGAAAGCAATGATTGATTGAATTTATTTTTTAAAATAAGATTTATGAAAGAAGGGAAGAGGGAAATTTAATATAGATTTATTATTGTAGAATACATTAGAGAGGTAAATCAATAATGAAATTGTCCTTGGAGGTTTTGGATTTTTTTTTTTTTTTCTGGGGAATCAGTGTATTTCTATTAAGAGTGTTATACGGAGGAAAGATTATGATCTCATTGTGTGTATTATTTTTATTGTTATATATATTTTTTTTCATGCTCAAAAGAAACGAACGAAAGGGATGTATAATTTTAAAAGTGAAACGTAATTTTTTTTGGCATTTTTTAAAGTTATATTTCTCGCATTGTAAAAAGTATTTTTATGGCCGAGAAAAATCAAATTGAGGATATGATAAAATTACACACTTATTGCTCCTGTTATATTATCATGTTGTATATTCATTAATAACGTAAGTATGCATCCCTTTGTTCACAGTACAGTGTATGTATGTATACGTATTGAATAATTGCTTTGAATTTATTTTTTCTTTGTTGATTTTTCCGTTTTCCTTTTTTGTGATAAGCTTTTAACGCAACTATGTACAGCTTTTTTTTTAACAAGAGAAATACTTAGATTGGCATGCGTTTCATTGTATATTTTGTATTATAAATTGACGTGAGTTGTTATGTTTCTTTTTTAAGAAAGAAAAATCATTATTTGTTTTTCTTTTCTGCCTGATGCCGCTTGTTTTCCAATTTCCTCTCATTTTTGAGAGGAAAGAATATATTGTGCGTGTGGGGAAATGTTTCTAAGCAGGGTGAGAAATCATCTTCACCTAGTGTTTGGTGATCGTTTATATCGGCCTTGGAAAGCAAAATGCATTTTTTTTTTTTCAGTTTTAATTTCCTGTTGGTAAATCAAATATCTATATAAATGTGTGTGTGTGTGCGTGTGTATACATTAAGAATGATATATGTTTCATAGAGAATTGTAGAAGCATATTTAGAATTTTTAAGTATTTTAAAAAATGAAAGTATTTTTGACTTGTAATGAGAGTATAAATATTGCAGGTATATTTCTAGTTCATATTGGATATGAATAAATGAGCTGTAAAATTCCAACAAAATGTTTTTGCAGTAAATAATTATAAATTATTCAAAATTCGGTTTTTATTGTGAAATTTATTTGTAGTACCTATAGTTCTTCCTTTTCTTTCTTTCTTTCTCTCTCTCTCTCTCTCTTTTTTCCCCTTTCTTTTTCTTTCAAAGAGTTGGAATTATGGAAGTAATTATTAACTTTATAGTGCATAGTTAATTATATAGTTACAGTTGAAAGTGCGAGGAAACGAACAAACTTTGCTCACATTGGATATATCTGTTGTAAGAGTTGTGTCAGACACATCACCTCTTGTCTTAAAAAGAACGGAATGTTAAGAAATGTAAATAGGGACAGTAAGAGCTGCCATGTTCTTTTGAGCAAAAAATGTGTGGGAAAGATTGAACATATCATCGGAAAAAACTCATTTCAAAAGTTCGGAATCATTTTTATCATTTCACCTTGAAGGCACAACTTGAGGGAAAGGGAGGGGGGATATATATCGAAAATGACCGACATTAGTGTCGAATCCACAGTTTTCGGGATCGCTGAGATGAACAGTGACACTTGCGGCCGTTTAAATCAAAATTCAGCCGTGCACCTTGGCGGAGGGGGGGAAAGGGGGATATATATATATATATATATATATATATATATATATATATATATATATAAATGTGTGTGTGTGGTCGAAAATGGCAGTTACTAGTGTCGAATCCATAGTTTTCGGTTCCTGAGATGAACAGCCGATACCGTTTAAATCCAAATTCAGCCCCATTAGTACTCCTAAAGGAAGGATGGTGATGTGTAAAGATAATTGAAAATGACCGATATTAGTGTCGAATTCATAGTGTTGGGGACCTCAAAATTGATTGGTGACACTTTTGGTGCCCTTTATGTCCAAAAGGAAAAGTATTCCCGTGCGAAGAACATGTACTGTGCTAGTCTGTAATAACAACGAATGGAAATTTAACATATTCAGCCACTTAATATATTTCTCACTGCTCAAGTTCACTCAGTTTTGCGGTGTATGTGTAAATAAGATCATATCTCTTAGAGTTGTTCGAAAAATACACAAACAATAAAAAGGAATTTTACCAGAAATCAGAAAACTAAAAAGTAAAAGTGTAACTTGTTGCTTTAAGTATTTTTCCTGTTAGCAAAACACATTGTATATATATGCTGCAGACATATTACTGAAAGTAAGATTTCACCCTTTCTATTTCAAATGTGCCCTCGGAAAAAAGCGATTCTTCGGCCTCACCTCCGCCGACCTCCTACGGAGGAAACCTTCCCTTTGCTTTGGGGAAAGAACAGTATCTGCACCCAACTATTGACGGATTTCTGCCACAGCAACTTGTCCCTTCTCTTTCGAGGGAGGTATGGGAAAACACTTCGACAGCAGCGCCAGCAAAGGCACACTTGAAATAGAAATGCTCCATCATCAGGCGAAGAAATAGTTTCTAAATTATATTTTCTGGTTTTTGCCAATATTTCCGAACAAAATTATTCTTTTTCTAGTGAGTTTAAAATTTCCGGGAATTTTAAATAGCACAAGGAAGATATAGATATCTTGTATTAGAATAGAGAAATTTTGTGGTAACCAATATATGTGCACCATTCATCGAAACACTTTAAAGTTAGAACGTGATAGAATGGAGTTATGACTACAAAAGAAACTAAAATAAAATCCTAGTTAGCTTAATATAAATGCATTAAAAATTATCTAAGCAATCATGAAGTTCCAGCTTGATGGCAGTGAAGTATTAAAATAACGGCGCCAGAATCATTTTAGTTAATATATTAAACACTATAACTTTTTATACACGATTTCAACACTTGGTTAAATATTGAAACATAAAATTATAACAATGCGACAGTTAGAATTTATAACAGTAATTTTTCTACCAATGACCTTAGGATATGAGTAATCCTAAAGGTTCAAGAAATTCTAAACTACAATCGTGAACACTTGGCTTGGCTTGTCTCTTTACAGGTATTTTCCGTTCCTGGATTCAATACATTCTTTGGAACATTGTCAGCCTGCTAGGATGTCTGTACTTCTGTCTTATTGTGGCTTATAGAAGAAAAATCTCGTCCAGTTCTTTACCAGAAGGTAATGTGCCTAAGATCGATGACATTCCCGCGCTGGATGGCAATGCTGATACTTTGGAAAAGGAATGCAGTAGCTCGGGGGTCACCAGTTTAGATTGCTATTCGATGACCAACTTCATTAATGAAATTAGATCCTTCGTGAGCCCAAGACCCACTGGTTTCTATTGCTACTGTTACAAACCAACATAGATGTTCATTTTACTTCGACCTCACTCACCCTCGCCCTCGCAGTAGCAGTTGGCCCTCGCGAATGGAATTGTCCATCGCCCTCGCGCGCCTTCACCCTCGCTGTCGAAACTTGTCCTCGCACTCGCCGTCAAAGCTTGTCCTCGCCCTCGCCGTCAAAGCTTGTCTTCGCCCTCGCTGCCGAAACTTGTCCTCGCCGTCGAAGCTTTTCCTCGCACCCTCACCCTCGCCATCGAAGCTTGTCCTCGCCCTCGCGCACCCTCGCCCTCATATCATTGAGGGTGAGGAGGCCTCGAGAGGACCTCTTTCGTGAGGATCAGAGCATCAATTATTCAACCTATTGTTGAATTATTTCCTTATCGTCAGTGGCGGATCCAGGGGGGGCGATCGCTCCCCCCCAGAAGAGGAAACTTCTTTATTTTATATATACAAATAAAACGCATCCCAGAGTTTGGAGCTCTTAAAAGTAGCTCTAAGCAGTATTACAACCCACCAGAAGTTCGTCCTGGATCCGCCCTTGCTTAACATACGTTCTAAAGAAAGGAAACTAAACATATCATCGTATAACTTACTGTGGAACACCTAAAATGGAACAACTGTTACAATGGAGATCTCGGTCGATAGTGACGTTTACATCATTTATCAACAGTATCCAATGCCTTTACTTCAAAATGTTCCTTGAACTACGATGCAAGCATAAGTGTTCAGCCACACAAGGGCGGCTCTCATGAGGGTGAGGGTGAAATCAAGGTTTGATGAGTGGCGGTAGACTGACTGCCGCGGACTGTCAGAATTTGACAGTCAACACGTTGGCCATCCCTGATGTATGTAGCGTAACTGAGGAATTTGAACAAATCCAAAGGGAAAGATCTAAAGAGCTTAATTTTGAAACTCCGTCAGCAAACAAATAAAATACTTCAGAACACTATTGTTGAATTATCACTCGGAAATATATACCCACTCTAACCTATAACATGAATGACTTCATTGATTTGAATGTGAATCTAAGTTAATTGGTATTTTAAAATATAAACTGAAATGTGTCAATGTGCTTGTAAGGTTAATTTCGATGCTCAAATATTGTTAATATTCACCACTAATAGAGATACATTTGTACTACCTTAACAATGTCAAAATTTTTAATTTTTTTCAATAATTGCCATAAATATGAAACTTTGTCTTAAGAAACTACCCAAGGGGCCAATTTGTGCACTTTATCACTTTGGTCTTGGTTCATTTTTGGCAGCTATCATTGTTGGAAAGTTTATTTTCAGTAATTCCCACAATTATGAAATATCTTTCAAACGTTGTCTCAAGGATTCCTTACACTACAAATACGTAAAGGCAAATGAAAAATGAAATTTTTAGTTTAAGATCCCACGATTATGCAAGCTAAATGCTAAAGGAGACAGAAGTGAATGATGAAAGAAATAGTTGAATGAGAATGTGGTAGGAAACTGGAGAATCTCCAGAAAACCCACGAACACGATGTCCTCCATTACGAACTTACTTGGACGGGAATCGAACATGCGACCCTTCGAACAAAGGTTATTTCTCTATCGCTGAGCCACCGTTCCTCCCTAAATGGCACCCTCAGAGCTTAGCGCCTCCAGGGGCCTTGGAAAGATTATCGAGCCTAAAATGATTTAGCACTGACTTTTATAAATCCACCAATTCAACAATTAATAATGTCGTGCAAACTTTAAGATTGTAGTAATGAAAGAAAAGATAAAATCTTTAGCGCCCCAGAGTTATGTAACTGCTAAAGGAGATGGATGAAATTGCAAGTGAATGATGATGAAAGAAATGGTAGAACGGGAAAGTAAGAGAACAAACCTTTATTTTCTTTAGCACAAATAAATAAATGTGTAGATTGATTTCCAGAAATTTTATTATAATTAGCAATTAAAAACTGAAAGGGCGATCACAAACTTTTCTTGCCCAGGACCTCGCAACAATTTGTTACACGCTGCCATACATCATTAAAACAGGAGTAGAGTGACTGAATTATTTTGCTCTGTGGTTGAAAAGTAATAATGCAAAACAGACAATTATTGACTTGAAGAGATAGGATAGTTTAAAAATTCTGACTGGGGAATAAAATCTTCATTTTTTACGTCCTACGATTATCGCAGTCTTGTAGCCAACCTGGAACGAAAGAGATTCAGCCCACTGAAGATTCTTTGCGAATATCATTGCATTCTTTGCGAAATCGCACTAAGGATACCGGATGTTAATAGAGGTATCATATCACATATCACTTATAATATATACTTTTACAACAGAAGCTGGAAACGTAAAGAAATAAACTTTCTAGCTCAAATCAACTTTAGAACATATTTTTTGTTTCCAGAAACAATACAAACTATTCATTCATTCATTTGAATTCTAGGTACCATAGACCATACGCTCCCTTATTTACGTCCATGGATGTGCTCGTATTGCAACATGATGTGTGTACTTGACAAGCCAAAAGTAACAGAGCCATTTAACAGTCTGATGGTCACTTGGCCGAGGGCCCCGCAAGCAGAATATATTACTTATAGAATATATTATAATGTATTATTTGCAAAATTTAATCGTAGGGGCCACACTGGTTTCTACAGGGTCCATTAGGCTGCTAAGACGACACTGTCGAATGGATTGAATAACACTCTAGCGCGGGGCTAGATTGGGAGAAATGGTCCAATTCCGGGCCTGATCATTGTTTACAATTATCGTACGGGGTCATATTACGACCTTTGGAAAGTTTTCTAATAGTTTGAAACAACAAAAAATCTTAATTTTTACGTGCTACTTCTCTCACAAGCCGACTCCAATTAAAAATACAATGTAAAAAAATCTACGTTTCCTTCTCTCTTAATCACATTCTTCTGCAGTAACAGACCACTGTAGTATTTCTTCATATAAAAAGGTAAGTGCTCGGGAGGTACTGTCAAAATTTCTCAAAAAGCGTTCACTCTTACAAGTGCCTTGGTTAGCACTCTCCCTTTAGATGGGCCGGATGGAGACCAAAGTTGATTATATAAACTGAAATACGTATATTTTGAAAGAGACCATTGATATTGCAGTACCCTCTGAAGTACCACTATTTCTTTGTGTTACATTCAAACCGATACGAAGGGGTTAGAGAAAGTTCCTTTTTACCTCTTGGTTTGCTTTTAGTTTCCGCAGAAATAGCTGTTTTGTTATAAAATGGTTTTAACCAACACGTGTAATCACTGATATCAGATCCTGTTACTTCCTTTACCAAACGTTTAACACATTGGAGAAACGTTTAGCAGTTGTGATTATAAGTTCTGTAATTTCATGAATGTTGAATATCTGTAAAGTCTCCTTAAATTTCTAATTATAACTCCAAAGGTTCGATCTCATGATATAAAGCTGTCTTCTAAAAAAAAAAAAAAGTTAAAAACAAGATATATTTATGCGTAATGTTTGATGCCTGTTATGTCCAGGATAATAGTCTGCTGATAGATAAGCATCCCAGAAGAGGTAAATATGTTCAGTATTTGGGCTATGATGCAGTGCCGGCGGTTGGACGTTAAAAGTAGGGGGGGCAAGACATGATCTCAATATTTGTAAATCAATGTTAGTTTTCCTGGTTGCTTCTAACATTTTTCTTGACGAAATGTTGTATAACTATTAGGATACTGTCTTTTCCAGTTAAAATACCATATATCGTGTTTCATATTTTATTAAGTAAATTTACAAGAGCAACGCAAAGTAGATACTAGCGCTTTGTACTCTTAAACAACGAAGATGTAAGAAGAGGTTTGATTCCTTGCTCATGAATATCATAATTCTGTCTGGAAATTTGTATGATCATATTAGGGGCCTATTTAATAACAAATTTGCAAAACAAATAAACAGAAAGAATAATATTAATCGAATAGTAATGAAAAATGAGGCTTGTTTTGCAACAGTTATATTGAAACTGGGAATTAATGAACAATTTATATTTTTTAGTTCCACGCATGCTATTATATGTTATTACTCTTAGAAAGGCAGTAAATACTACAAGCATATGCTGCGACATTTAAAGAAATACTTTTGCAGCTTCCCGAAACATGTTTATTGCCATTAGGTACAGTTTTCACTTTCTTGGAATATATCAAAACTCAACAATATTTAAGGGGGCGCGGTGACTCAGTAATTCACCTCCGGTGCTTGGGGTCCCTGGTTCGATCCCAGCTCGTGCCGTGTGGACTTTGTGGTGGACAAACGCCATGCTCGTGGGTTTTCTCGGGGTTCTCCCGTTTCCTCCCACTTTATACATTCCACCATTTCACTCATTTCTTATTATCACCGTCTCCTTTAGCCTAACCGGCATAACCATGGGACGTTAAAGATTTCATTTCATTTCAACAATACTTAGAATCACTCCACACTCCAGTTATCCCAAATAATCCTAAAACCTAGAATTATGTTGAATTCACTAAATTTAATTGTATATGTACACCCCTGAACTCGTATATTACACTGCAAAACAATGCCGCAACTTTGACTTGGCGGACCCGGGTTCGATTCCTGGCGGGAGCTCATGTGGTTCGTATTCTACGTTAATCGCTAGGTTCACGTCTCATATAGTCTCACGACTGAAGGGATATTTAAAAAAATCAAATCAAATATTCCTTACTATTAGAAAGAAGAAAAGACATTTCAGGAACTGTCGATTTTTGTGCAATTACAGAATAAGTTGTGAATAATGTTTCTTCCAGACATTTTTTTTTTTTTTTTTGGTGGGGGTACTGCCCCCGAAGCTCTGAGAGCCTCTCCCCGAAGGAGACCAAAATTATACGTCTATAATATAATAATGAATAGAATAGTACCTGCAGTGCCGCCCCGGGATACTAAGTGTGCCCCTTTCCCCCCCCCCGAACATTGTTTCTGAAAGAAACACTGCTTATGAAGGACTTCTTTTTCTGCGAAATGTTATCTCAATTAGTTCCAAAGCGGCTGATTAACATATCGAGCCCTTCTAAGAAGAAATGAATATGAAAGTACACTCGGATAGGTTAATTTTTGAGCCATTTTTCGTGGCAATTAAAACGCAACTCCTGTAGCTTTCTTAACTGCACGGGAAGACAACTAATACGTACTCACGGAACGGCAAATATTTTATGGCACCATTTTCATTCTATGAACCCTAATACATACAAAAACTTTATATTTCCAAATGAAACTATACAGCGACATTAATGGGTCATTTCAAAAGAGTGGGGGGGATTAACTGCCCCCCTAATCGCCGCCCATGCTATGATGTGTGGCACATTTGTGCGAAATTAATAATAATATGATTAAACTGTTTACCCACAACAAAATCCTGCTCGTTTTGCTGAAGTGGCTTTTCCTAAGTTTTATATGTTTCATAATCCTACAGTTTTTTTCAGGCTTTTTTTTTTTAATTGTCCAAATTTATATTTCTCCTTTTACCACACAATCATTCAATACTTGCACTATAATATTTACAATCAGTATATCATCCTGTAACGTATTTTATTCCTAATAAAAATCAATGAACAACACAACATACAAACCCTATCTCACTGGCTTGCACGCAAACCTTTGGTGCATGGGGTCCTGGGGACAATTCCGAGTGGGAGAACATTGAACGACAGTGGATCGAATTCCGCGTTAAACCTATAGGTCCACTTCTCATATAGCCTCGCCGACGAAAGAGGACGCTAAACGGTAATCAGTCAACAGTTGCAAATTTCGGCTGTATAAACAACTTATGTCTTGTAAAACTTATTAAATTTATTTTGTTAAAGCAGCTCTTTTAACAAAATTTCAGTATTAACGTGTCAGATATTTCTATTTAAGGACAAGAAAAAATATATTATTTATTTTGTAACTAAATGATAGCTCTACCCACGTAGATTATAAAAGCAGAAACAATGAAAATCGATACAATAGTGACTGACATTATTTTAACAAATATCGATTCAGATAATAGTTTGGGCTGTCACAAAACTATGAAAAGTTAAAAATTCCGATTAGTTGTAACAACTTCATCAGTGGTGGACATTGGAGGAGGATGTATGCTATTAATCAGCCCATTTTATGGGCATCCAAACTCACGAGCCCAACGCTCGCTAGCTCGGCATTCGCGCTCAACCGTTCTCGGGTTCAATAATTAAGCGCTACCCGGAGCGCCAATGAAATAAGTCAGCGCGAGTACAACTGAGGGAAGTGAGCCCGAACACGATTCCCAAAGGAATAAATGAGCGAGAGCCCAGTTGAAAAAAAATGAGCTCGAGTCCGAGAGAGTCCAGAGCAAAATGGCCATCTATGAACCAAAGTCATTCCATCAAGTCTTTTTCCATCTGATCTACTGCATTCTGATGGTTCTCTCATTGATTGTGTTTGTTCAGATATCAGCGCTCTTGTCATTTACTGCTGAATGAACTTGAGGGTGAGGATGCCCTCGAGAGGGCCACCCTCGCGAGGGTGAACATCTCTGCAAACCAATATTTGTCCAATAGGTTTGCGTATTTTAGTCTTTTGTCTGATTCTCTGTGAGCGACGACGAGACCTGCCTGAATTGAAGATGGGATATGTTGGAAGGAGCAAACGTATCGGAGCATGTGTAATCCCAAACTAGTACTTTTCCGTTTTTCCACGGTACAAGGTCATGCCGTCAGGCCTTTTACCATCAAAGCTGCAACAGCCATTTGATTCTTCTATTGAAAAAAACTCCCGCGCTTTTTTTTTTAAGACCATGTAAACCTTTATTATCAATATATGCGTTGCAAGCAGGACAGTGGTGAGGCCCGCAAATATTAGCACCTAAGCGCAGAGCTGTAGCAATACGAAAGCTCTCATCAGAAAGGTGTAGACAGAGTGTGTGAGAAGGTAGGGCTTGAAGCCATGCACCATTTTTTATATTTTATAGAGACAAAATAGGGCAACAAGGCTAGTTGTCGCCCGGGGCAAGAACTCGTTTTAGTGCCCCCCGACGAACCAAACCAAAACGCACCCGGACTATACCTGATATTGACATTACACAGTAATTCTATTCCATTTTCTTCTTCAAATGGTAAAGTGATTTCAAAATGCAGTACATAAGTAATTTTTCGTACTGATTGCCAAATAATCTGGGAGTAGCATGCTTGACACACCCTTATAGTCTTATTATAACAACTGCAAATCACAATGTTTTTGGAATTATATCGCGATGTGCATATGTGTGGAATGAATCAACAGTCTGTTGCTTTAGAATATTTACCGTAACTATGACAAACAGTCAAGCTATTGTCTCGAGTATTATACTCGGACATTTTGCAAATCTCTTAAATCGATGAAGTTAAAAAAAAAAAAAATCATAAAAAGCTGGGACTAAAATTTAACTTTGTAGGCTCTATTGGCTGCAAAGGTTTTTACAATGTCCTCAAAAGATAGCTTTAAAGCTAAGTTGCGTTCTATGGATATGATCCTAAGCTTGGTGAGTCGTTGTCCTGTTAAGTTTCTGAGGTAATATATTATCTTTAGTTTGCTAAAACTCCTTTCCTTGCCTTATTCTGAAAATAAGTGTTTGCTCAGTTTTGCACCTCCCAATGCGGCGCCCAGGTCATAAATCCTGTTTGCACTCCCCCCTAGTTACGTCACTGGTAGAGAACAGTCAATTTCAAGTCATGTAAGGTAGGTTCAAGACGGACGACACTCACGAGGGGTCAGTAAATTTGGCCCCGTTAGATTTGCGGAATGTAATGCATATTTTGAAGCTTCTTCGTGCATGTATGGTTTGCAAACGCGGTTTCGGCGTGGTCCTTGGCGCTGAAAATGAATGGTTAAGTGAATTTCTCATTTACTGTAGAAACGATCGAAATTGAATGCATACTTGTTTTAGTGTCTGAAAATATTGTGCGTCTGTTTTAGGAGTAAATAAATAAATATTCGATAAACATAACTAGTTAACTTTTCACTATTAATTAGTTTCCGTTTCAAATTACACTCTTAAGTATGTATGTATGTCAATGGGTGTGTAGCCGTATGATCTTTATAGAATCGTTTGAGAAGGGGCAGGTGACTCGGTGGTAGGGCGCTTTGTCTCTGGTGCGATAAATGCCTTGTTTGATCCCTGCCCATGCGAGTTTGTGGTGAGTATAGTGCCGGAGTTCCGTATAAACTTCACAATCTATAGTATAGGGCTCCACTTTCTTGGGGCCTCAAAAAATTAAAGGAAAAACTGGGTGTACGTTTTCAAAATGTAAGATAAAAAACATAAAATGAAATGTGTATATATAGCAAGACTCCATTCAATAGCGTGCTCCCTAAAATATCAACAGTTTGCCCATTTCTGTCTATTATAGAGTACGTACGTTCTGCATGGACTGACTTTACAACTGGACACACAAAGGGCCCCATTACGTTCAATAGCTTACGGCCTCATCAAATATATCCGGCTCTGGGTGAGTAACAGAGTGTTCGTGGGTTTTCTGTTACCCCCTCCCACATATTCATTCCACCAATTGTTTCATAATTCATCCGTCTCCTTTATCCTATATAGGTATATCATGCAATGTAGAACTAGAATAGAAGTTTCATTTTATTTAGAGAATCTATTGAGAAAATTCAAATGAAAATAAGTTGAGTAATGTTTGTAACATCAATTATTCAATGACGAATTGTGCTGAATAAAGTATCTATGAGCGGCTCGGGGGAAGATAATGGTAAAAGTGTCATTTTCTAACTTTCGAAGAAACAAGAAAAAAGCGTAGAATTCCAACACTGCAATTCAATGACACACACTAAAGAAGTTCCCCATTTACGGGTACAATTCTGAATGTATACTCCATACATACTGATCTGTGGTCTGATTCTCTCCCATTCCACCTGAAAATCTCAATTTCGCCTCAAGTGGCGCTTCACTGTTAAGAAAAAAATGTTACCGTACGCAGTGGTTACACAAGTGACATAGTAAATTAGCGAGATACGCTCTATTCCAAAAAGAATGAGCGCATTAATTATGGCTGTTTTGAGCTTTTTTTTTAAAAAAAAAAAATCAACTTCCGGTATCTTCGGAAACACTAAACCAAAGGTGCAGTTTCGAGCCTCGAAGCCAACTTTCGCAATCGGAAAAAAATGAGTAGATATGTTTTATTTTTCTCGTTTTGAGTGTAATAAGACATGTTGAAATGTTATTAAGCGCAGAAAAAAACTAACATTCATTGAAATTACTTAATGACATAGTATTTCGAAACTGTGTACATGTGAGCATATGCTGATTTTGTCACCTACATCCCCAAGAACATTTCTAATGAAAGGAAAGACAGCGAATATAGTTATCGCATCCATAGTAGAATTTAAAAAGCAAAGACAAACGAAAGCAATGATGTGAGTGTTATTGTCTTGGAAATTTCGTTATATATCTGTAGAAGGAGCTCGGCAGGGTATTCATGTTGTGGTAAAGCATGTGACACTAATCGTAAGGTGGAGAGATCGACTCCCGTTTGAGTGAAACACTTCCGTTTCTTTCCTAATAGAATCATAAGCCTTTCTAAAATCAAATGTACCGGGGTATTGTATTCCCATTTCTTTTCGAGTATTTGTAGAATGGTAAATATCTAGTCGATGTTTGTTTGATTTCGCCTAAATCCACACTCCACTTTCACAGCATTACCACAACAGTATAACAATCAAATATGCGAGGACAGAAGACAAAGTGCGCAACGTAAGAAAGGTTATGACAAAAGTGTAGATAATTTTTGACTCGTCCTCGTAATTAGCTTTTTCGGTATTCCAAATTCTGTAAGAATGTTGTACAATGTTTCTCTCCTAATCGAGTCGTAAGCCTTTCTAAAATCAAGAAATAATTGATGTACCGGAGTACTGTATTCCCACTTCTTTTCGAGTATTTGTCGAGTGGTATAAATATTTTGTCAATAGTTGATCGATTTCGTCAAAATCCGCACTGATAATCTCCAATAATTTCGTCTGCACGTGAGATCAATTTTACTAAGAGAATGTTTGAGAGGATTTATAGAATGTTGGTAGAAGAGAAATGCCTCGATAATTATTACAATCCGTTTTGTTGCCTTTCTTGTGAATTTGAACAATGATTTGTTGTTTCCATTTTTGTGGTAATTTCTCCTTGTTCCACATTTTTTTTCCTTCAGCTAAAATTAACTCAGTCGGAATTTCTATACCCGGAAATTTGTGTTTCTTTAATTTCTTGATAGCGATTTCTGTTTCTGTTCGGTTAGGCTGTGGAGTATATGCTTCTGCTATGTGCATTTCCCTTTCCCGACGAACATTAGTTTTTAGGCTGAGTGTATTGTATTGTATTGTATTGTATTGTATTGTATTGTATTGTATTTATTTTCATCCTTTTTCATACAAATTGTTCACAACGTGAACGTATGAGTTGGACACGTCATAAGAACACTGAATGTGTACATATGTATACATTTAGATCTACATGCAATATTAAAATAGTGTGAATTTATGTACAAAAAAGGTACAATTTTTCATTATTCTAATTTACATACATCGATATAAAATAACATAACAGTTAATAAAACCTTACATTATAGATATACAAAATATATATACTTTAAACCTTATTTACTACAGGCGAGATATTCTTCTACAGAATAGAAACAGTACTCGAGTAGGTAGGACTTGACTGCTTTATTGAAACCAGGTGTTTTGTTTTTTAAAGTGGAAGGAAGCTTGTTATAAATATTCACTGCCATAGGAAATGTACTATTCTTATGTACTTTTAAACGTGAGGACTCTACATGAAGATCAGACGCTTGTCTTGTATTATGCATATGAATATCTGAGTTCAACCGGAAGCTGCTTGTATCTGTCTGTATATCTTTTATTACAAATTTTAGAAGTTCATATATATATAAACATGGAAGAGGTAAGATTTCAAGAAATTTAAAAAGAGGTTTACAAGAAGTTCGAGGTTTACTTCCGGTCATAAACCTTAAAGCTCTCTTTTGTAAAACGAATATGGAATTTAGCAGTGCAGTAGATCCCCAGAATATAATACCATATTTCAATTTAGAATGAAAAAGTCCAAAATAAGTTGTGAGCAGAACATGCTGACTGACACTATTTCGTAAAAGCTTTAACATGTAACAGGTTTGAGCCAATTTACTAGATAATTTTTGAATGTGAATTTTCCAATCTAATGTATCTGACACCCAAAGACCAAGAAATTTTATATCCGAGACGTAATTCAACGTTTTGCCGTTAATTGTTACACAAGGGCGTTTTCTTATCTCGTTTTTTACTACGTGAAAGCACATGCACGAAGACTTTGTTGTGTTTAGTATTAGTTTATTTCTATCCATCCAGTCACTGACGGCAGACATGGTGGAATCTACTGCATTACATAACTCAACGTAAGTTTCTCCAGTTACTAATATATTTGTATCGTCAGCATACAGAACAATTTTAGCAGAGTCTAAACATTGTGGCAAATCATTTATATATATTAAAAATAGAATAGGGCCTAAGATGGAACCTTGAGGAACTCCAAATTTTAACTCTTTTGTATCTGAATAACATTTGCTTACTCCCTGAGTTTGACAGTTAATTTCAACAGTTTGCCTTCTGTTGGAAATATACGATTTAAACCAGTCATAAGCATTTCCCCTAATACCATAATCTTGCAATTTTTTAAGTAAAATTTGATGATCAATTGTATCGAAAGCTTTGCTAAGATCAAGAAATATGCCGGTTGTATATTTCTTAGCGTTTATTGAATTTAAAGCAGAATAGAGAAAGGAGTAAAGAGCAGTTTCAGTAGACTTATTTGATCTAAAGCCATTTTGAGTAGGAGATATTAAGTTAAAATTATTTAGAAAGCTAACTAGTCTTATATACATAAGTTTTTCAAAAAGTTTAGAGAAGGTAGACAGACATGATATTGGTCTATAGTTCGATGTAAGATCTTTCTTGCCACTTTTATATAAGGGCTTAACAACTGCTAGCTTCAATGCCTCAGGAAAAACGCCACTACTAAAAGAGTTATTTACTATGAAGCATAAGATATCAGCAATTTCATAGGAGCATTGCTTTAGAATTTTATCAGGAACTTCATCATATCCTGAAGAACTCTTATTTTTCATTTTCAGTGTAGTATTTAAGATTTCCTGACTAGTTACTGGGTGCAAGAACAATGATTTTTCGAAAATATTGTTGTGTCTACTAACGTATTGTTTGCTAGGTAGTTTATTGTTCACGTTATTAGTGATAAGCTTTTCCACTTCATTCGTGAAGTAATCGTTAAAAGCATTTGCAATTTCAGTCGGATTTTTAATAATTTTATTTTGACAAGAAACGCTAGTTATCTTAGAGGAGGGTTTTCGTTCCCCAGATTCTTTCCGAATAATTTGCCATGTAGCTTTCATTTTATTGGAAGCTTTCCCAATGTAAGTATCGTTCTCTAACATTTTTGCCTGTTTTATGACCTTATGTAAAACTCGTCTGTACAATTTGTGGTATCGTTTAAACACGGGAGTACGGCACCGTCGGGATAGTTTATGTAAATAGCGCATTTTTTCTAGAGAAACCTTTATTCCAAAAGTCTTCCATTTCGAACTGACATTTACCGATTTATTTATCTTAAATTTTTGTTTAGGAAAAGCAATATTAAAATAATGAGTAAATATACATAAAAAGGAATTAAATTGGTCGTTAACATTACATTCAATATAAACATCCTCCCACAACTCAGTTTTCAACAAGTATCTGAAATATGCTACGTTAGTGGGTGTAAATGAACGCCGTTCAGACCATTCCACGCCCACGTTTGTATTCTTATTAATTATTTCTGTGTAAAAATAGAGAATAGAGAAATAGTGTTAAGCAAATCGTCAAATAAATCTTTCCATCTATTCAAAATGCTAACTGAATCAGTAAGAATTGTTCCGTCGTCTCTCTTTAATACATACGTACGAGGTTGATACCCTTTCTTAAATTCTTTGATGCCCTTAGGAGTCGTCCACATATTACGTAACGCGGCAAAGGGGGTAGGGGGTTGGGCCTTGCCTTAGGAAGTGTGACAAGGGAAGGAGGGGGTTCACGTCCTCGTTACGTAACGCATGTTTTTTTTTCTGTAACTTTTATTTCTATTCTCAGATTTATATGCAATCTTTTAAACAAATAATTTTATTCAGTTCTTTTTTTTATATTTTTTATATTTCTGTTGTTTCGGGAAATTGTGAACATATAGCCTTCATAAATTGAATCACGAAGAAGGGATTCGAAGACACTACTAGACGCTAGCATGATTGGTGATGAACACTTCTTGTATTAGAAAACAATAGAACTCCGTTTTGTAGCTATTGCAGCATTGCATTTATGACAGACACTTTTCTGGAGTTAGCTGTTAGTGATAGTAACCACCGCTTGAAAATACCTTGCGTTCCCACTCAGGGTTGAGTAATTACGCGTAAAAAAAGGTTTTCTACGTGACGTGTAAAATACGCGTAAAAAACGCGTAATTTACGTAAAATACGTAAAGTACGTAAAAAATTAGAACCAGGTCTACAAATTAAAAGAAAACGTTCTACGCGCTGAGCTTTAAAAAATTTCTTCCTAATATTGTATGGAATCTAGTTGGATTTTGCAAAACTTAATCCGTAAGATTAAACTGGGAATTTTGTATTGGCTTTGTAAAGTAGCATTGTATAATACGGTTTGCACGCGTGACTGTTCAAAATCCATTTCATCATGTTTCATGTTTTAAACCCTCTGTAATAGAGAAAAGTTTTATGCCAGAGAAGACATGGAAGAAACTATTGTGCAATATAACAACAATGGTAAGCCTTCGTGGTCTCCATTTGTGACGACTTTCTGCAATATCTGAGAAAAGCATCACGAACAAGTAGAGGAGTTTCTGTTGGAAAACCTCGGCTCTTCAGGAATAACTAGCTACCAGCAATATCGGGAAAAATGTGGAAATTTTGAAGAACTTATGAAGAAGGAATTACAACACCACGCACATTCTGGTATTTCGCTACTTGGTAACATAAGGAGTTGTCGGAATTTGCTATGAAGTTACTGAACATCCTAGCATCTTCAGAGCAAATTGAAAGACATTTTCTCAAATTGGTCCTTTGTCCATAACGTCACAAGAAACCAGCTCAGCTTCGAACGTTCGAAGAAACTACTTCAAATATACTACACCCTCAAATTACAAGACCACTCAAGTTATGAATATTAGTGTGATTAAGAATATTGTGTTCGAATTGTACTAAACTATAATGGAAATGGCATGTAACACTTTTTTAGAATTAAAATAATGGATAAGTTTTAAATGAAATGATATACGCAGTTTTATTGGAACCAAGTGAAATATATTCAGTATTCGAACTAGGAAGAAAGACAAATTGTTTCTTAAAAAAAGAAGAAGAAGAAGAAGAAGAAACAAGTAGTTCAATATTCTGTTGAGTATTTTCTTCCGTTTTGTCTATTTATTATGAGCATGAAAAATGTCTACATTAAATGTTCAAATGATAGTCAAGTGCTAAGGGAAATAATATATTTAGTGTTGTTGTTGGACTTGGAAGAAAAGAGCAAAATAAATGAGTTCATTCCGAAAAATTTAGTATAATGTTCTGTTGGATGCTTTTATATTTTTTTTTTCAGTTGTGTGTGTTTAAAATGAGAATCTAATAACTTTTACATCGAAATTCAATATGTCCCAGTGCTAAGTGAAGTGGTATATATAGTATCGTTCAGACGTGGAAGAAAAACAAATCAGTTTATTCTAAAATTTCATTATTTCAATATTCTGATCAGTGCTTTTCGTATCAGTTATGTGTGTGTGTTAGTGTGTAATATGAAGGTGAAATGAGCCTAACAGTCAATCTCTTTTTCTTTTCTAATAGAAGTTTCAAAGTAAACTGAAATGTTTCGAGTTTTATATTAAAAGCTGCACAGGTATAACAATAAATTGTTATAATCAAAAGGTTACTTGATACATTCAAACATGTCCGAAGCAACACATATTTTTAATGTGTCTGCTGATATGTTGGGTGGTTGTGCTTGGGTGTGCGCTAATAGGTGGAAAGTAGTAGTGGGCCGGGGAGGGGATATCCAAAATTATCTTTTATTACTATGATTTGGCATGAAATCATTACTTTTAAATATAATGTTTAGAAGATAATAATGTTTTAATGCTTAAATAAGAAAACTAAGCTTACAATATAACCGACTATTCAAAATGATCTTAGTTTTAATGAAAGAAATATAGTTTTCTACGTCTGCGTAAAAAACTGATTTTCTACATGACGTATATTACTAGTAAATTACGCGTAATTTACGTAAAATACGTAACAAGCATTGGCGCAAATCCCGGGGGGACGAGGGGGACATGTCCCCCCCAATCTTTGACCTGGGGGGACTGTCCCCCCCAATAATATGATTTAGAAAGTGCTTTTTCGGATAAGTGTCATGATTTGTGTCCGACTGCCCCAAAGGAATGTAAGATGAAATTGATTTCTCTTGGCTTTTCCATTTTTTTAAAAAAAAGAATCGTATTCTGTAGTATTTCAAACTGAACTTCGTGCTGTAGTGAGTTTAGTAGTCTCATCAATATGTATTAATTCCACTTCCGCTATTTGGGCACAAATTGCAATAAATGTCAGAGGAGGATATGCCCCTCTCCTCATGCTGGAAAGTTGTCTCAGCTGTAGGTACGGGCACAAATTCCGGGGAAATGGGGAGACATGTCCCCCCCAACATTGAAACTGGAGGCTCTCCCAATAATCCGATTTGAAAACTGCTTTTTGCAGGTAAGTGTGATGATTTGTGTCCGACTGCCACAAAGGAAAGTGAGATGAAATTTGTTTCTCTTGGTTTTTCCATTTTTAATGAAAATGAAGGCGTGCGACTGTGCGTGACGTAACCTGATATGAAATATTATCTCCTCCTCTCCCCTAGGCCCTAGCACACGAAGAGTATATAAACTATCCAATGTCAGTAGAACCCATCTTTTCAGTAAATGCGCATTTAATCTATCTGTAGTATCAGGCATCTACTCATGCTTCGTAAGCTAACTAACTCTATAGCCTATGGAACCCGGAGGTTCAATGCCGCGTTCACAAAAGCTCTCCACTGACTTCTATTCTTAGCCAACTGGATCCCTACTTTGTATTCCTATCTCTGCGAGATCCATCTTAATATTGTCTTCCCATCTGCGCCTAGGTCTTCTTAATAGTCGTTTTCCGATTGGTCTTACCGCTAACACTTTGAAAGCGATCCTACTTTCTTCCATCCTGGCTACATGTCCTGCCCACCTAAGCCTCCTAGAGTTGATGATCTTAACAATGTTTGGTTATAGTTAAGGAGCCGTACTTCCCATTTAGGGAAGGACGAGAAACGCCATACTTTCAGGAATTATTCATTGACTATCTAGGATGTTAAAAAGTAGGTAATAGACTGAGTTCTGGCCCTTGTACTTAGGGTGTTTAGGTAGTGCAACAGTAAGATGTATCCTCGTGCACGGGAGATGAGAAGTAGCTGTTCTTAACTATTACCCAATGTTTGGTAAGCCGTATAAGTTACGTAGTTCGTCGTTATGAAGTTCCCACCATTCCCCATTCCCGTTCCTCTTGGTCCGAATATTTCTCTCGGGATCTTGTTCTCAAATACTTTCAGTCTATGCTCTGCACTCAGTAAGCGACCATATTTCGAAACCATACAGAACAACAGGTATGATTATCGTTTTATACATTTTAAGCTTCAAATCCCTCGACAGAATTTGCGACGACAAGAGGCTTTGAACTGAATAATAACACGAATTCCCTGTTTTTAGTTGACATTTAATTTCTTCGTGAATATGATTTTCGTCTGTTAATATTGATCCTACATATTTGACAGTGTCCACTTTATCAAAAGTATTATTTAATATTTTAACACATACATAATTTGCCGTATTACGGTCCCGACGCACTTCCATGTATTTAGTTTTCTCTGCATTAAATTCTAAACTCATGTCCATGCAAGCGTGTCTAATAAGACCTCTGCATTTCTTTCTATTTTTCTCCTATCATCCCCTACTAAATTTACATAATCAGCGTACGCATAACCTGGTGAACACCGTTCAGCTCTAAGCCCTGGTTGCTATCTTTGATTTTCCTTATAGCGTATTCCAGGACAAAGTTAAATAATAATGGCGACAACGCATATTCTTGTTTCAGGCCATTCTTAACGTCAAAGCTCGTGGCCAAAAATTTTCCTACGCGGACTTTACTTTGGGATTCATTTAAACATGCCTTAATTGATCAAATTAGCTTTTTCGGTATTCCAAATTCTCTAAGAACGTTGTACAATGTTTCTCTCCTAACCGAGTTATAAGCCTTTCTAAAATGAATAAATAGTTGATATACCGGACTACTGTATTCCCGCTTGTTTTCTAGTATTTGGCGAATGGTAAATATTTGGTCGATAGTTGATCGATTTCGTCTAAATCCACACTGATAATCTCCAAAAATTTCATCTGCGTATGGGGTCAATCTTGCTAATAGAATGTTTGAAAGGATTTTATAGGATGTTAACAGAAGAGAGATGCCTCGATAATTATTACAGTCAGTTTTGTCGCCTTTCTTGTGGATTGGAACAATGATTGATTCTTCCCACTCTTGTGGCAATTCTTCCTTGTTGTAGATAAGGTGAATGAGTTTGTGTATCTTGTTCCACAATTTTTTGCCTCCAGCTAAAATTAGCTCAGCCGGAATTTCGTTTACACCCGAGATTTGGGTTTCTTTAATTTCTTTATAGCGATTTTTACTTCTATTCAATTGGGTTCTGGAATATATGGTTCTGAGGTGTGTATCTTCCTTTCTCCATTAGTTTTCGGCTGCATGTTAAGCAAATCGTCAAAGAAATCTTTCCATCTATTTAAAATGCTATCTGTATCAGTGAGAACTGTTCCATCTGCTTTCTTTCATATATAAGAACGAGATTGATAGTCTTTCTTAAATTCGTTGATCCCTTTATACATGTCCCGAATGTTTTTATTTTTACTATTATCTTCAAGTTCCTAAATTTTAGCTTTCGAAATATCGCGTTTCTTTGTTCTAAAAGTTTTGGAAGTTCCTCGCCTGATGTCTACGAAATTTTGTGTAGTTATTTCATTCGGATTTTGTAGCCAACGTAATTTTGCCTGTTTTCTCTTCTCTGCTAGTTCGAACCATGGTTTGTTCCTACGTATTTCCGCGTGTCCCAATTTTTCTTTTGAGAGAGGATGTTTCATAAGCAAAGAAAAGAATTCAATTGCTGGAATATTTTTCTCTATAATCTTAAGGTTACATCTGTTAAGTAAAGAGTATGACATGCATCAGATTTCTGAAACGATTCCTGTAATGTTATTGAGATTATAATCATTTTGCTCAAAGAGTATTGTTGCGTCATACATAATTGATATTCTTTCTTCATAGTTTCGGGGAAGTCGTCATTTATATTATTATCTTATATATAAAAGAGAACGTACAAATCCTTTGTTCCCTCATCACGCTAATACGGCTGAACCAATTTCTTTCATTTTTGGGGGGTTATTAGGATTTGGACCCTAGATGGTTTTTATCATATCACTTTAATTTTTAATTACCAGTGTCTTGAGATAATTGACCATTCAAGTGTCCATAACGTACAAATCCTTTGTTAGTTCATCATAGGTAAAAATAAACGTATTTATATGCAACCCGCATGACCGTGTCACTCGGCGGGTTAACATAAATGACAGGCGATATAATGTTAACATTTACTGCAAGCATATTTCACGGGTATTAAACACATGAGATATGGAGTTGTGCATTTAAATTTTCATTTCAACCCAGCGAAGCGGGTAATATATGCTAGTATTACTATAAAACAATTTTAACGTGGATCTTTGTGGATGCCTAATTAGAAACATACCAATTATAAATATGCATGTATTCAGATTTCAGAATGTTTTCACGGCAGTGATTTGTAATACTGATATGTACTACTACTTCATCTACAACACCTAATATATGATATACTCTACAACAGTTGATCAGATTCATCTACCGTAATATGAGTTTCATCTCCCTTATCTAGAATAAGCCTCAAATCTGCCCACCTTCCAATGTTGAAGACAACCAATGGCGTATTTAGGATTTTCTTCTGATGCCCAACACAAGGAAGGAAGTGGGCAATTGCCCACCTGAGTTTGAGAATTAAATATATTTTAATTTATGCATAAAATGAAGTTATAATGACAAGAATTATCGATAAATCCTATATGATATGATACAAAAATTTAGAAGTGAATCTAACCCTTTATTCTATTCATACAAGAAAAAGAAAGCATCCTCTTGGCGGTCCTAATTTCCCGGGCTAATTATTCCCCCGTTTTGATTTTCTTTAATTCAAACATTTCCTTCTTTTAAAAATAACTAAGCGATATAATTGTTCCTTTGTTATAATAACTAAAGTCCTGTCATGTTGATATCCGCGCATGTTGGTGTGGAACACTAGTTTCGCTTATCAACTCCTCTTAGTTTTAGTGTTACTGATGACGGCCAACTTCAATCACAACTGACAACGGTCGATAAAGTATGATAGGCGAAATGAAAGTAGTAACGTCAAGAAAAAGAAACATAAAAATAGAAAGGATGACAGAAAGAACAATTAAGGACGCAGTTCTTACATGGAATGAAATTTGAAAAATACAGTATTATTTCTGAACAAAAAGCATAGGAAAATGGAAAGTCAATGACATTCTTAGAAATGGTAAGAAGGATTATTGTTGTACGTGGAATGCGTAAAACTAACAAATTATTTCGAGGGGAGAATGAGCCCGATAGCCTCCTAAATACGCCACTGAAGACAATTCTGCTCCCCTGATCCTTCACAGCATTGTTTTTCAACTTCATAAATATTTTGAACATCGCTTTTATATATACCTATCTCTCTCTCTCTCTCTCTCTCTCTCTCTCTATATATATATATATATATATATATATATATATATATATATATATATATATATATATATATATATATATATATATATATATATATATATATATATGGGAACGTCTTATCCGTCCCCCCCAATGTTGAAGACAGATTTGCGCCTATGGTAACAAGTAAATTACCTTGCCAACCCTGTTCCCACTTCTATCGCTATTTCTGAGAATATTATATAAAACTTTAGATTTGAATCATTACTCCATTCTTCTAAGGGGTTCCGCATGTGAAACAAAAAGAAACTTTTTTTTCGTGAAATAATATTTTCCGCAATGGAACGATCCACGATTTGGAACAAAATAAGATTAAAAATTTAATTTGTCAGATATTCATTTCGTATTGATATTTTTTAACTTTTAGATTTTATTATTTCTGGTGAAATCGAATTTATTTGGATTCTGGTACTGATTTAGTAGAAGAATTTAAATAGGAGTAAACTGAAGTCCAAAGTCCAAAGAAGATGCTCGAAAGCTTGTTCTTTTCAAAGATGTCCCTGCTCCTTCACGTCTGGAGCCACTACGAATCCGTGGTCGACAAGGAAGAGAATTTATTTGCATCGTCGACACTGGCGAGCTTCAGATACACGAAGCAACCTGAATCACGGAAATCGAGATTGATGTCAGTTATTTAAATCCTGTTTACCTGCATTTTCCAGCAGTATTTTCTCTTTGCCAATCATCGGTGACCTAAAAGGATGGGTGCGATCTTCTTGGGAAAACGACAGTATGCAATTTCGAAGAATTAAAAATGGTTAATTAAACAATCTTATGGAGTTAAAATATTATTACGGTACTACCATTTTCTAATATTTCGATTTGTTTTCGAAAAACACTACAGATATATTCAGAATACAAGCATTTTGTAATAAAAAGTTCAACTATTAAGCACAATTTTTTACTATAATAACCTGAAAAATAAGCGAAATTGGTGAAAAAAACAAAAATCAAAGTGTTACGTAACAAAGGGGGAGGGGTTCCGCCTTGCGTTATGAAGTGTGACAAGGGGAAGGGAGGGTTTAAAAATTGGACAAAAACAACGTTACATAATATGTGAACGGCCCCTTATACATGTCTCGAATATATATTTATATATATATATAGTGTTTAAAAATTGGGCCGGGGGACAGCTTAGTACAAAAGTTTCAGCGGCCATTTTGAAACAGGCCTGCCCGAAATCAAAACAAATTTGGTCAAAAATTGTAACAAGGGGAAGGGAGGGTATAAAAATTGGACAAAAACAACGTTACGTAATATGTGAACGGTAGTGCTCTCAACGGGTCGGGTCGGGTTGAAGACCGACCCGACCTGACACGTGATCCGAATTGACTGACCCGACCCGAGTGACCTGACCTGACAATCTAACCCGCTTGAGAGAACTAGAACCTTACAAAGCTGCCACCTGAAAAATGCTGGCTAATTCGTATGCATAAACCATTGTTTCGGCTTTTTTATTTGAAGTATAATTATCCTCCTCCTCAATGTTCTGCCATTAATGACAGACCAGTTTCCGTGAACTAGGTAAGAAGCTTCCATTTTTGCGATTTCCCGCTAATATCTTCCTCACAACCCAACATAATGTACCACCCTCCTTATTACAATCTATCAACTGCAACCTTCTTACACACTCTCGCTCTCCTGATTTCACCCTCTTTATTACATCTCTCAGAATGCAATCCCTTAGCAAGATCGAAACTTGTGATCCGTCTATTTTTTTTTTTTTTTTTTTTTGCTTCCTTATATCGTCCAATACTGCTCTCGTCTCTTGCATTTTTCCAGCATTTCCTAATTCGTTTTCCTCTCTATCCTGCTAACCTTCTCTATTTTCCTCCACATCCAAATTTCCAAGGTTAAAATTTAGACAATCAACTTCGAAAGTCAAAATAAAATTTGAAGTGCTGAAGACAACATGATTTTCTAGTAAGGAATGTATTTAGAACTTCTTTAAATAATTTTTGCTGTGTAATAAAGGATAAGCAAAAATTTCATCGCGTTAAAATTCCGATTTTTCTATTTAAAAACAGTGTTGGTGTCTGATAGAATCATAAGGAACTAATTGCACTGAAATATCATATTTTGTAGGGAATTACCTTTTAACTTTTTCTTGATTAATTTATCTAGAAGATATTTGGAACGTTATATAGAATCAGCGAGTAATTTAGTGCCGAGAATGTCAAATCACTACCACAATAATAATAATAATAATAATAATAATAATAATAATAATAATAATAATAATAATAATAATAATAATAATAATAATAATAATAATAATAATAATAATATGGTGACCAAGAAAGTTCTGTCTCTTTTTGTGGAGGTCTGTGTTCAATTTGCCCTCACACCGTGAGTTGAATTCGAATGGATATAAGGCGAGGGTCAGTTGTTGGACAAGACGAGACGAGACAGAATGTTCGTGAAGGTGTACGAGACGAGCCCGAGCTCTTTCAATAGAAACATATGTACTTTTCGAGACGAGACTACCTTCACGACACATTTTCAAAACGAAAATGCCCCAAACCTGGTCTCGTAGGCAACACTAGTGGGTATATCCAACATACTACCTGGTTGTGACTGTGTGAGGAACTGGGACTACAATTCAGTGTGAGTGGAGAAACCATTCGGCACCACCACCATCAACTTGGGAAGCACTGCAAGTTGGGTTGATGGGTCTTACATGATTTGACTTGGGGCCAGAAAGCAATGCGAGCAGACACCTGTGTCTCTTTGGTGTCTCGTCTGAGGAAGGAGCCGTTTCTGGACAGGGTGTTGACATGTGATGAGAAGTGGGTCCTGTACGAACTCTACGACGCTGTCATCGTTAGTTAGCATCCCATGAACCGGTTCAAAACCAGCACTACACCAGAATAAGGTTCTCCTGTGCATTTTGTGGACTGTTCACGGCATCGTCCATCAGGAACTGCTACCAGCTGGTCAGAGCATCAATGCAACTGTGTACTGCCAGCAGTTGAGCCATGTTAAAGACAAACTCAAAACTCTGGATCCAGCACTTCCGAATCTCAAAGGGGTCCTCCTGTTACAGGACAACGCTAAGCCCCACGTGGCTAAGATGACCGAGGACACCATTCTACGCCTTGGATGGGAAACACTATTGGATCTGCCATACTCCACGGACATTGCACCGTCCGATTACCACCTGTTCTATTCCTTGGAAAATCACCTTAGAGAACGCCAGTTCAAATCGCTAGTAGAGGTGCAATATGGAGTTGATGCCTTCTTCGCTTCACGTCCCACCAAGTTCTACCGCGATGGAATCCATAGCCTTCCAGAACGTTGGCAAAAGGTCGTCGATGCTGATGGGGAGACTATTTTTGACATTCCAGGTACGTCTTAGGTTAGATATCAATGTTCGAAGGCGATGGGTGAAAAAGCGACAGAACTTCCTTGGTCACTCTTAAAATAATAATAATAATAATAATAATAATAATAATAATAATAATAATAATAATAATAATAATAACAATAATAATGTGTCCTCCCAAAGGCAGATGTTTGACCCGAAGGTCCAGGGGTATTGATTCCAGCTCGTACCAAGTAAGTTTTCTGGTGGACAAACAGCGTGTGCATGGGTTTTCTCGGTGTTCTCCCATTTCTTCCCACTTTCTTCATTCAACCAGTTCAATTATTTCTCATCATCACTGTCTCTCTTAGCGTTGGCGCATAACGTGGAACGTTAACTAGATATTTCATTTCAATTTCACTTAATGTGACATTTAACTTGACATAAAAACGAAGAAAGGAAAAAAGTCAGTCGTAATATTAATTACAATTACTGTGCCAATTAGTTAATATAGGCTTAAATTAAAACTTTATTACTATTTCAGCCACAATTAGTCACAGATATCATTCATTCACCAATTTCGAATTGAATTCTACAACAAAGCTCCTTATAGTATTTCAAATAAGTGAAGAATGTGACGACCCGACCCGAGCTAACCCGACTGACCCGACCCGTTTGAGAGCACTAGTGGACGGTCCCTTATACATGTCTCGAATATATATATATAGGGTGAGTCAAAATAAGTGTTAAAAGCCAATATCGAACTATACATCAAATTAGAAAAATGTTAAGAGTCAATGTATAATAGAGAGGAACCTAAAAGATGAGTCAAATACGAGATTCTTCCCGTCCCCATTTTGAGAGAAGGGGAGTACCGGTATGTGAAATTTTCAACTGGGAACATAGGTCGAGTGATACCTCGTTCGAAAGAGCTTAGAAAATTTAACTATTTTGAAGGAAACAATTTTTGATATGGGGCACTGTTTTCAAGATGGACCCCTGAAATGGTGCTGTATCAGATAAAATTTCCAGTACTTATAAATCAGAAACAGTTGAGTAGAAAAAGATGAAACAAAAAGTGAAAAAGTAAAAAGTCATTGGCAACGTGGAATGATGTTGTCGCGGTGTCCCCAGGGGCCCCGGGACCAATTTGAAGGTCCATTACGCCTTATGCAAAGTCGTTTTGACGAATGATTAGCGTAGCCTGACTACTGCACGAAGCATATGTTAGTCGAACTCTTTAGTATGACACTAATCACGCGTCAAAACGACTCTGCATAAAGACCCATTGTTTTTAAGCATAAATTCGACAAATACCTGTTTAAGACTTTTTAGCGTAAAACATCTTCCACAAATAAGTATTAATGGCAAATAATTAAAATTTACGAAACACTTGAAATATTTAGGACTTAATCTTGATACCACCTTATCCTGGAAGTCGCACCTTCAATATTTAACTAAAGAAGCAACCAAATATCATAATACCTTGAAGAGTATGGGTGCCCAAAAAATGCATAATATAACCTCATGTGCTGAACATGATTAATCAACAAACATTAACAGCAAGAATATTATACGGTTCCATGTATTATAATACAAATCATTCAATGTTTTTTATACAAAACTTCAACAACTTCATTATGATATGATTAACACAATATTATCTCAACCAGCTTTTTGCCGAAGGAATGCAATCTTAGAAGCTACGATGAATGTACCAATAGAAATAAGAATATTCCAACATACGGCAAACTTTTTACTTTCTCGGATGGCAAAAACTTCCTCAATTATAATTAAAAAACTGGGGAATATGAAAATTATAAATCAAAGTAAAAAACTTCCTTACCAAAAATCACTGCCACGGATCTTTACTGTCTTTATGAATATAAAAGAGTTGCAAGCTAACATAGCAAAAGCTCCAAGTATACCAGCTGTTGGAGGTTGATAAGATACTGTTATTATTAAGGTATTTGAGTGGAACCTAAGTGGTTAACAGGATGTATCAGTTACGTGCAAAGTAGTGTTTAATTCAGCTGAAGAGAACAATTACATTACTATATGGTAGAAGTATATAACTACTAGTAATAAAGAAATTCGATAGATTACAGATGACTAAGAATAACTTATAGATGAGGATATGAGGATACGGACAATCAGTGTGCGAATTGAAAAATTTTCCCAGGGGGGGATGAATTTCACCCATATGCGCACCCAGTCCTCCCCCCATATATAGACTATATATATACACTAACAAGTACAAAACAGTTGAGATGTGAGATCTTTCATAAATTTTCACTCAAGTAAAATATGCTATAAGTAAAATTGCTTTGGTTAGCTACGCAAAGTAGACCTACTTATCTTTATGTCCACTTAAAAATACTCCAGAGGGGGAAAAAGTTATCCCTGCCAGGGATACAATTTTTCTTCTCCAGGGTGGGAAAGATTTTTGTCAGGGGGGAAATCCCTGGCATCCCCCCCGCCAATTCGCACCCTGCGGACAATAGTTGCCTTTTTGAAGGGGAAGAGGATGTTGGATGTTGAGGGCAGAGGGTTATGGTTTTGTGCACATGCTCTCATCTTAAAAAAAAAAAAAAAAAAGTTTAGAAAGTAAATAGAAATGGTGATTATCTTTTGAAAGAAAGCTGTTATTAAAAGATTATGTATGTATGTGTTTGAAGTAAACAAATAGCAAACAAAGGTAGCTTGCTTATTAAATATAATTAGTAACTAAGATACGAGTGTTATAATTAGGTAAAGAAATATTTAACACCAGCATACTTATTCAATTATAATATTAACTTAATAAAAATTCCAGCCATTATTCCACAATATGTACAATTTCGTAAAATTGAAAACCTACATAATATAGGCCTATATAAAAACATATGGCAATTTTATATAGATTTTCTTCCAAAAGAATATACACTTATATTCACTGATGCATCAAAACAAAACAATAAAGAAGTCAGTGCTGCCTTATTGATACCGCAGTTACATATGCAAAAACAATGCAAACTACCTTGTAGTATACAGATGGTGATCAGGAAAATGGAAACACCTATAGTTGGAAACACGTCAGGTGTATGGGTTGGCAGTGCTGTCGTGGCGCCCGCATCGCCGGACCGCTGGTGGTGGTGTGTTAGGTCGGTCTCCATACTACGTCAGGCGCAGTGGAACAGCAGTGTCCAGTGGCTGCAGCAGACGGAGGTAGTGTAAAATGGGAGACCTCTAAGATTTTCAAAGAGGGCAAATTGTTGGTACGCGGTTATGTAGAGTGAGTGTGACGGCAGTGGCTACTATGTTAGGTGTGTCGCGTGGGACAGTGTCGAAGGTGATGACGGCCTACACAACACACGGGAAGACCACATCGGGGAAGCGGAACAGTGGGCGGAAGAAAATCATGAGTGACAGATCACGCCGGGTATTAAAGCGCATTGTCACGCAGAACCGTCGTGCCACTGCGGAGCAAGTGACGGAGGAACTCAATCAGCACCTCCCCCACCCTGTTTCGACAATCACAGTCCGCCGCGAATTACATGACATGAACTTACGGGGTCGTGTTGTACGGGCCAAACCGCTCATCAGGGACCATAACGCTTTCGCACGCCGTAAATGGTGTCGCGACCATGCAACTTGGACCGTTGAGGACTGGAAACGTGTGATATGGTCGGATGAGTCATCCTTCACCCTATTTCCAACCATGGGTCGTGTTTATGTGTGGAGAACGCCCAAAGAAGCTTATGATCTGCAGTGTCTCCGCCCAACTGTGAAACATGGCGGCAGCTCGGTGATGCTGTGGGCCGCCATATCATGGTTTTCATTGGGTCCTGTGGTCACACTTAGCGAACGAATCACTGCCAACGATTATGTCGCAATTTTAGGAGACCACTTGCATACTATGGTCCGGATGTTGTTCCCGGACAATGACGCCATCTTCCAGGATGATAATGCACCCATTCACACAGCTGGCGTTGTTGCAGCGTGGTTTGAGGAACATGGTTTGAGGATGAAGTTCAACACCTCCCCTGGCCCGCCCAATCCCCAGATCTCAACATAATTGAACATCTGTGGTCCGTCTTGGAAACACGACTCCGGCGACGATTTCCACCTCCATCCTCTCTCACAGAAGTGGCCGATGCCCTGCACGAGGAATGGTGTAAAATTCCACTTGCTACCATTCACCACCTGTATGCCTCCATCCCACGTCGCATCAAGGCTGTTCTGAAGGCGAAAGGTGGCCCGACACCATATTAATCTGGTAAGTTGCGATTTCGTTCAGGTTTTTCCATTTTTCTGATCACCATCTGTATCTGTGTTTGAAGGCGAAGCTTCCGCCATAAGACAAGCATTTTTACTTATTAAAAACTCAGTCTTAAACGTGCTTGTATATGTACGGATGCATTGAGTGTTATAACAGCTCTGAACAATACAAGATGGACTATTCAAACTTCTTGGAATCGTTTATTGATTAAAAAATTATATCAGTCGTTACAATACTATTTTAATTTACACAAAATCACATGTAAACATAGAATTTAATGAATGAGTGGACCAATTAAGTAAAGCTGCAGCTAATACAGGTATCAAGACTTAATATACAAATTCCTTACTATAATTTCAAATATATTATCAAAAATTAAATAAAAAATAATCACTAAATGGAAAAAGAAAAATAGAGAAGGTCCTGGCAAGTATTACTGATTGCAGATGATTTGGAAGTTAACAATTGGAAAGTATTAAGAATGTGGTCCAGATCGAAAATTGTGCTATTTTATCGTATAATATTCAAAACAGCCTTAACACCAAAAAAACTGTTGGTGCGGAGAAGAAATTGGTAATCTAAATCATTTAATATTTTATTGTGAAATATTACAAAACAAAAGAAAAGAGTTATAACACATTTATTGAATGATTTTTATACGTTCCCAATTACAGTAGAAATGATAATAACTTCAAGAAATTGGATTCTTATTAAAAGACTGTTATAGTACATACAGGATAATAATTTAAATCTATAAAAAAATTAAGGCATGACGAATAATTTGTTACATAAATATATTTAATCACAACAAATACTTGGAAAGACTGGCAAATAATTATTGCCTCTATAATTCACTTGTAACAGCATAATCATGAAAATTTGAATAACAAATAGCTATGAGCAGTTCAAGGATAATAATCTCAACATTTACAACTCCCAGTTTTTCCACTATCATACACTAGCGGATCCAGAAGGATCGTTTGAGAGGGGCGGTTCGCTTTCTGGAAGATAAGCGTACCTTCAAAGTGAGCAGAATTTTAATTTGGAAGAATGGGATTGATATGAATCCGGGGCTGGAGGGGGGTGGGTGTATAAAAGAGATTCCCAGATTCCACTTTGGGAGGCGAACTTTTTTTTTTTTTTTTTTTTTTTGTAATGGAAATATTTTTTCTGTAGATTTTAATTAAATACATACTTTCGTTTCGGAGGCGTGGCGGTGTCATGATTCACTTCACCTACAGTCACCGCAACATATGAGATGCACTGTCTGGCACAGTACTTGCACAAAAGAAAATAATGTATTGACGATAACATTCATTTTAACGAAAGAGTGTACAATTCGCTCTAATCATTTATATTTTGAGTAACAATTGCGGGACAGCAGTTAGAAAAATTAATACAAATTTAATCTATCTCTATATTTGTGTGGGGTCCACGAAACATAGTACAATTATAGTTATGCTTACAACAATAATAAAATTACCTAGGTATATTATACTAGCCTTCGTCTAGGTGGGGCTTCGCCCCCAGATCCCCAATCTGCTCGGCATACGGCCTTGCACAATATAGCAAATGCTTCCACGTGGTACTGTGGCACAATATTTCGCGTTCTTCCTTCTGTCTTTCATATAGAATTCGATTGAGCTAAAACTGTGTCACGAAATTCAAACACCTCGTAAGGCATTTTAATAAAACTTTTTTCCTTCTCTTCTACGTTAAGTGAAAAAAAAAAAGGTTCAAATACGTGTTGAATTATTTTAAATGAAAAATCAAACTACCAACTTTCATGTTTTTAACCGCAAGAGATCCCGAGATATGGGCATCTTATAATAATAATAATAATAATAATAATAATAATAATAATAATAATAATAATAATAATCCCACCCCTTTTCTTCCCTTCTAGGTAAAATATCAAAAACGCTGGGATACGTATTGAATTATTTTAAGTCGAAAGTCCATATACGAAATTTCATGTTTCTAACCTTCAAAGATTCTTAGATATTGATATCTTATTATAATATTTGTAATCGCCGCCACTTTTTCTTTCCATCTCTTTTTTCTTCGTTTTACTATAATATCATTAAAAAACATAAGAACGCTTGTCAAATTATTTTAAATGAGGAATCCAAATGCCAAATTTCAAGTCTCTAGTTTTAACGGATTCGAAGAGATGACCATCTTATTAAAATAATTTCCAACACCATTCTCCCTTCCTTTCTTCGAATCCCCCCCCCCAAAAAAAAAATCCTTCGTTAGTGATACTCTACGTAACAAATCTTATCTACTGTCCTAATTTCAAGTTTCTGACTTAAGTGCTTTGGCCTGCGAGAAGTTACTTACTCAGAATAACGTCTTTTATGTATGAATTACAATAACAGCTTGTAGCTTTTCTTATTTCTCAAGAAAAGATGAAATGACATTTAAAGTCACAATAAATCCCTGGTCACTTCCTAATGTTTCCGTGTTGAATCCCAAAAGTCACGGCGCTCTATGTTGATCTAGTAGCTAGCGAACGTACCTATGATCTTTGATGCATGAGGTACTGTTGTTTACTTCCCGGTGAGTGAGCGTTGAACGCACTACAGTGGCTCAGATCCAACTTTAAACTCTAGTTCTCGTTCTGTAAAGCATCGCTTTTGACAAACGACTTAAATACATATTAATCAATCAACCAACCGAAAAGTATCCTCTTAGATTCAGAGAGCTTTTCTATATTTCTCTTTATTAAAGGTAAAGATAATTGAGGTTATAATCCGGAATTTTGAAATTCATTTCATATCCTTTTTCTAGGACACAATAACACATTTTTAGCACAGAGTAAGCCGTCTTACCCTCCTTTCTACAGCTGTTCGTCCAGCGAATGAATCATATTCTCGCTACTTTGGGGCTTATGGTGACCGCCCCAAGGAACTAGCGAGAGAAGAATTCACAATTCAAATATGTTTGTATTAAGTACCACACATTTTTATTAGATTCTGCTATGCTTGTCACACAGATTGTATCGGTCGGGAAAAAGACTATATTAATTAGTATTTCCCGATGATAAATGCTGAAAGCTCAAAAAACCCTTTGAAGGGGGCGGTCGCCCCCTCCGCTCTCCCCGTGGATCCGCCAGTGCTATCATATAAGTGTTATAAATTATCATTAATACAACTTTATTTTGGGCAATCAAAGGGAACAGGCCATCTGAACCTAAGTTTGGGTTTAACTACACAGCATCTA
Organism: Thermobia domestica; assembly: GCF_964235325.1. Classification (NCBI taxonomy): domain Eukaryota; kingdom Metazoa; phylum Arthropoda; class Insecta; order Zygentoma; family Lepismatidae; genus Thermobia; species Thermobia domestica. Next base: position 94,988,035 of record NC_137454.1, read on the forward strand.
CAGACACCGAATGGAATGGACTTTTTTAGCGATTTCGGAGCCGAATTTAGCGATACTTTGCCAATAAGAGTTGGCAACAGAGACTTCGGGCCACTATGGCGGCATTTGAGTTTGTAGTAAATTGCATGTAAGTATTTCAAGTGTTATATTAAAAATTTAGGCTCACAGATGTCAGGAGTTCATTATTGAAACGAAAAGACTAAAGACTACAATTTAACAATATTGACCGAGCTATCCTCTTTGTATGGGGGCATACATAAATTGATACATGAACTTCTCTTAGCAGAAGATACCCTCTTACTGTCGTAGAAAGTATTTCTGAAGAGAGTAGAAACATTAGTGAGTGCAATTGACTTAAGAAGGGCAGAGTAATCATACAGCATGTGGGCATATGGAATAAAAACTAGTACACAATAAACAAACTTGTGCTAGGTTGGCTACTAAGAAGGACGAATGCTATCTAAGTCGGGGCAGAAGCGGAGCAGGGGTAACCGTATGAGAGCATCCATAAAAAGCAAGGGGTTAAGTTCCAAAGTTGGGCGTCCGTTTCCAGCAAAATTTTTAAAATTTCCAGGAAAGTATGGATAATTTGATTGTTTGTGTGCTTGATAACGTATAAGAGTCTCGGAAAATCTGTATTTGTTATATATAAGCGGTTATAAACATGGGACTATACGGCGAGCGGAGGAAACTACTTGGCGCAAGGTAACCGAACAGTTGCATTGTGGGAAAGAAACGAGCATTTGTGTTATCAACGTGGCGAATGTACAAGGTTAATGAAGGCGAGGTTCTAGAACACACGTCCCCAATTGAGCTGTAATAAAGACAAAACAACATGCCCTGCGGGGTTCTAACCTGCCTTGACTCGCTGACGCTCGCTCTGCAATACTATGCGAGTTAAATATTAAACTTTGGTACAGAAAGAAACCAACCTAGCTACTAACCTTTATGGGGGGACCTGTGTCCTAGAACTTCCCCGGCAATGAACAAACAGTTTTAACATTTGTGAAGCAACACGTTGATAACGAGCAAAATCTTTTAAAAGTTTGTGAAGAGCACGGATTAATGACCCTAATAACAAATTGTAGAAAGTGTGGAAAAGAGATAACAGCGAATAAACGTGGCGAAAGTGGACGCCCAGCTTCGGAATAAATGACGAAGAAAGTGCTTTAGCGATGACAGTTATACGCATAAAGGAGGATAAAGGAAAAAACTTTATAAGGCATAAAACGCATATCTTTCTTTTTTATAGAGTACTACATGTTAAAGAGCATACTTTTCATTCCGTAATTTTACCTTGTTGCACATGTGAGACGTAAAATTAAATCACCTAATCATGTGTAGACGAAAAAAAGGAATTGTTATTGATATATTAATTGCACATTCACTTCGTTCTTCATTAAATTATTCTTTATACCGTAAACAATCATTTCTTGTGGTGAAGTTGCATTCCTTGTTGCAAATTCGCTTTAGGTCTCTTATGCATTGTGTGTATGAATATACTTTTAGTAAGTATGCCATAAAAACTACAGTGCATAAAAGACGAACTAACGTACTAGTTGGATACTGAAAACAAGAATCCTATCTAAACTACTAAGGTGAGAAGCGCAGCAAGAGTTCTGTGATAAGTGCACCCAGGCACGTAGGCAGGATTTCGTGAATGAACGGGGGTGGGGGTCCGTGACATGAAATACTGTGGCCATCACACCAAGGGCTCGATCATTCTAAACTATTTTACTAGAGCATATATTGGTTCATTCAGCCGGGATTTCGTAACGGGCGGGGCAGGGAGGGCGACATGAAATTCTGAAGGCCCAGGAGCTCGATCAATCTAAACTACTATAAACATATATTGGTTTGTTAGAACAATAAAATGAGGATATGTTGGTAAGTATTTTAATAACAAACTGAAGAAATCTCGAGTAAAATAATAAAGAAAATTATTGAAAAAGATTTTACAGTGTTTTTACGTTCTTTCTCAGTTCATTCAAATATAACAATTTTCCTTTCATTGTGGCCTCAACTATTATAAAAAGTACATACTCAATAATGTCTTGTAAGATATTTTACAATATCTGCGTTCCTTTCTCTGTTGAATCAAACAGTTTCCTTTAGCCTAACCGGCATATCCGTGGGGCGTAAAACTCAAAGATTTCATTTCATTTTCTGTTGAATCAAATGTTAACAGAACTTTCCAAAAAAAAAAATTTGTTTTTATTATTCCGTCAACTACTGTCTGTTCCAAATGACAGGTTAAAGGAGCAGTAGAAAATTGTTTTCGAAATAACATGTTTGATACTGCAAGGATACGAAGACAAAAAATTATGATAAAGAATGTCCACGTTGTTACACAACGGCACTATGCTTTTGGAAGCTTGAAATCTCCCTGACTAGTAGCAGGTAATTCTGAGAATTCCGTAACTTTTCTAGAAAGTTCGAATTCCCTGACTCTTCCAGGATATCTGACTCATCTCGCCACCCTGTATTGCAAGTAATGCAAATCTCCTCATAAGAAAGAGTAACCAAAAGCTTTCTGTAGTTTTTATTTTTATTTTTAATGCTGATCCTTCTTTTTCTCATTTAATTTTTGTTTCATCTTTCCTTAGTTTTTTCATTTCTAGTCTCGAACGGGGGGTCCGGATCCCCCTCCCCCTTGGCTACGTGCCTGGTTCACCCATAAGTGCAGATTTATTGTACGGAGCCATACATATATAAGCTACTTTTTTTTTAATTAAGTAATTTACTGCATAAGTCATTCAGTATATTGAATGACTTACAATTCTAGGATCAACACAGTAAATAGTACAGGTTCACTCGAGCAGGCGGTTCTAGCAAATGGAAAGTTTATATAGGTAGAATACGATGTGAAGGAATAAGAGTGTAAATATAAATAATTATTGTCAGTGCACAGCACTTTGAAACGAATTTTGAGTGATAGTGAAACTATTCTATGTGTAAGTGTCATCTTCCACTATCCACGTTTATGTGTATACCACTGTCACTGACGTTCCTGCTTCATACGGACGCACCCCTCCGTCCTGCCTGCTGCGTTCATGCCCTGACTCGGTTAGATAGCATTTTGCTTTTTAGTGGCCACTTAGCACGGTTGATGGTTCGTGTTTTAGAGAAATATATAATGCTATTTTAGAAGAGGAATGGTAAAGCAACCAAAACATATGAGGATCGCACACGCGTAATGACGTTTCAAAACGTAATCGAAACTGCAGCCACGCAATACTCAATAAGGAATGATGTCTGAATTTGTATGGTAGTACAGTCATTATCCCTAACGATAAATTAATCCGTTACTTAAGCCATATAGTAACATACGGAGCAGATTATGCTTCAATTTTCGCTTACCCACGTACCTACCGTAGTTGACGCGCTTGCTCACCATGGCCGTATCTCTAGGCACATCAGCTTCGCTCCGGTCTTACCCGGGAAGATGATTCATACTTTTTAGTGGCCATTTAGCACATTTTGGATTATGTTCGGACGCTGTATTTCTACCGATAACGCTTAAGCCGTATTAAAAAGAATCTGCATCCAGAAATGCAACTCATCCCACAACAAATAATTTGTAAGGTAATAGGAGTTCATTTTCTCATTAAAAAATTACATGACTACATGTCTGGTTGTGTGAACAGACAGCACCAATACTCCATGTAGAAGTTGATAATGATGGGTACACAGTGCAAATTGACGAATTGTCAATACATGCGACCCGTGCGCGGGTAAACTTTACACGATCCAATTGCGCATCAATAAGTAGTTCCGCTTTTTAGGGTATAATAGAGTAGGTTAGGGTAGATAGAGTAGAGTAAGATAGGGATAAATAGGGTAGGGGTAGGAACGGATTAGCTTAAGGTTATGAAAGTTTTGATCCATTTTCATGAGTGTAATTTCTCTTTTCTGAGTGAGTATACCAGCTGTAGCGGGCAATGTAAAATTAACCCCGTGCGCAAACTAATTAAACGAGCGGTCTATCAAAATAATGATGTGTTTAAATTTGGGGACTGATTAATTGACTTCTTTCTTGAAGAAATGGGCTTGAGACGGACTGATTTTCCGCCTCAGTTATTATATATATTATTGTTCTCTGTACGGAAGAATGCATAAATATTCCAGTAACATTTACACCGAAATTTCCGAAGCTTGTAAATTCCGTTGCAAATATTGCGATTTGCGTTATCCAGAATGTGCGAAAGCACCCGGCGCGAGGCTAGCTTGCGTTAGTCAGAACTTGCGAAAGCGCACCTGGCGCGAGGCTAGCTTATCAAGGAGGACGTAACAATATGAGTTTTTGTACAATATATTACGCACAACATTACGCTGAAGCAGTGTTAAATAGATTTAATGTGAAGAAACAATAATACGAAAACATTCAGAAGCCATACAGTGTTTAGTGTGTGTTAAAGGAACTTCGTTACTTGTATAATTGCAACAATATCGTAAAATATAAAAAGCCGTGTAACATCAACTTGCTGATACACGTGTTTAAAACTGCTGAAGTGATGTATCAGTGGGAGCTTGAGTTCTTGGTGGCTTGTTTTACATTTTCCGTCTCTTCTGCTTCATATGCAGGTAAAGTTTAGATAATAAGTCTATTGATGTCCAAGATGTTTTGGAAGAAACTCGTTTTATCTGCATGAACAGTGGGACGAACTGCATGGAAACACATTTCTAATTATATTTGAAATACTGTGGTCTTCATAGAAGTATAAACAAGGAAATTCATCATCGAATATTCAGAAAGTGATAGTTTATAGTGCATATCATCACCTGGAAATTCTTGAACCAAAAGCCAGCTCTCAGGGGGCTTGTGATTAAAAATTGTAAGGTCCGGGTACTGCTGATTTTTTTTTCATATTAATCCAACGACTTCTTATTGGTGTATTGAGGTAATCTATTGCATGAATCACTGTAATTTAACAAGGGATCTATTTACATGTGAGCAGTCTCGTGGCAAAATATTACAATGAGTGCTTAATTACAAACGTGTTTTCCCGCAGTGAGCTCCCACAACTTCGATAATCTTCATTCCTATTAGCTTAAATGTCCGTCCTCAACCATTAAAAATTTAACAACAAAAAGTATTTGGAAGAAATTTATGTATGTTTCTTGGTTGTGTATTGTAAGAATTTCTATATGTCTATTGGTACTTCTTGCTATCATTGGTATTTAATACAGTATATAATTTGCTTCGAAATATTTACGCTTTTATGTTAATAATGTTCTTTTGATTTTGTGTTTATCATCACTACTATTCCGTAAACAAAAGTGTGGTATGTTATTGGAGATGATACCGAAGAGCAGTTCCTCTCAGATAATTTGTCAGGTTCATTCTACGTATTTCAGTGTAGTTTAATCAGAATTGGCTTCTGATAAAAGAACGTGTATCTCCTCGATGCTCTCTAGTCAAAAATAGGAAAGTAAGCGTTTACCATCAGTTTCGGCGAATCTACCTACTTCCATCTGAAAAGTAGTTACGAAATATTTCTATCACACCTGATAGTTTGTTAAAGTGCACCATCATAGTACAGTGGAGTCCGTCAAGGCTATGGGCATAAATAGATGTTAATACAGTGGAGTTCCGTCTACACAGGTTACATTTCAGATGTATGAAAGGTGAGTGACAGTTGCTGAGTAAATTGCACGTATCACCAGTGAAGATATTTGGGTGACGGTTGCTGAATAAATCGCACATCCCGCTGTCAGAGTAATACTGACTTGTTTTGTATTTTAAAAGTGTAATCCCGTTCGTAATGGTTCGGAACTAATTTTTGATAGTATTACTATTTATTGTAAGTCATGACGGCTGCGCTGATACATTAATAGTAAAGCAAAGAAGTAAATGTTATCACTCTTACTGCTAATTGTGTAATTAGAGCAAATTTGTAGGTGTATTGTTTCACGCTCTTATCAGAGAAAGCAAAGGTGTGTAAGGAAAATCATTAATATGTCCAAATTTGATAATTGAATGATGTAAAGCAGTATACTTGGCCGGTGCTATTATGTACGTCGTCCTTGTCTTGTGTCCCTGAGAGTGGGTTAGTGCGTCGTCTTTCTGAAGTTGGCTAGAGCTGCATATCATTTCCCAGATGTCAAATTTAGTCATTCATCACCTTGGATATAACAGACTTATCAGTTACAATTACGTGGAAGAAGATTAAAGGAAACTCAAAGTCTGAATACTGAGTTGATGTTTATGGACCGGTTTTTTTTAATAGTGTAAATTGACATTTTTCCTTTTCTTCGTTTTTATTTTCCTGTTTCTCCAAAGACATAACTTTGTATTATCGAAGATTTGTGAACAATAAACATATTCCAATTGATATATATATGTTTCTAAAAATACCGATAGAATAGATAGACTGCCAACAGACTATCGAGGAATAATGTAGTAAGGTAAGATTAATTACATTTCTTATGATATTATTTATTATAAGTTAATAATTTCATTTGGTTGCACCAGAATGCAAGAACCTTAAAAGGTTATCCAAGTCAAATATAATTTGTAGAACGTAAGAGAGAGTAAGTTACAAAGTGGCGACCCAGTCAGGATTAATTGCATCTGGCTTGCAAACTGAAAATAAGACTATTGAAGGTAATATTCGTAAATTATTAATGGTTGAGAGGACAAAAGGCGGAATGAAGAATTTTCGGAGTTGTTGGAGTGTTTCTGTGGGAAAACCATATTCTATGATTTTGAAGTTCATTGTGTGTTATATCTAGATATATATATTTTATTGTGTGTTACATATATTTAACTGTGTTGTTACATAGAGAAAAACAAAAAAAGACAAAATGTCAAGTAGTTCCGAAAATAGTCGTAATAGCTCTGACACGGGAGAGCGTGCATATGCTTGTTGCCAGCATAACGTAACAGAGGAAGTGTTTGAACTTTCTGAGAAAATTAAATCAGTCATGTGCGGGAAATGTTTGCGCTGGTACCATTTTCGTTGTGTAGGCTTGAAGGAATCACCTAGCACGTATGATTTGGTTAGTGCTGAGACCTATCTTTGGTATTGTAAGGATTGCGAATCCCAAAAGATTTCTGATGATGGTGACAAAATCCCTGAACTTGAGAAGGATCGGGAAAACGAAAATGCGAACAATTCTGGAGTCTTTCGAGATCCAGTTGTCACTTCTTCGCCGGTTGCGGCTGCACAGGGTACCATAACTATTGAGATGATGTTCGCTCAATTGCTAAAAATGAATAAATGTATTGAGCAAATAAGCATTGACCAAAAGAAAATAAGTGAGGATCAAAGAAGCATAGGAATCGAACAAATGAAATTAAGGGCTGTTCAAAACGAACAGAAGGCTGAAGTTACAGCAGGTTTCAAGGAAGTTGCTGCAACTGTACAGAATGTCACTAAGCAACTTGAGAGTTTTAAACTGGAAGTAAGGGAAGAGTTAAACGTGGAGGCGTCGCGACTAGACGAACGTATAGATATGGTAACCGCCATTGTTATGAAACATGATGACAGGATTAAAACCCTTGACGAAAGTGTCAGAGAACTTCACGAAAAGGAGAGAACTCGAAGCGAGACATTGAGAAGTTTGCCAGAAACGTTGAGGAAGCAGAATCACGAGATCGCATCCCTTCATGAATACCAGGATACTAATAATGATGTCCTTAATTCGTTGCAAGTTCAAACTAATGATATTAGTAACCGTATTACGGTACTACAACAGCAGACCCACGCAAATCATAGTGAAGTAGTCAAGGATATCTCGCTCTTGAGGCATGAACTTGATAATCTTAAATCATCTTCGGTTCACTCTGATTGTGAGAGTGTATGTAGTGATAAAGTAGTTCCGCGGAAGCGATCTTTTGTGAGTTCTGAACCAGTTGAGAATGGACATGCTCTTAAGGGTCCAATACGGATTTTTGAAGTAAATAGGGAACCTCCCCTAAATTCCTATTGTACTTCTTATTCTTTTGTGAGCCATAATTGTAATGATGTTCCTATCTACAGCTCCAATGCTAGTAATTCCTTTGGTTCTGGACAAAATATTAATGATAAAGTGATATTTACTAGGAACGGTACTAATGACTTACCTCAAGTATCAACAGTACCTTCATATCGTGTAACTCCTTCCGTCCAACCTAGCGGTTTTCCACCCTGGACGATGTTTAACTGTAGTTATAGTATACCAACGACGACGACTACTACGGTGTCATGGAGTATGCCAACGACAGTGGTGAGCAAAAACTCGGTTCAGCGTTGTATGGTTCGAGATAATTATCCTCACGTTTCTTTTGATTGTTCCAGGTCGAAAGTTTGTGAAAATTCCAAACCTTTAGTTGGAGATTCTTTTGATGGGATTAATACTGTATCGCAACCAGTGTCTGCTTTTCCATCTGTGTTCAGATTAAAAGATCTCAAAGATTTCCCAAGATTTTCAGGAGATAATCAACCAGGGGTAGCTCGCAGATTCCTTCGTGATTTTCAACGATGTATTGAAATATACTCAGTCTCGGATGCTGAGAAAATTAGGGTAGCTAAAAATTGTTTGGTAAACACGGCTTACATTTGGTTTCACACGGTTGCTGGTGAAATAAGATGCTACGAGGACTTCATTCGACTTTTTAAGAAACAATATTGTTCGCAAGAGATGGAACATATTCAGAAACGACAATTACAAAATCTCAAGTATGATAAAACGAAATTCTCGTCTTTACTTGAATTCTCGTGGGCTTTGATCGAGAAGTATTTCGATGTGACTGAAGTTCCTAACTATACGGAACTAATGAACCTCATCCTTGGATGTATTCCGGAAGAGGATGTGAGGTGGCTGACTGTCAATCCTTGTCATGATTTCGACGAATTTATGAGTAGAATCGCTACCCTATCCAGCCACTCGGTGACATCCCAAGTTGATTCGGCAAGACTTTCTCAGAAACGCCCGTTTGCTAGGCAGGCCAAAATTGTTTCAAACAGAGGCAAACAGGTAAGTGTGAGTAGTCAAACTGATTCAAACCAATTTGGATATTCCAACAATAATTGTAGTTGGCAGAATCGAACTCACATAAGTAATAGGAATAATAGGAATGGATGTTCTTCACTAGGCAATAGTAGGAATCGAAGATTTCGAGGACATGGAAATCGAAGGAGATTCCATAATAATGATAGCCAGAATCCTTCTGGTGGAAACAACATGGCGCGAACCGATAGGAATGGAGATAGTGAGAATGTTTCTTATACAGATAGAGATCAATCTCGAGCATTTAATCGAAATGGTACCGATCATGACCATTGCTCGTCAGGTACGGAAAACCCATTTCGCAGCAACCTTTAGTCATGGGGGAAGATTGCTGCGGAGGAAGTTCAAACCCCATTACTCAAAAGCCTAATTCAGATGTAACTATCAAACCTTTTCTTAACCAAATCGAACCTAGTGTTATTTCAGACCCGAAATACGATCATTTTATTGAATTTAATGTCAGTTTTGTAGTCGAAGATGACCAATCCTCGTCTCGTACAGAATATTATTTTTCTTCATCTCCAGTAGTAAAGGGGACTATAGGGGGCATTGACTTGAACTGTACAATAGACAGTGGTGCCGAGCTAAATCTCATGGACTGGGAAATTTGGAAGCGTATTAAACTTGCTTTTCCATCGGCCAAGTTACGGCCCTATACAGGACTATCACTTGGAGCATTTGCAGGAAAGGAAAAGTTTCTTGTACAGGGTGTACAAACTTTTAACTTAAATTTACAAGGCCATCTGTTTGAAGTCCCAATCTTCATAATCAAGTACTTGCGTACAGATTTGATTCTTGGATGCCCTTTCTTGGACAAATTTCAGGGAATAATTGATCGACGCACCAAAGAAGTTAAATTGAAGGATCAATCTGGTACGGAAGTTATCCTGCAAACATATGAACCCAACCTGCTATTGGTAGCTGTCAATACCAAGGAGAAGGAGGTGAATATTCACGAAGACTTCAAAATTATACCTGTGGCAACTGAAACGATGCCTGACCACTCTTTCACGTGTCAGCCGGTAGCTATAAATAAAGTCTCAGCCTCCACTACATCATTATTGACGGATGTTCCTATTGAAGAGCCTGAACCTAACATTTCTGAAGAGGATATACGAAATTACATAGAAACAAGAACGGACTTGGATTCTTCGTCAAGAATTCGTCTGCAACAGCTTCTTCTGAAGTATAGACCTTTATTCTCAGAATATCCCCGAAGAGTGCGTGCCCCTCTGCATAAGATTCAATTGACTGACGAGATTCCCATCGTTGGACCATATTATCCTGTTCCACAGGCCATGCAGGAGGATTTTGAACGTGAATTGCGTACGTGGATTAGATTGGGGATAGCCAAGGAACATCCCTCTCCATACCGTAACCCTGTTCACTGTGTGCGTAAGGCGTCAGGAGGAGTGCGGCCTGTTCTGGACTTGCGTGCCCTTAATAAGAAGGTAATAGCTCCCAAAGTACAAGTTGAACCCATCAATGATATACTGAATAAAGTAAGTAAAGCAAACTTCTTTAGTAGCTTCGACTGCTCAGCCGGATATTATGGAATAGGGTTGGATCCTTCTTCATATCAATACACTAGTTTTGTGTACATGGGGAGGCAATTTGTAATGTGTTCGCTCCCAATGGGAATCAAGAGTGCACCAGCTATTTTTCAAAATTGTATGTACAACTTTTTTGACAACACTACGAGAGCATTTGCAACTATTTACTTGGATGATGTACTCGTCTCAAGTTCTTCATTAGAAGAACATTTCCAGCATCTGGAGCGTGTTTTTGAAACGTTTCACAGTGCAAATTTCTCGCTCAATTTCAAGAAATGTGACTTTATCCGGCCTGAAATAAATTTCCTTGGTCATGTTATAAGTGGAAGTGCTGTGAAACCAGATCCCAAGCATAATGAACCGATCCGGTGCTTTCCAGTTCCCAAAAATAAGAAAGCACTGAGAGCCTTTTTAGGTTTAGTTGGATGGAGACGCCGTTTCGTGCCAAATTTTGCAGCTCTCACGGGACCATTGTATGACCTTCTTAAGAAAGACAAGAAATTTGTACTTACACCAGAGTTATTGGAAAATTTCAAGAGACTTAGGGAACTAGTAAGCCAACCTCCTGCCTTAGGGCAACCTGATTTCTCTTTAACATTCCATCTGTATTCAGATGCCTGTGTAGAAAATTTGGCTGGCTACCTTGCTCAGTGGCCATCAGGGGACACAGATCCAAATGTTATAGCATATGCGAGTCGTAGGGTTCGACCTCACGAACTCTCTCTTTCAATCTTCCAGCTGGAATTGCTTTCTGTGTTATTCCTCTGTGAACACTTTTCACAGTATATACTCGGCAGGACTACTGTAATCCACTGTGATAACGCAGCTGTAACTCATGCTTTTACTTTGAAGAATTTGGATCCAAGGACAACCCGAATGCTATTAAAGCTCCAGAGATTTGATCTGATTTTCGAACATCTTCCCGGAAAAAGTAATCACGTAGCAGACGTGTTGAGTCGATACCCACCGGAAGTACCATCTATATCCGAGGAAAAATTTGTAAACTTTCTTTCAGTGAAGGATGCATCTCTCTTCGACTTAGAAGAAATTAAAGAAAAACAAGGATCTGATGAGTTTTGCCGAAGGACCAAATCCTCTCTCGGAGAAGCTATTGAATCGGAACGTTTCCTTTTGCACCAAGGCATTCTGTATATGAAGAATCCGAAAACGTTGCAGTGGCTGCTTGTTATCCCACAGGAGCTAACTTTAAAAATAGTTAATGCTATCCACACGACAGGCCATTTTGGAGTCCATAAGTGTTTTTCTTTCTGTAGAAATCTCTTCTACTGGCGACATATGAAATCCGACATCAAGAAGTACGTTAAAGACTGTATTCGCTGTGCCGAAACGAAATACGCTAATCGCGTCATATCGAAGGAAGATTGTGTGATTGAGGCAGACTCGCCTCATGATAAACTAGGCATTGACATAGTGGGAAAATTGCCATGCAGTCACGGATATTATTACATTCTGTCTATAATAGATATTTATTCAAGATTTGTGGTGTACTATCCAATGAGAACTGCCCATGTGAAAGAGATTCTTGCTCTTCTTGAAAATATATATTTTTATCTAACACCCTATCCTCGTTCTATTATCACGGATAGAGGTCCTCAGTTCCTTTCAAAAGCCTGGAAAGAGTACTGCCAGAAACATGCTATCAAACATTTGTTGACGTCTAGCTACAGTCCAAACAGTAACGGAACGACTGAGCGTTCCCATAAGGATCTTAATCGTTTAATAAGACTACAGTGTAGTCAGAAGCAAACCGACTGGAGCAAAGTCTTGAAAACATCGCAAGACTTGTTAAGTTACTCTATCTGCACGAGTATTAACTGTACGCCAGCAGAATTGTTTATGTCCTACTCAGCCGCGGAGGCCTATAAACGTTCTTTCCCTTGGCCACAAAGTCTAGAGAAGATTAATGAGAAGGATCGTCACCTCTTAGTGGACGATAACTTGCCCTATAAGAAGAAACAGCAAGTAAAGAAAACAGAACGTGAAATTGTCCTTAAAGTAGGCGACCTCGTCATGGTACGGACGCATTATTTGTCATCAGCTTCCCGCAAGGAAACGTCGAAATATTTAAATTGCTTTGTTGGTCCATACGTCATAGTGAAAATTTTGCGAAATAGTGCTGTTTTACACAACCTTATTGGCGAAGCGATCGGAACACATAATTTCCAAAACATGAAATTGTTCGATTGCTCAGCAGAAAAGAGACAAGAACTTTTATCTCATTATCCTCACAAACTGAGTTTCACGATGTAAATAGAGATTTGATTAGTTGTGTTTCTTATGTTTAGATTTTAGTGGTGAATGTTTAAAAAAAAATAAATTCACTCAAGATGTTCATTTATTTTCTTTTTGGCCTAGAGCGAGGCTGAGACGGACTGATTTTCCGCCTCAGTTATTATATATATTATTGTTCTCTGTACGGAAGAATGCATAAATATTCCAGTAACATTTACACCGAAATTTCCGAAGCTTGTAAATTCCGTTGCAAATATTGCGATTTGCGTTATCCAGAATGTGCGAAAGCACCCGGCGCGAGGCTAGCTTGCGTTAGTCAGAACTTGCGAAAGCGCACCTGGCGCGAGGCTAGCTTATCAAGGAGGACGTAACAATATGAGTTTTTGTACAATATATTACGCACAACATTACGCTGAAGCAGTGTTAAATAGATTTAATGTGAAGAAACAATAATACGAAAACATTCAGAAGCCATACAGTGTTTAGTGTGTGTTAAAGGAACTTCGTTACTTGTATAATTGCAACAATATCGTAAAATATAAAAAGCCGTGTAACATCAACTTGCTGATACACGTGTTTAAAACTGCTGAAGTGATGTATCAGTGGGAGCTTGAGTTCTTGGTGGCTTGTTTTACATTTTCCGTCTCTTCTGCTTCATATGCAGGTAAAGTTTAGATAATAAGTCTATTGATGTCCAAGATGTTTTGGAAGAAACTCGTTTTATCTGCATGAACAGTGGGACGAACTGCATGGAAACACATTTCTAATTATATTTGAAATACTGTGGTCTTCATAGAAGTATAAACAAGGAAATTCATCATCGAATATTCAGAAAGTGATAGTTTATAGTGCATATCATCACCTGGAAATTCTTGAACCAAAAGCCAGCTCTCAGGGGGCTTGTGATTAAAAATTGTAAGGTCCGGGTACTGCTGATTTTTTTTTCATATTAATCCAACGACTTCTTATTGGTGTATTGAGGTAATCTATTGCATGAATCACTGTAATTTAACAAGGGATCTATTTACATGTGAGCAGTCTCGTGGCAAAATATTACAATGAGTGCTTAATTACAAACGTGTTTTCCCGCAGTGAGCTCCCACAACTTCGATAATCTTCATTCCTATTAGCTTAAATGTCCGTCCTCAACCATTAAAAATTTAACAACAAAAAGTATTTGGAAGAAATTTATGTATGTTTCTTGGTTGTGTATTGTAAGAATTTCTATATGTCTATTGGTACTTCTTGCTATCATTGGTATTTAATACAGTATATAATTTGCTTCGAAATATTTACGCTTTTATGTTAATAATGTTCTTTTGATTTTGTGTTTATCATCACTACTATTCCGTAAACAAAAGTGTGGTATGTTATTGGAGATGATACCGAAGAGCAGTTCCTCTCAGATAATTTGTCAGGTTCATTCTACGTATTTCAGTGTAGTTTAATCAGAATTGGCTTCTGATAAAAGAACGTGTATCTCCTCGATGCTCTCTAGTCAAAAATAGGAAAGTAAGCGTTTACCATCAGTTTCGGCGAATCTACCTACTTCCATCTGAAAAGTAGTTACGAAATATTTCTATCACACCTGATAGTTTGTTAAAGTGCACCATCATAGTACAGTGGAGTCCGTCAAGGCTATGGGCATAAATAGATGTTAATACAGTGGAGTTCCGTCTACACAGGTTACATTTCAGATGTATGAAAGGTGAGTGACAGTTGCTGAGTAAATTGCACGTATCACCAGTGAAGATATTTGGGTGACGGTTGCTGAATAAATCGCACATCCCGCTGTCAGAGTAATACTGACTTGTTTTGTATTTTAAAAGTGTAATCCCGTTCGTAATGGTTCGGAACTAATTTTTGATAGTATTACTATTTATTGTAAGTCATGACGGCTGCGCTGATACATTAATAGTAAAGCAAAGAAGTAAATGTTATCACTCTTACTGCTAATTGTGTAATTAGAGCAAATTTGTAGGTGTATTGTTTCACGCTCTTATCAGAGAAAGCAAAGGTGTGTAAGGAAAATCATTAATATGTCCAAATTTGATAATTGAATGATGTAAAGCAGTATACTTGGCCGGTGCTATTATGTACGTCGTCCTTGTCTTGTGTCCCTGAGAGTGGGTTAGTGCGTCGTCTTTCTGAAGTTGGCTAGAGCTGCATATCATTTCCCAGATGTCAAATTTAGTCATTCATCACCTTGGATATAACAGACTTATCAGTTACAATTACGTGGAAGAAGATTAAAGGAAACTCAAAGTCTGAATACTGAGTTGATGTTTATGGACCGGTTTTTTTTAATAGTGTAAATTGACATTTTTCCTTTTCTTCGTTTTTATTTTCCTGTTTCTCCAAAGACATAACTTTGTATTATCGAAGATTTGTGAACAATAAACATATTCCAATTGATATATATATGTTTCTAAAAATACCGATAGAATAGATAGACTGCCAACAGACTATCGAGGAATAATGTAGTAAGGTAAGATTAATTACATTTCTTATGATATTATTTATTATAAGTTAATAATTTCATTTGGTTGCACCAGAATGCAAGAACCTTAAAAGGTTATCCAAGTCAAATATAATTTGTAGAACGTAAGAGAGAGTAAGTTACAGGCTCTTGGTACATTTTAAATGTTGTTTCTTATGAGTTGCATTTCTGGTGCAGATTTGCTGTAGGA
This sequence comes from Thermobia domestica, assembly GCF_964235325.1. NCBI lineage: Eukaryota > Metazoa > Arthropoda > Insecta > Zygentoma > Lepismatidae > Thermobia > Thermobia domestica. The sequence continues at coordinate 95,003,525 of NC_137454.1, forward strand.
GTGCTTAAACGCTGTATGTATAAACACAATGTACATAAATATGGCATAAAATAATTTATGCAAGTTGTTTTTATGAGTTTAACGTTCCACGATTGTAGACCCAGGCTAAAGGAGATGATGATGATCAGATAGACGATAATGGTAGAATGAAGGAAGGGGAAGTAAAATGAAGACTTCCAATAAAATCCACATACACAATGTGTGTCCAGCGCCAACTTCACTTCGGGCAAGCAGCAATCGAACCAGTTACCCTACGCAACAGAGATGATCGCACTACCATTGAGCCATTGTCTGTATTTTAGTAGTCGAGTGGAAATTAGTGATATAGATAATCTAGGTAATGTAATCGTGACTGCCACATAAGCCTCGATAAGAGAAGCATTGCAAACTGCACATGTACACGTAATATTCACTTGTCTAACGTATTGTAAGCCTTAGTGACTTCATTCAATTCCTTCGGCACTCTAAACGCTTTTCGCTCCTTCACACATGTGCATTTACTTTTCTTTGGATTACGAAACTAATATCTTCATGCAAGAATATCTAGCGAAATGTTTATCCGTCAAGTCTATTTGAGACATTAAAGAATGTAATTTGCTAGTAGAAGATAAGTCACTTTTAGCATAAGTAGAGACTGATATACTCGAATAATACTAGGGGCTTACAAGTAAATATGGAAATCGGTATTTTATAATTTTATTAAAATCTTTATGTTCATTTCACGCACGTAGACTTTTAGTTTTGTTTTTTTCTGTCCTCTTGTTAAATCGTCCAGACAAGTTGGAAAAGAATAGCGTTATGTCTACAAATGTGAATTATGTTGTTTGACTTCATTGTATAACTTCTGCGTCATATAAAACTGTGTATACAACAAATTCTAACAAAATATAAGAATTTCTTAGTTACATTATGCTGATAAACGTATTTCTCGCTAACAATTTTCTGCTCACTTCGAGATTTTGAATTTGAGACATCACACATCTTTTCTGTGGTACCTAAACTGAGGACTTCCTAGTTTCATTCGTTCGGTCTCTAATCTAGTCACCCGTTACTAGCAGACCAATATCTTAATCTTTCTATCCTCGTTCTAAGTTCTTCTGGATTTAAAAAAAAAATGAAGTGAAATAAAATCTTTCAATTTAACGTCGCAAGTTTATACCTGTTAGGCTAAGAAGACGATGATTAAGGCAACTGAGTGATGATGGAAGAATTGGTGGAATGCGAAAGTGGGAGGAAAGGAAGTATTCGAGAAAACCTACAGACACGCTGTTGTCCATCACAACTTACGGTACTTGGCTGGGGATCGAACCAGGGACCCCACGCACCAGAGGTGAGCGCTCTATCACTGGGCCACCGTGCTTCCCCTTCTAGTGGATAAGTAGTGAATACAGTGGGCTTTAGTGGACTACGCACCTTTATATAGGTCAAAATAAAACTTTATTTTTCTCCCTAATTAGTACCCTACAGTGATGACCTTGATTACCTTTTCAGTTAGCCTCATGCTTAAATTTCATCTAATTCTGTTATTTTCCCCATAAATTCAGTGGTGTTATTCAGCCGGTTCACACAGGTTCGCGAGAACCTGTTGTTAAAATATTTCGAGTTCGCAGAACCGTTTGTTATACCCAAACATAAACACACACACACACGCAAGACCTAGCCAAGAGTGAAAGAAAGAAGCCAAACAAATTTGTGAAAACACCTCTTTATTTTCCCGCTCTCTTGCATTGTTGTGAAAGCAAGCAACTTTGAATTATTTCAATTTAATGGGCAGACAGAAATTTTAATACGGATTCCGGAATACTGGAACTTGTGAGTGTAATGATTGTGATACTTATATAATGCCTATTACGTGTGCTACCTATTTGTTTTTGTACGATTCCGATATCTTCATCATTTCCGGAGATATGTGTCTTCGAAGTAATGTGTACGAAATATTGATCTTTTCATCGATATCTCGAACGATTGCTTGTCATGACCCATACTGTCATTCCTCAAAACATGGCCCTTTCCTGTTGGGACCCCCTATATATATATATATATATACACGAGGCGTATACCAAAAGTAAGGGCTGTCTGATGATTTAAAAGAAAAAAAAACAGACGCTCGTGCGGAACGGGATTTATTTTGCCAGAATAGGTGCCTACGGAGCTACTTCACATAATCACCATGCCGTTCCAAACACTTTTCGTAACGCTGCACCATCTTCCGTAAACCCTCTGAATAGAAGTTTGCCACCTGAGATTGGAACCAGTTGGCAACAGCAGTCTTGAGATCCTCGTCGTTTTCAAACCGTTGTCCACCAAACCATCGTTTCAAACGCAAGAAGAGGAAGCAATCGTTAGAGCAAGGTCGGGACTGTATGGAGAGCGGTCAAACAGGTCCTAACGAAAATCTGCAATCGTCTTCTCGACGACGGCAGCGGTATGAGGACGCGCGTTGACGTGAACGAGGATGATTCCGGACGACAGTTTCCCGCGACGTCGATTTTGAATCACACGTCACACTTTTGGTGAGCATGTCCCAGTACATGCCAGCTGTAACTTTTGTCCCACATTCCAAGAAATCAACCTACAGGACGCCCTTGTCGTCCCAAAAGACGGTAGCCATCAGATTGCGACTTGAGTGCGGCGATTGCTTAAACCTTTTTGGTTTGGGGGAACCTGAATGGCGCCACTGCATGGACTGTTGTTTGAATTAGCCCGTCAGAATGTGGGAAAACAAATCATCTCCCTGTTGTCGATAATGATCCAAAAATTATTGGGCACTGCACATTCGTCGCTCTTTGTTTGTTTTGATCCGTTAGCATTTTCGACACCTACCTTGCACTCAACTTGTGATATCCAAGCGTTTCTGTGACAACCCTGTGGATGGTGGTTCGTGCAACGTGAGGATAGTCATGTGCCAGAGCACTGATCGTCAATTACCGATCACTTCGCAGTTTTTGGTTCACTTGCTCCACGAGATCATCCGTCTGAACACTAGGCCTGCCACTCCGGTCTTCATCATGATTGTTGGTGCGACCATTTTGAAACTCGCGACACCATTTGCGAACCTCTCCTGGATTCATTACGTAGGTTTTTACACTAGGCAAATTTCTGATGGTTATCAGCAGCAGAAGTTCCTTTTGCAAGCAAAAATCGTATCACACCGTGCACTTTTCAACTAGCGAAAGAAACAATTCTCGCGGCCATTGCGATCTGTCTTCCACGGCTGCCAAACTCTTACTGACTCAAGACAACCAGTGCAGAGACTTCGTCAATACTCCGTCGTTGGCGCTTCATGCGTGAAATTGTGTTCCGGCTTACCCCCCACATTTTACTATACGTTTACGGCCCTTACTTTTGGAATATGCCTCGTAGAAGAGAGAGAGAGAGAACCGGGTGTTAAAAAATTAGAATAGCACTACTGCCTAAATCATGTAATATCGGGAGACCATCTACGGTACTTAAGCCCTATAAATATATATTTTATTCTGGCCAATGGCCACATAGCGTTTCTTGAAGAAAGAAAGAAAGAAAACACTCAAAACTTATATTCAATTGCATCTTTACAAGTTGCTCTGTATTTAGAGTGCATACTAACAATAGGATATCGTAGTGTGGTAGAATAATTCTCTATTTTCAAAATTCGGCTCCTAGTGTCATAAAATCTCGTATTTTAATGACTGCACTTCTAGTAGATATGTGTGATCTCATAATCTAGCCAGGAATGTCAGAGGCAGGAAAATAGCACGGGGTTGAAGCACAAGGACGAGCTCATTACAGCCATTATAACTTGAAATCTTCAGTAAGCTTTCACGTTGTGCAGTTGGTCAATTATGGCAGTTTAATTTCCCTTAAAATATACTTGTATATTTGAATGTACTAAAATGTTCTCGTATATTTATAAGTTCAACTGTAAAACATTAATTTATTATTTATAATTTCAACTGTAAAGCATTAATTTATAACTTACTGTGTCCAAATCCACTTTAATTACAGTAAACTTTTCAGCAATATTCATTGCTTTCATGAGCTCTGGGAAACTCACATGAAGGTTTTATTTTTCACTTCTCATTTTTTACTTTATTTGTGTGCCCAGTTGCAAATGATAAGGTCTAAAACATTGTTAATGTAAACCAATTTTCCAGTCTTTCCTATTCTCAGCCACACTTTCATTTCTATGTACTTTTTTTCTCTTTACATTTTGCATACATTGATTCGTATATTTCAATTGCTGCCTTACTCTAGGTATTCCTCCTGCTATTCCCTCCATACCTATAGTAATAGCATAGTTCTGCCATGTCTCCTAATGTGTGCAATCATTCTATCTCCTTTTTTAAAAAATATCCTTCGGTTACACTTTTTTCCTATCATTTCCAAGTAGAGATGCAAGAGCTTGTGGAAAAAACAGGCTTTTTTAAAACTTTTTTCTTCGTTTTTTTTTTTGCTTGAGAAATTTTGGGCTTTTAAAAAAAAAAATCTGCTTTAAATGGATAAAGCCGGCTTTGTTTCGCTTCTGTACAACAGAAAAACTATTTATTTAGTGGTTAATGCGGATATTAATGTAAAACCTCGAAAATGAACCATAAATGGGTTTAGAATCGGGGAAGTACCGAATTTGCTGTACATAGATCATATGCGTAATAAACTGTTCATCTGAGCGTGTGAACAGGTGTGTGTGTTTCCAAGGTTCTAGAATATATAACCACCTTCATGGTTTACTCAGTCCTGAAGGTTTCTGAATTTTTAACAAGAGGAATTCAACATACCATTACGGAACTCTCCTTTATTGCACATATGTTGGATCCCGCACTCGACCATTCTGACAAACGTTTTTCTTAATTCCATCTGTAAATGTAAAGATAGTGCATGTAGAATCCTAGTCGACTTCCTTTCTTATTGTTTTTAAATATTTATTACTAATTGCCGGCAGTGACGGATTTGCGAAGGGAATTACGGTGAAAGGTGTCTTTCGGACTGAAGTCTGTTCGCCGAACTACGGAATTTCTAAAGCAAACTAAATATTAGTAATGCCTTACTCATAAACTTTTAGCTCCCCTCAAATAAAAATGAGGAATTTTTAGAAAAACTAAATAGTAATAAGAAAAGCCCCTCCGAAAATACTTTTCTAAATACACCATTGATTTTCAGTATAAAATGGTCTTCTGGGTTGTATCCGGGAAATTATTGCTGAATATGCAGACGAAACGAAATATTAGTTATCTCTGTATTCATAAATTTGAAGCTCCTCCCAAATAAAAATTTGAGATTTTTTTTTTTTTTTTAAGGAAAAGTAAACATTAATCAGAGAAACACCTTCCAAAATACTTTTCTAAATCCGCTAATTATTTGTATAAAATAATTTATAAAATAAATATGTAAATGTATTCAAGGTTGTATCCGAAAGATTATTGGTAAATCAGTGCACAGCTACAGTATAACAGAAATGTGGAAGTACGCTTTGACTGATATATTGATAAAAACATAAGTTTAACTTATGTTCTAGAAGCTACAGTACTAAGCTCTAAGAAATGAAACACAGATGACTAAAAATGAAATGATCTAGAGAAAAAAAATGTCGATAACTCAGAAGTTACAATAAAGTTAAATAGTCTCTAACCTTGCCCTCAAATGCTACGTACTTTACGTTTACTTTAATTCATAAAGTATGTGCTCCATCCATCATGATGGTGAATTTCAGAGCGAAATATTGCATTTAGGTCATAAATTCTTATTTAACTGTAGAGTATACTATAAGAAAGCTATTTAAATAGAAAAACAAGCTTTTTATGTGAAAAAAAAAAACATCGATTCGAAAAAGCCGGCTTTTTTGCATATCTATTTCCAGAAATATTTCATTTGATATCTTATCCACCTATTCATGTTTTAAAGTTTTATAGAATGTTTCAGGTTACAAGTTTTTTTTAATGCCTTTTTTGCCTGAGATATTTTACATTTTACATCTTGTTTGCTTGTAATGTCGCTTTCCTGCTCCTCTTCCACCAAATAATCTATTTTGATCTTTATTTTTCTTACTTCATTTCCTCTGCATTTCATAACTTTCGTTGTGTTCTTGTTGATCTTGTATTTGCCACTAAGTGCATGTTGCATCCCGTTTAGATCTGCGTCTAATTTTTTTCTCACTGTCTTCCAAAAGCGTAATATCGTCCGAAAATATAAAAGTGTGTATTTTCCGTCCATTATTATTATTATTATTATTATTATTATTATTATTATTATTATTATTATTATTATTATTATTATTATTATTATTATTATTATTAAATCTTCAATGTAGAGATTAAACGAACTTGGTGGCATTGAGCATCTTTGAACTGACCCCCTTCTGAAATGTTGCTTCTACCGTAATTGTTGTCGTTGCCGTATAGGTTATATGTATTATTCTTCGCTACTTATAGTTGATTTTTTATTTCTTCAGAATTTTCAACATTTTTTTCCATTCTACATTATCAAGTGCTTTCTTCAAGTCTTCAAACGCTACATTAGTTGCTCTTCCTACTTGAATTCTTTCTTCTATAAATCCTCTTAATGTAAGTATTACTTCCCTCTTTCCGATATTCTTCCTAACACCAAATTAATCCTTTGCTAGTACTTCTATCTTGGCTTCCAATCGTCAATCATGTATATATTATTTTTCGAAATTATTGAAGTACAAGTTAGCAAGCTTATCATTCTGTGATTCTTACATATCTCAAACACCTACTGTTTGTTGTATAGCCACTTGTCCCGCACTTTGTATAATTTATGCTAATGTTTGTCTACACCTGGGATTTTCCCATGTTTTGGATTTCGAATTACTTTGTCGTACTCTGATCCGAGTATGAAATTTCTCTTCCCTATTCTTCTATTTCCTTTTATGTTCTCCAGTTCCTCTAATTGCTTGTCACTTCTGTAGAGCCATTCTAAATAATCCTACCATATTTTCATTTTATCTTCAGCATCAGTCTGGGTCAGCTTCTGTATCTGTTAGTACACAGCTCTTTGCTCTTCATGGTTTGAAGTTTCTCTTCTTGTAAGCCATACATACTCTTCCTGTGATCATATTCTTTTATATTTATTCACATTTTTGTCTTATCTACTCCTCCTTTGCATGTCTCTGCATTTTCGAATGATCTCTTAACTTTTATACTGCTCCTTAGCCTGTTGCTGGTAACATTATTCAATTTTCTTCTCTCATCCATTAATTTCAGAGTTTCCTTGGTGATCCATTCTTTTCCTGCAACTTCCTTTTCGTATTCTACTGCTTTCTTCGTGGTATTTGGTTGTTTTCTTCCTTTATTAGTTCTTCTGTTATATTTGTACTATTTTCTTCTCGAAACTTTCTTGGATTTCTTTGTTCTTCAGGTAGCCTGTATTTAGTCTTCCTGCTTTTTTTCTTCTTGGCTTTGAGTTTCAGCTTACTTTTCCCAACGATTACATTGTTGTCATTGTCCACATTCGCTTCTTAGTAATTTCCACAGTTCTTTAATAATTAAAATAAGCACCAACTTTTCTTTTCTTTTATTTATTCGATTTTAACCCCCTCTGGGGGTCTTCCTCAATAACGTCTTTCTTTCTGCTACATGTTTTCTTGAATGTTCATTCACATGGGACATTCTTGAAACGCCAAAACCTACGAATCTGATGAAGCACCAATCAGTTTTCTTTTGTAATTTGTAATTTTCATGATCTTTACTCATGGAGTTATATTCTTGAGCATTGAATTATTAACTGTAAATGATAAAAGTAATTGTTTAGAAAAGTGTACCACTAATAACGGTAAGAAACTACATGCAAATGTAACGCTACTACTCAAATGAATCATATTTATGATACTTAAAAATATTTTCACACTTGTCCTCAATCTACTTGCTGAAATAACTAAACCGAACTACTCTTCTGTGAAAACTTGTGTTACTCTTAAATTAAATTTTATTCCAGAAAGCAAATTGTAGATAAGTGTGAAAGTGTTTTTAAGTAAATATGACTTATTTTACGTTGAAAGAAAGTAAATGTTCGAACATTTGTGTATAGTTTCTTACGATTATTATTGGTACAATTTTGTAAATAATTATTTTTATCATTACTTGCTTATAATTCAGTTTTCAAGAACAGAAACTCACAAGTGAGGATCAGTGAGGTTCTACACACAAACACAAAAAAATGTTGCTGTTTCATCAGATTCGTATTTTGGTGTTTCAAGAATGTTCCCTTGTGGATGAACATTCAAGAAAACGTATAGCAGCAAGAGAAGAGTTGTTGAGGAAGACACCAGAGAGGGTGGAAATTATAAATAAAAGGAAAAAATATGTTTCGGGATACAAGGTATTTATACTATAGCGTTCATTAGAAATGTTGCACAGTTCTTCATTTGGTTTCTGAATCTAGTTTTTTTTTTTTTTTTTTTTTCAAAATTCAGTGTATTTCTCCTCTTTCGTTTCGTTTGCATAATCCATATTTTCCTACTGTTTTTCCTCCTGTCTCCCCTCCTACGATTGTATTCCAATCTACCAGATTGTTGTGTTCTCCATTTACATCTTTAATGACATTTTCAGTATCTTCATAAACTTGATCTGTTTTTTTCATTTCATGTACGTTGTCGTTGGCATATATACCTGGATGATAGTTGTATCCTTTAGTTTGATAGCTAGTTTTACTGCTATGACTGTTACTATGTTGTAACTTCTTATTCGTTGTCCTGTCTTCTGATTTATTATAGATCAAACTCCAGTGACTCCGTATTCCGTTCTCGAGTTGGTAATGCTATAGTCATCTGACCAGGAATCCTTTTCTTGTTTCCCGTTCAGATACTTTTTTTTTAAAGAATCATAACTATGTATGGAATCTGACGAAAATCGGCCTGATTGGTCTGTTGTTGGTCTAATTCATTTTTATGATATTGAGTTTAGATGGTAATTGAACTGATCGTGATGACATACGTTTAACGAGGACCCAAAATCAAATATTACAGATAAAAAAAAAATTAAAAAAAAGTCTTTCAAGGTAAGTACAAGCATTTTTTTCAGTTTTTTCTTGAATTGGAGAAAGTTTACTACAGAATCGAATAAACGCTTTCCGTGTCGCCGTCAACAGCGTATGTAGTTTCTACTTTGGCATAACGGTGCGACAAGAGATAGCACATTCCCCCTCTGCACATATATATAATAATTACTTGCAAAGCAGCAGCAAGAAGGTTGTTCATAACAGAGTTCCATCAGTAAGGATCCAAATCCTCACTGTGGTCCGCGGTGGCTCAGTGGTAGAGTGTTTACCTCTGGTGCGTGGGGTTCCTAGTTCGATCCTAGCCGCAGCCCGCGCCATGTGAACTTTGTGGTGGACAAACACTGTGTGCGTGGGTTTCCTCGGGGTTCTCCCGTTACCTTCCACTTTCTTCATTCCACATTTCATTCATTTATCATCACCGTCTCCTTTAGCCTAGCCGGCATAACCGCGGGACGTAAAACTCAAATATTTCATTTCATTTTTTCAAATTCTTACTGTCGAGTGATAGTAAGGGAGATGTTATCAGATTTTACAAGTGCTACCATTGCTGCAACTTCGTATTCATATTTAAATGATTAGATGCGTTGAAAGAAAAAGATTAACGATAAACTTATTGCACCTTGTTACGATCAATTATTATCATTGTGTTATTATCTAATTGTAAATGAAACCCCCTTTCAATGTTTCCGTCAAAGTAGACTGGCAACCCTGTTTTGTCAAGCTACTGCGTAATGGCTCTCTTCCGAGTCAGGCTGCGCGATTGTGTAGCTGACGTCATCGGGAAGGCTTCCTCTGTGTGCAAAACACGAGGCGGCGTCCTGTTGACTGCAAATCAAGGTAGGGTAATGTAGTTCGGAAATGGGTTCTTTAAATTTATAAGAATGGGAACGTAATACATAAAGTTATAGTGACTGACTTTTAATAGTAATTACTTCTGTTTGAAACTAGTGCTTTGGAAGATTGAAATATGGCAAATGAAAGGTGAAAATAGTGACAATTTAATATAGTAAGTCTTGTTCTCATCATTGCGAGTAAGTCATTGATTTCTTTAGAAGTTTCATTATTTGAATAATTATGTGTGACTTACAGAGGAGGTGGGAGAGTTAGTGAAAGGGTCCTCTATGTTAACCTCTTTGGCATTCTTATTTTTATTCAAAATTTATAGAGGATTCAGTCACTGACTCTGTTCACTGTTTCTCTTAAGGTAAGCTTTATGATAGTTTCAAAAAAGAAAAGAAAAGTCAGAGTGTTTTTAAGAATTCTTGCTTGCCCTCTCCTTAATCGGAACCTTGAAGGAGGATTTCATGCAACAACAGGTAAAGAAGTTGTTAAATAACTTTTGTGAAAAAAAAAAAAAAAAAAAAAAAGTAAGCATTTGTGTGAAAATTACCGTTTGATTGATTGAAACAAGTATTCTTTCCCAGTTCAAGGCTTGATTTGTTTGTTCTATTAAAGTGCTCAAGTTAACAAGTATCAAAATACGGAATTTAAATCGTTATATATATTTATATTTATTATTGTCGTTTTCTATATTTATTTGTTAAAATAAATTGTTAACTACATTGAATTTTTGGGAATTCACAATTTCAAGAAGTAGATTAGATCCTTACCCCACTAATTGGGTATTTAGAAAAAAAAAAAAAAAAAGCAATTTTAGAAATAAGAAAAGGAATTAAAGTTACAAATTTTGGAAAGTAGAATTTGCTCCATTACCCGTAGTGCAAAAGTAAACTTGTGTTTCGGTGGAGTTGTCCGGTGGTTCCTCCTTTGAAAAAAAAAAAAAAAAAAAAAAAAAAAAAGTTTTGAAGGTAGCAGCTAGGGTTGGTCTACCGAGATATAGGTTTACATGTTGCACTGAATTATGTATGTTGTGGTTCTCCGCAACAACCTCTCTATGTTCCCTGAAGTCAGATAATGTTGATAAACATCTGTGATATTTGGAAAACATCTCGATTTTTCATCTTCGACATATTCACATATTCGTATTTATTACATTTTTCTTTTCGAGACAATTTGATGTAAAATTCACTTGCAAAGTTTTCTGTTGCTATTAACTTACTAACATTTAAACACCAACAGCACTTTTTCTATCGTCGGTGCACCTAACTATCTCACCACTTCAACATTTTAGAATTTATTATATTTTATGAAATCCTTGCTGGAACCCCTTTCTCGGAGTATCTTAGTTTCTATGCCTTTATTAAAATTAAGCAAGAATATCATCTATCATTAACTAATTTTAAGAAAATATCCACTTCTTTTCTGTTCCGCTGTGTTCTGTTTATTTGATCATAAATTAGTTAGTTTAAAGTTATTAAATAATTTTAAACACACTTTATTCAGTTCCTGTTATAATTAAGTTAGAATTGAGTGCATGTTCCAGCTATGGGACTTGAAGCTTTGTATTCGTTAAAGGATTGGATTATTTAGAGAATCATTAATACGAGCCTCTTTTAGGCGCCAGGACCTCTTTCTTTGTGTACGTGGTTGTGATACGAGCAGAAATTAGGGTTAATAATTTAAAATTGATAACTACTAGAGCTTGTATTTATACACTTAGAAATTAGTAAAAAAGGAAGGAAGGGAAGGAAAGACTTAACAGAGTCCAGACAAACTTCATTAAGCTTCGTATGTTCCTATTCAAACTTAAAGACGATGTTTTTAAAGATATTATTTTTATTTTCCTAAATTAAGATATGAAACTGCATATTTAAGTGATGTTAGACCTAAAACTTGAGTAAGATTTCCTAGAGGCAAATTATTTTCTGTTCACAAATACACTAACAAAATTATTCACTTGAAAACAGTCACTGAATATGTAGCCTTATTACTCTAGTAGGTTAAGTTCATCTATTTATATTCTCCACGTTATAAGTTCTTATTTTCTATAAATCTAATTACAAGTTAATCGTTTTTATTTTCGTACGGCAAGATTTATATATCTATATCTATCTATCTATGTAATATATATATATATATATATATATATATATATATATATAATCTTACTTTTTTACTTTCGAGCGACGATACAAGCGAAAAAGTGTGATGATTAGGAAAAAATCGAATTCAAGATTTTAATGGATTAACAGGTTCCATAGCCCAAAGTGATTTTTCGATATCTGTCTGTCTTTTCGTCCGTTCATCCTGATATATGCTCGCCTAAAGGCTATACCGTTCAACATACTGAAACCAAATTTTAAACTTCAGATTTTTATACGGTTTCTTAAGGGGTGGGGTCGAATTTTCTTCCTACTTTCAAAAATAGGGCAGTTTATTGAAGGATGAAAATTTTTTTTTAAAAAATTGTAATTTTCGCGAAAACGACCTAGGCAATTTTGTTCATATTTCATAAATAAATGTTACATTAAGGAACCGATAAGATGATATAAATCATTCCTCATTTAAAAACTCACAAGGGGTAGTTTACTTTTTGGAGTGAGTTTTCTCGTAGGATTTTCTCAGAAACGACACGGGCAATTTTGTTCATATTTCATAATTAAATATACCATTAAGAAACCTACAATATGGTATAAATAATTTTTGTTAAATAAATAAAACACTCACAAAGGGTGGTTTACTCTTGGGGCTAAGTTTTTCTCAGAAAGACTTGAACAATTTATTCATATTCCATAAATAAATGTTCCGTTAGTATATCTCATTATGATATAAATCTTTTTTCATGAAAAAATTCGGAGGGGATATTTTACTCGTATCTCTTTCGGACAATTCGCTCAAAAGCTACTCAGTTGATTTAGTCTTGTTTCGTTAATAAATACTTAATTTGCAATTCTGTGATATGCATAAACCGTTTTGCATGAAAAGGTCCACAAGTAGTAGTTTACTCTTGATGAGTGTTCTTTACGGACGATTTTCTCAAGAACGACGTGGACAATTTTGTTAATATTTCATAAATCCTCATTTCTTGAACCATCCTACAATATGGCATGAGCAATTTTTCATGAAAAAATTCACAAGGTGTAGCTTGCTGTTGGAGGCGTTTCCTTCTATATAGTTTTCCGAAAGCACCTATTATAATTTGTTCATACTTCGTAAATAAACAGTTCTATGATTTAATTTAAAAGGAGAGAGCGAGAAAGTGTAGTGCGGTGGCCCGTACCCTTTATTAGATCTTAAAAACACGGATATCAACATTATAGAGTATTGAAATTAATGACAACATTGAACATGTGCATTGCGGCCATATTTTCCTGTCTACCAACCACATTAAACAATTTAGTGAACAATCATTGTTGTGAAATGTATCTATACCTGATATCAGATTATATCTATGGTAATCATGTAGACATTTAATAAAATTGAACATCAAAGTTGTTTTTACAATATGCGAAAGGTGCAATATCTAAAGACAGACAATTCTAAACACAAAAGTATTAATTAAAGATTGGAAATTAGCAACCAAACAAAGCAAATGAGTACAAACAGATTCACATCAATACAAACAACGAACAGAATGGAACTGGCTATTTGGATCCGTTATAATACTAATATAATTTTTATGTATGAATCATCATACTTCTCCATTTGTTTTGCAGGGTCAGGTATTTAGTTTTTGGTAAGGATATTAATTCCGGTCTTGATAAAGAATCGTAAAATAGCATGGTATTAACCATACTATTAAGACGTAGCAAACGCTTTTGTAACAAGCCAGAAATTAAAGCAAATAGAATCCATGTGGTCATTACGTACCACCCAATTAACGTTCCATGTGAGAGACCTGTAACACAATAAACTGTCACTTACTTAATATTCTTTCCAATTGGCAGCAGTTGGTTCCAATTGGTTCAGCAACAAACTATTGTCATCATGAAACTGCACTTAGAAATAATAGAAGTCTTCAAAAAAACTTGTTTATATCTTCTTCTGTAACGACCACTAACCAACAACTTCCCTGTATACTTACAATATGAACTGATATAATAATAAAATACTAATCTAGAACCCCTGTTTTAACTACCTATATTATTAAGTTATTCGTATACATTTCAACGACTACTTGGCTTCATTCTTAGTACGTGTTTTCTCAGGATTTTTTAAAAATGTTATTTCATTAACTCACGTTAACAGTAATTTTCTGTCGTAGAAGTAATATTATTATACTTCGTTGATATGAAATATCACGCTGAATTTACTTTTTAAAAATTCAAGGGTTTAATGTACGTGCCTCTTATTACAACTTTGGTTACAAAATTCGGAGATAAAGAACCGATCAAATAAGATATATACTGGCATCGATGTGTCTTTCATTCTTTGCAGGTGACCTAACCACCGAATTCTCTGAACCTTGGTGTTTCACAATATCCACTATATCCACCAATATCCAGGTTATTAACATACCTAACTTCTCGTACCTTATGCGCCAGTTTCTATCTTGCCTTACTGGTTCATAGATTTTCCTTAGCACCTTCTCGAATGTTCTTGGGATCATGTCGTCTTTCCTCGTCAAAACCCACATCTCTGCCCCATATGTCACCATAGGACTCACAAGTGCTTTGTAAATCAGTACTTTGACAGTTTTGGAAATTAATTTACTTCTGAAGAGATTGTGATTCGTACGATAAACTTTTATTTCCTAATTGTATTCTATCCTATATTCATATGCCAAATCTGTTGCTTTTATCTATCATGTTTCCCAGATATCGAAAGCATTCTATCTCATCACATCTTTTTGTCCTGTATTATTAAGTCTCTTGTGTTCTCTCTTCTGATCTTACCATGAAAGTTACTTTTTTTGTGGTTTCATTATATACTTGTGCTAATTTTTCTTTAGATCTAACAATAATAGGAATATCGTCCACATATATACATATTTGGTTGGATTTGGAGAATATAATACCTCTCTGGTCAATATCCTGTACTGCATAGTGTGGAGCTAAAATAAATAGAGCATTTGATTGGACATCATCTTGTTAACTCCTTTGTTGAAATTAAATGTGTTAGTTAGTTTGTTGTTTATTTTTACACTGGCTTGTGTATTATTCATGGTCATTGTAATTAATTTACACAACTTCAGCGGAACTCCAAACTGACGTAGAGCTTCTTGTAAATTTCTCCTAATAATACTTTCAAAGACTTGCATAAAATTTGTAAACAAAATATGTAAATATCCAGGTCATACTCGATGTGTTTTTGCAGTATCTGTCTTATGGCGAATATTTGATCTGTATTTTATTTGTTCTAAATCCACATTGGTATTCGCATATATCATTGTTTCTGTAATTTCCTTAAGTCTATTGTTCAGAATGTCAGAGAAAATTGTGTACGCTGTGCTCAGAAGCGTGATACCTCTGTAATTTCTACAGTCTAATTTGGTTCCTTTTTCCAATGAACCGAAAAATCCCAGCTATTTGAGATTTTCTCCTTTATCTATATATGTTGGATCAGTTCTGTTATTATTTTTGTTGTAGTTTCTCCTCTGTGTTTTATCAGTTCAATTGCGATATCATCGTTTCTGAGGCTTCATTATTTCTCCTTCTTTGAATCACTTTCTTCACTTCCTCAAGACTAGGTAAAGGAATATGACTTCCTTCTTTTTCTTCTTCCAATCTACCTGTTCTTTCTTCTATTACATCGGCCCCCACGCTTCCTTCTTTTTCTTGGTTGCTGTGTAGTAATGTTTTGAAGTGTTCTTCCCATCTCTGTAAAATCTGCCTTTCATCTGGTATTATTTGTCAGTCTCTTGTTTTAGTTTTCTACTCAGGGTTGGAAATAGATTGTAAATTTTCTTTATAGCTCCGTAGAATTTTCTTTCATTCTGTTTCTTTAAAGTGTCAATCTCTTTCACTTTCTTCCTAAGGTATTCCTTTTTTCTTCTTACGTATTTTATTTGCTTTCTTCCTCAATTCCCGGTAATGCTCAAAATTTGCTCTTGTTTCTTCCGATAACATTTTCTCTCTTGCCTTATTTTTTTCCCCCGTATACTAGTCAGACATTCCTCATCGAACCAATTCTTATCTTTTTTGGTTATATTATCTCCAATCACTTCTTTAGCTACCTGTTGTGTGACACTCTTTATTTGATTCTATCTGGCCTAAACATCTCCAGTTCATGTTGTTTCTTTCACTTTTTTTCCTTCATTCATTCGCTCTTGTAAGCGTTTCTGATATTCTGATTCTACTTCTTTTTGCCTAAGATTATATTATTTGTTCTTCTTAATGTTATTATTCTCTCTCTGAGTTTTACTAGGAAGTGGTCAGAATTACATTTGGGTCTTCTACAGCTACGAATGTCCATTATTGAGAGTGCATTTCTTCTTAGTATCAACAAATGATCAGTTTAACTAACTTTGCCAATTCTGGTATTTTCCACATTCCTAAGTGTATCCTTTTGTACGGGAATGTTGTACTTTTGGATAACCTTTCTCCAAATTGGATTTATGTAAGGTATATTTCCCAGCCACATTATTAACGTAATCCTCGTTACCGATTTTTGCTTCAAATCACTCATCACTATAGTTACATCATATTTGATTACTTTTTGATAAACGCCTTCCAATTCTGTTTTGTTGTTCTTACTTCCTTCTGTTGGAACCTGCACTGATATAATTGTCAAAGTTTTTTTTTTTTTTTTTTTTTTTTTTTTTTTTTTTTTTAAGCTTAACTCTATATATCCTGTCACTTATTGGTTCATTTTCTATCACGCTGTCTCTCATCTTTCTTGTCATTATAAACCCAATCCCAATCCGACCGATATGGTCTTCAGTTCCGCTATATATTACCATATATTAGTTTTTATCTATTTAGCATTCCGTTGTCAGCGTGCAAAAGTTTCAAGTTTGTATTATGTTCAGACATTTGGTTCGCTATTTCTTACATTCAACCTGGTTGTTTCATTGTACATTCCACATAGCTATTATAATGTTTAAGTTCTTCACCTGTTCACTTTGACCTTTCCAATTCCGATATCCTTACCAGTACACTTTGTATACATACATGTTTTTAATATAAGCTATATGAACATAAAAAAACAAAGAAAAATCCACTCCATCCATCTTGCCTCAGGAATTATTTCTTAAATAATTAATATTTTTGTGGCCAAAGTATGTACTTCTTTATTAATATTAAAATAAGTCGTAACAGTTTCTATAACGTATCGTTATCAATTAAGATAACGTTCTGTTACGGAAACTGTTACGACTTATTTTAATTTTAATAAAGTAGTATATACTCTGGTGAGAAAAATATTAATTAATTATATATAATTACATCCCTCCTCCACTAACTGCAAAGCAGCAATGCCGATTTTGGTCCACCTCGGATTTCTTCTGTTCCTACTATATATAGTAAGTATTCCCCAATCTTCTACCTGGGCAGACTCGTGTTAGGAGATCAGCAACTCTTACAGGGTGTGGATAGAATATTTGAATACAAAATTAAAATAGCTAACGTTCTTGGTGGATACGCGTAATTAGAATTGTACAAATAATTATTGTATATCAGGACCTGGTCTGAGTGACAATATGTAAGGCAGTATCTGTTTATCAGGCAGTATTTGTCTTTGTTCAAACATCTGTTATATTTGCATCACTTAGTATCAATATCTATAAGTGTCTTTTCATAACATATATGAAGTCTATGCTTTTACTGTAGTTGCTACTTCAACAACTAGAATCATCAATACCTAAAGAGATAAACGGACTCTTTCTAATCAGAGTAACATTGAAATCAGTCGAGAATAAAGCGAGAAACCAAAATGCTCTTTTTGGGAAAGAGTGGAGTTTTACTCCAATAAAGAAATTTCTAGGTATTTCTTAAACGGATATAAATATCTGAAAGTGAGCTACTTTCCTGTCATTGTTTCTTTATAACGAATAAAATAATAATATTAATCTTTCTGCTTTCTTCTTTTTTCAGCAGTGACTTCCAATAACACCTTAAATCAAAATCGAATTAAATGGAACATACTAAGTACAATCACAATTCGGATCGGATTGAATGAGAAAATGTGAAGAGCTGGTTTTTGATTAGTGCATTACTAGTGCAGTGTTTCATTTTACGTTTAATTGAGGTAAGCTATACCAATTTGAATTGCATACTCTTAAACTCGTATTTAGATTATTATCGCACTATTGTACTAAAACCTGAAAGTTAAAATTAAATTCAAATACACTATTTGCCATTAATGACTGAACCTCCTTCCCTTCCCATCCCGAAAGGTAAGTAGACTCATTCAGACGGCACAAATGCATCATGTAGTGAGTGCTTGGGAGAACGTCATACAGTCGTTTGCAGTCGAAATGAGCGGACGGCGAGAGTTAAGTACGCATGAAATAGCCATGATCATTGGAGCCCACCAATTTAATCGTTCAATACATGAGATTCCGGCAAATTCCAAATAGCATATGTAAGTCGCCATTTGGGAGAAGATCCGTAGCCATTGCACACCACGAGGGAGAGCAGTGACTACGGCCCTTGTCCCAAATGTCGACTTACGCGTGCTATTGGGTCTGGGCCCGATGGCAGAACTCTGTCTTTCTGCGATGAGCTTTTGTAAGTCAAAAATTTTCTGCAGAAGAAACACTTGTGATTGCTAAAAATACGCTGTACGAGATGCAATAAACAGTTCAAACTATAGTTATGCAAGTCGTCCGTGCATTTAAGACATCTATGAAACATAGGATAGCAGGCATGTTTTTATACTTTTCTGTTGTCTATTTTTTCTGCACAGGCGCGGCAAATTTTCTGCGATCACATCGCAGATCGCGGCATGTTCTGCTATGGGGGGTCTG
The DNA here is from genome assembly GCF_964235325.1 of Thermobia domestica. Classification (NCBI taxonomy): domain Eukaryota; kingdom Metazoa; phylum Arthropoda; class Insecta; order Zygentoma; family Lepismatidae; genus Thermobia; species Thermobia domestica. The sequence continues at coordinate 95,022,261 of NC_137454.1, forward strand.
GTTGGAGATGCTGAGTATCTCAACGTGTTCGTGGTACCTCAACACGCTAAAGAGAGGTAGTCCCGTATTGCTTGGACGATCATACCTGGAGGGGAGTGTCGGATTCCTGCCTGCGAAGAACAACGGAAATGGGGCAGGGGCTAGTCCCAATAATCTGGGTAACGGTTCTAATCCCGGGGAAGAGAGGAAACTAGGATATGGGCCAGCACCAAACTCAAATAGTGACTTATCACGTACCATTGGATCCGGGATGAGATGCGGGAGCATCTCGGCGTGTGTGTGGTACCTCTACACGCGAAGTCGGTGGCCAATTGAACGATAGATGTAGGCAGGGCCGGGATTGAACAAGCCTCCTCGGGCATCACCTGGACCCCCGGATTTGGGTTGGACTCTGCCGGACTGTGTTCATACCGTGGGATTCGGTAGCTCATGAGAGCCAATCCCAGGAATCTGAGTAACGGTGAGCATGGGCGGGAGGTGAGCTTGCCTTGAAACGCTCGGGCGCCATGCCTGCAGAGCATGGTAGGATTGGCTCGCTAGCAGTCTGTCTCCACCAGTAGGTTAACTGGTAGACACTCAGGAATTCGGTCTGGCCGCGCAGTGGGCGAATCTCACTCCCCCAGAGAATGGGGGTTAACATCGCTTAGGCGAATCAGGATTAGGGGACAAATCCTGGCGGTGCACTTCGTGCACGAGGACTAAAGTCCAAGCAGGAGCAACTACGGGCGGGGTGCATTGTAGGCGGTACCTGTTCATTGAAGAGACCGAACGGTCGCGGGCATGCTCTCCATGCATGCAATTAAGCGTGGAATAGTAGACCACTAGCATCACAAAATCTTACATGCTATAGTGTGTAACGTAGAGGTGAAATGTGAACGAGAGTTACTGATAACACCGTAACTTCGACCAGAGAAGCAACGAAAGTTGTCTCATAAGACCGGTTATGACTCAGACGCATAGTGAAAGTACACTAGGAGAAATCATTGGACACTGTAACCATAGGGTATTGATCGACATCTGGGAGTGATGTCAATACCTTCTTCACGAAGTATTAGAACTGGAGTTCTGTAGGAGAGCGGTGTTGTCCATAAGCCAAAGATTACACGAGCACCGCCGATTATAGAGATACGAACATGGCGCAAGTGGACAATGGGACAGTGGAGAAGCATCATGTGGAGTGAGGAATCGCGCTACATGTTTTGGCAATTCGACGAATGTGTGTGGGCATGGCGCATGTCAGTTGAGCGCTACTTACCAGTCTTGGTGCCTAGAATAATGAATGCCGACGCCTATCAAGCAATCTTAGAAAATTCTTCGTACCTATCCTTTTGTTCGGTAGTGGGCCAGTTGTGTTTCGTCCAGCACATGCCATCACAGAGCAGTTTGAGGAGATAAAAGTGCAAGTACTCGACTATCTGGCCAGAACCCCCGAGCTTAACTATTTAACACCTTTGGGATTAGTTGGAGCACCGTTTGAGTCCCTGACTACAACGTCTCAAAACTATAACCTTATGGAAAGTCTTTCTAGAGGTTGAGGTTGTTACAACTTTGAATGGCGAACATACGCATACTAACCCTTTATGAGCGTAAGATGAACAAGTTCTCAATGGCTCAGTCATTAATGGTAATGTAGTGTACGTGGTGTATGGCATTGAAGTCTTACCATTTTCTAAATTATTTCTAAAGATGTAAATGGTGTGGAAACGAAAGTAGGTTTCTCATTACTGAGAAAAAAAAAATCAATAACCGTTTATTATCTACTTAATTTCTTTCAAATCAGCATGAAACTGATTTACCGAAATGTAGTTCCAGTGCCTGCTGGTATTTCAAGTACTGTGTATCCTCCCAATTCGTCTAATAGCTAGCGCGTGTGCATTTGAATGGAATCCTGATGAGAGCCTTGAAATTTGAACGGATAATGGTAGCTCGGGTTCCATTTTAAACTAGGTGCACGTCTCATGTACCCTTAGTGCTGAAAGGAACTCTAAACTTCTGTCCAACGAACCAACCAAATTAAGTTCTACGTAACAGGAAGTTATATGTTACACTGTACTTTTAGCTGAATAAAACAGTAAACCATGTGGACAAAACATAAATAGAAAATATCGAAAATTTGAGTGTTGGAAATATTTTCATTTTACAAATTGTTAGTTCAGCATTTTTTTCTCATTATATTAATAATTTATTAGGAATGTTTGTTGATAAAAATTTATTTATACCTTTGATTTCTGTACATGTGTATCATTTGTCTTTGTTTTGTTTTCAGATGGTGATACAAGATCATTCCCCACAATTAGTGCCATGGCTTTCTCTCAGACCTTATTACATGTGTGTACCTTCGTGTCAGTTGTGTGTCTCTCATGGTGGTTTATTGCCAAGGACTTCACACTATCTGAAATCTACAGAATAAATAACACAAGAATTTCCACACAGGAGGATTATAATTCTAGTTATCAACTGGATGACTTCGCTTCTTCGGTGTTCTGTAATACAGATAAAAATGGACATAGAACGTGCAAGTTTCAGAATATTTGTTATGCGCCTATAGTGAACCACTTTCTATTTCTACTGTCAAATAGTTCTGTATTTTCAGGTGTAAAAGATACCAGTGAGTTAAAATCAATAGAGCTGTCTTCAATAGCTAATCACTCTGAATTTTTTATGCCATTGGCTGTAGTACTACACAGTTCCAAATACTTGAAAAATATCCATAAAATATTTAAATCCGTTTTTATACTATCCCGATTTAAACCAGATAATATAATGCACGTTATTCATGATGATTTGCTGCCTTTGTACTTTACGTACTTAATGTTGTGTGCAGGCGATGTAGAGAAATGTGCTACTGAAAACCAATTAGTATTTGCTGATTATGGTAGTGTAGGTCCTTTTCCAGAATTGTACAAAGTATTTTCGAATTCTGATATTTTATATTTACGAGATCAAAGTAATGGTAACGGTATAATTTGCTTTCGTACTGCATATGCTGGTGTACAAAGAGAAACTTTGTGGTTTCAATATGGGTTCGGAGTTCCCCAAGGTTCATTAAAGAATACTGATTTGCCTGTAAATAGTATTAAACATTTTTTCCAGTATCTTCTACGAAAACTTAATATACAGCCATTGAAACGTAGTAATTGTCCGCCATGTGCTGTGGTAATTAGTAGAAACAATACTCGTAAAATCATTAACAAAAATTTCCTTGTGAGTTCGTTGAAGAAATCGTTTAGTTTGGTCTATCCAGATACATCAGTTTTAAACGTAACGATTGTGGATTTATCAAATACTGATCTGTTTGTTGTAATATCATCGTTACTTTCTTGTAACATTCTAATCGGTATGCATGGAGCTGAAATGATTCTCTCTCTGTTTTTACAACCTGTCTCACTTGTTGTCGAACTTTTTCCTTACGCCATAGTCCCTAACCATGTTTCTTTTTTACAAGCGTATTTTGTAGCCTCGAAATGTAGTGTAGTGTACAAATCGTGGAGAAATATGAGAGAGTCTAACAGTATACCTCACCCAGAAGCCCATCCTTTGTTAGGTGGTATTCATCATCTGCCAAGAGAAGAACAACAAAAAATAATGAGTACCAATGAAATTCCTGCTGTTTATTGCTGTCACGATTCAGCGTACTTATATCGAATGTTTCAAGATACAATTGTAGATGACAGTATTTTCGACACAATAAAGGTTGGACTGGAAGAACAGCAAGCCTTTTCATGGGAGGATTGTGTAAAAGGTGAAATGCAAAGCATTGTAGAAAAATGGTATTTTCCTTCAAGTGTCACTAATATCACGTGTAGGTTTTCATTTACTGATCAAGTGGCAGTGGTTTCGTGGGACCCACCGTTTAATCACGACGTTTCTACCGATTTGTATTATGAAGTAGCTGTGTCAAGTGAACAAAATTTCCAAGACTTTTTTTCTGTTCGTGAACCCAAAATTATGTTTGAATTTCCTTTTTCTAATGAACAAAATGTTTTAAAAATTTGGATTCAGAGTATAGTGGGTAAAAGCAGAAGTCCGGATAAATATCATGAATGTTTTTTGTAATGAAACCAATACTTCAATTGTTTGTATTACATATTTTTGTATTTGTTATTTGTTTTCTGTAAAGCACAATTGCTAGATACTAGCTGATTTGGTCTACGTTTTAAAAATATATATAAATACGGAATATTGTACTTCCTATTTATACTGAATCGAATTTCGATTTACTGAATTTCGTCGTTATCGTTAACTTCACTTAGATCTTCAAAACTGTTACAGTCTCCTACTTAATAAGAATATTAGGTATAGCATTTACAAAATCACTATCAATTAGATCGAAGCCATACATAATAGTTTATTTCTTTTAAAAAAATAAACAATTGTTAGAGAAATTCAATTTTTAAAAAAAATTAAAGTAACAGTACATAGATAGTGTACCAGGAAACAAGTAAATATAAGCCAGGAAAAAACAACTAAAAATTCAGTCCCACGGATACATCTCAGCCAGGGTGTCTATCGGTCACGAAATCAAAAGACGGTCATGAAAGTCACGAAATTTAGCTTTTGGGTCACGATGTTTTATCTGTACTAATACAAGTAGAGACAGGAAAATTTTGTTCTATAAAATATCAAAATTCAGCGCTGTAAATGACTATGGTCGGCTTTAAGACGCTAACAAATCGCAAGCAAAGCACACTTCTATCTCATGCTTGAAAATTCGGCGTAATTTGCACCGAATATTGATATTGTACTTCAGCTTGCATCAATGAGCAGTGACGATGAAAATTGCATCGTATGGCCAAAACCACCTACGCATCTAACCAGTTAATTCAAATATGAGAAGACATCAAGTTTTTATGGCTCCAGGGAAGCCTTTGAAAGCAGAGATAAGATAAAGATAAGTGCTAAAGAATATAGATATTGTTATTAGTTTTAGAATGTTACGAAATTTTACGGTTTGGTAAAGGAAAGGTCACGAGAAAGTCACGAAATTTCATTTTGGAATTTTAGTAGACACCCTGCCAGCACAATAGTAGATTATGACTTCAACCAAGAATACAAACAAGCAGTGTCTTGTGTATACTACGTGAAGGAGTTTGGTTTGCAAGACGTAATATTTTCTCAATATTGAAATCAGAAGTGGTTGATGTCTGCCTCTTTCGGTTTGAATAGAGGGTTAAGAGAGGAGATGATATTTATTCTTAAAACGCTTTAAATCGATTAAAAAAATGCTTCTCTCTATCTCTTATCATTTTTGCAGCATGTAGATATTGAAGCCGGAAGCTGTAGATATCTATCACTTCCGGTTTTTGTAGAGAGTTACGGATGGAGATAAATATATTCTGTGGACGCCTAATCGATTGCAGGAAACCGGTTCCCCGCATCTGTAACCGTTTGGCTGTATAATAAACAACGTTGAAACGGTTGATTTGTACTACTTCCAGTTTGAATACCACCTCCATCAACTTTTGATCCACTACATCCTGGAAAACTTTAAATAATAAAAGCAGACGGTTAGTAACACTATTTGCAACACAAGGAAAGAGCCAGGAAGACAAACACAGAAGGACTTGTTGCACCAGACAGAAGATATAGAATAGCATACGATGGAGAAAATTTATGTGCATTTCCTATTAGTGTCTGTTCTGAGGGGAAGAAAACAACTATTGATTAACTCGGATTGTATGTGGCTGAGCCCCCAATAGGAATTTCAGATAATTCCGTGGCAAGTTGTAACTTGTAACACTCTTCCAGCCTTGAAATTAGGGTATTTTAAATGAAATGACATACAGAATTAGATACATAAGAATGTTTTTGATACGATAACTAATTATTCAAAATTTCTAAAATGACTTTATAAAAGCAAACCGTACTAGATCGAGACATGTAGCAATGATGTTGGCTATGTATGCTGTTCTGTAATCTTTTTCATTTGTCTCTGTTAGTACAACTAGTGCTCTGCTGTATCTTTCGCCCAGTTATGTTGAAGAGTAACTATATTATATGTAAATTGTTTGTATAATAACTATTTTCCCGAAATCAAAATGTTTAAAAAAAACGAAGAATAACATTTCCGGATTTTTTCAGGAGGGGGAAGCATTTCTACTGTATACGTCGTGATCTACCATAAGTACAAGGTCAAACTGGCCCAAGAGGTAGTGTAGCAAGACTATTTAACACAGAAATCGCCACTCAGTATCTCAGTCACTTTTTATTGACGATGAGTAACGTCTGATACGTGAACTGTTACTGTATGAGTTCGAACTCTGGCATAACGCTGCGGCAGCAATCTAAAACATTTGCCATGTGAAAGAACAAGGTGCAATGAATCAAAGCACAGCAACTTTTTGGTTCCAAAAATTTCGTGCAGGTTGGGAAAAATGTCGATCAGCCAAGGACTGGCCGCCTCTGGGTAACAGATTCTGTGGTCATACAGCACATCATTGAGGAAAATCCATCCATTAGCACTCGACGCTTCCCAAACCAACTCGACATGTATCAATCCTCTGTGATGCATCACCTTCACGAACTTGGGAAAATCATCAGAAGCTGCCGCGTTGTGCTACGCGAGTTGATCCCAGCTCTGGCTCAGAGGAGTCTACCGATAATTGGTGCAGAATCCACGTGATGTGCGTTTCCTGTAACAGATTGATACGTGTGACGAAAAGTGGACTTTTTTCCGAAACCCGAGTGTGCGAAAATAGCAAAGGCTAACTTGCAGGACCGGCCGTCCAACAGTGCCCTTTCGAGCATAAAGTCACGTTCTATGTATGTTGGAATTGCGAATGGGTAATTTACTTCGCATTCGTTCCTAACGATCGTACAATCAATGCCGACTTTATTCCGAGCTGTTGGAACGGCTGCATGCTGCACTATGCCAAAAAAATATCCTGCATCAGTGAACCGAAAACGCGCCCTGATGGAACAAAATCACTCGAAACTACACTTGGCTTGAAAAACGCAACAAAAATTGCAGGAACTTGATGTCATCGAATCGATGCCACGGCATATAGTCCTGACCTTGACCCTTCAGATTTCTACCTGCTTTAGATCATGAAGCACTTCCCGAAATCACGATGCTTCACCAACTAGCAAAAGGTGGAAAGAACAGTGACTTGACTTCTTTGCCTCTAAGAACAAGAGATAGTATCAACGTCGAATCGAGGAATTAGCAGGAAGGTGACTGGGTACAGACAGTCCAACATGAGGGGCTATACTTTGAATGTTGACCAGCTTTCATGCAGGTATGTTGTGCACCACAGTATTTAAAGATATATTACTTATCCTTGTATTTATTTAAACACTTCTTCGAAATATAATCCTTTAAAAAAATAAAGTTTTCAATTTCTTGTAAGTTTGTTTCTATTTGTTCAAAATACGACATATGATTAGTATTCGACACGAAGATACTTTAGATGTGCATTGCCTCTCTTGTCTCAGTTACTGTAGGATATTGGAACATGTCACAAAGTGCTTACAAATAAGACACAGATTGCTACGTAGTTAAGAGAGATAGCATGTGCAAATAAAGATATAGATTATGGAGATACAGATTGATTTACAGATTGATTTGGTAAGACAAGATTACTAGATTATCAATGTTTAGTAACAAGATACAGATAAGAGATAGATTGATCAGAAAAGATTACTTGTATAATGAAACAAGCATAGATTCGTGATCAGAGTAATATTGTGTTGTATAATCATGTTAGTGTAATTATGGAAGATTATTGATAGAAGTAACTGTGTTATGTTTATAGAAGAATTCAATTGTGTACATATTCTTCAAAAGATTTCTACATAGGCACAATCGTGGTAAAGCAATCTACGTTTTCAGTATGTCAACTATAACAAACTTTCGTTCTTTCAACATAGAAACCGACGAATACAATCCTATTTAGACAGATTTAAACATCTATATTATATAGCAACGCAGATTCCTGATGATAGGAAGGTATCCACATTAGTTACCATCATGGGTACAGAAGCATATTGAGCAACTTTGTCACAAAGAACAAACTTTACACAGACATATTTAAAGAAAAACTTACCTCTCACAAGCTCTAATTTTAACATTACTCAAGATTCCAGTAGATTAGTTATATGTTGTATTCTTAATGTTTTCCAACTCTTTTTCGTTACCATATGCATCAAAATTTACCATCTGCAGGTGCGAATAGAGAAAATTAAAAAGCAAGTGGATGTTTAAATTTCATTTTTATTATTTTGCTCCTGTTCAGCCACATTGTTGGTGTGCGCAATCTCGGTGTGCATAGTTCCTTATTCTATTTTCGTTGGGAGCGCTAACATTTTCTACCCTCATGAAAACTTTTGAGAAAACAGGCAATGTACAGTGCCTGTTTTCGCATGTTTTGCTCATGTGCTACAGGTGTTACGTGTAAAGTAAATGGTTTGGAACAGAAACAGGCACTTATCCGGGAAATAACACCTGTTTTTGAATGTAATAATTCTTGTACTGACATGAAATCACATGTGTGCACTGTACATTGACTGATCAGTACCTGTGCGACGCGCATGTACATGCAATGTTCAGAAGAAAATGTTGCGGGCTGCAGACATGTGCAGATCAGCGAATGTAAGTGCATGTGTAGCACGTGGTATTTAGTGAAAACGTGTCTGGGTATGTAACGGTACCAACACATACACTGTACTCCACCGATATTGTAAACATGTACATTTGCGTTCCAGGCCAGCCGGTATTTTAAATATTGAACGAAAATTTTCTGCACATTACATATAATGTGTTCCGTTTTTTAACGTGATTTTCAGCTATGCTGAATTTCAAAAGAAATCTGCTGTGAACATGAGCGGTTTTTTCCCTGTATTGCCGAATGTTCATGCAGGTTCCAGAGAATTGTTCATCTAGCAGGAGTTTGTCGTTTACATGTCTGGTACATGGTATGTTTTTATTACGGAAAATAGGATTTCCAGGTGGTTTGTTTTAGCAGAAAAGGGTTGTATAAACATGAACTGTACATGGTATGTAGTGACAGCATGTATTTGCAGGTTACAGAGAAACAGTACACTGTCTGAAATATAAAAGAAACATTCCCGGTAGACAGAATGTTTCAAATCCGAGAAAAGGCCATTTTCAGATGGGTTTCTCATATATATATATATATATATATATATATATATATATATATATATATATATATATATATAAAAGAAAGCTGTTTTGTTATTAGGTGTATGTTGCTTTATCAACATCATGTACTTGCAGTGTCCATGTCCAGCTACATGTTGCTTTCGAATGAATTCTTGAATTTCCAGCAAAACAGACTATTCTCGACAATATTGGAAGGCTCACTGTGTGGGTAGAAATTTGCAGGTGCGAATTTATATTTTCCTGGACCAGCAGCAGATACTGGTATGTTTAGAAACACTGTGTTGCTGGAAATTCAGTCTTGAGTCTTATTCCTTCAGCAAAATTTCGAACTCAAGTTTCATTCAACAGTATACACATTTTATAAGTACCACAAAATGGAAAATAGCTAGTAGGTCTAAAGACCAGGGACAGGTTAAAAAACCGAAAATTGTGCCCTATAGTGTAGATGCCCGCTATAGGGACCTGTGCATTCAGTGTTAACTAATCGAAAAATGTAGTGTTCGTATCGTCTGAACCGCCTATTTCCAGTTCCCCTTTCACTGTATGTTTGCGATCCCTGTACATTGCATGTTCAGTGCTCTCGAACAATACTAGAATAGCACTGGTCTTCTTCCTTTTACGTGCAATGTTCAGCGGATGATCAACTGCTGTTGAAGAGAAAACACGTTAAGATCAGTTGCAAAACATGCAGTCCACAGATGTTGCGTTCGGTTATAGGTACAAAACATGTGTTTTCCAGGTACAAACCAAGTGTTCACTTCTTCCTTGTTTACCTGTGTTTTTCCGTTTCCAGGGACTGAGCACGCAATGTTTTTAAAAAAACATGAGCACATGATCAGGCGTAAAACAGTGCTCCAATTGCAAGGGTTTTCCAGGCGCATGTTGTACATGCGCATGTACGGTACATGTTTTCTTTCTGCTGAGTAGTTTTGACCAAGCATCGTGAAGCAATTGGCGCTCTAAGGGGTATCGAATTCCGATCCAAAAACCCAGAAATAATTGACGTTCAAATATGTTTTTCAAGAATGGACTGTCTCACAGTACGAAGATAAAATTTGACACATGAGCATCCAATTAAAAATAATTGTGTAAATGTACATGTGTTTCAGCCATGTATATATATATATATATATATATATATATAATTGAAAATCACTATGTTTGTGACTAAATATCCTGAATCGCCCAACCAATCTCGATCAAATTTTCAACATATATGAGGGTCGGGCCTTGGATGTTTCTTTATCGTTTGACTTTAAGGAGCCAACGTAGGGGAGGGGGAGGGACAGAGAAATTTAAAAATGATCACAAATGACCGATATTAGGGTTGAATCCATAGTTTTCGGGATCGATGAGAGAAACAGCGACACTTCTGATGCTGTTTCAATCCAAGTTCAGCCCTGATAGTTGGGGAGGGGGAGGGTACAACATAGGGGAGGGGGATAAAAATATAAAAATGATCGAAAATGACTAATATAACAGTGACAATTTGACCACGTGTCATTCACACTCAAAGGCCGGCTGGTGGTTCCTAGCCCATTTAAGGAGCGTTTCGCGGAAGTTCAGATTTGGGGCTGTCAGGAAGCCAAAGGTAAAACTTCAGTCAAGTCAAGATGGATGGTATCTGTTTTTAACCTATTGACGTCTCAATCTTATGATCGGCTAATTGTTTTCTTTTCAAGGATTGTCGAAGAGTCTGAGGGCAATGTACGGACAGTCAATTTTATGACGCGGATCGGGAGGAATTTCTCCTGGCCTACTAAACCTGACGTTTAAAAAGCGTTGGCAGTTGTCATTCTGTGTAGACTAGAACAGTCCTTCCCTGTTTCCTCAAGACATTTCCTTCATTGGAGTGGAAAATGAGGGCTACTTAACAAAGAACATCGAATTATCCAAAGAAAACAGAAATGATGAGTGCCTTACACTGTCATTTAGTGTGCATTATGCAGGGCGTTTCAAAACAATACTGACAACGTTTGGGAGGTGATTCCTAACACCAAGATATGATAAAAAGTATAGACCAATCTGGGTGCACAAATGCTTCCTTTCGCAGTTATAGGCTGCTGAGACATGAAAAAAATGAACTTTAAAGGTCCATAGCATAAAACTATGGGACCTACCGTAGTCGGGTCAGACTTCACTTAGGAACTAATATGTGCGCTATCCAAATATCCATGTTTCAGAATCTTGCTGTACTTCCACAACAACTTTTATAGAAGTAGTTGGTGAGTACTTCAGATTATATGCCCGTAGCCAAACTCCCTCTTTAAAAATTGCTTCGTTAATACCTCAGGATTCTGAAACATATTTTTGGATAGTGCACATATTAGTTCCTAAGTGAAGTCGTGACCCGACTACGGTAGGTCTCATAGTTTTGGAGCTATGGACCTTTAAAGTTCTTTTTTTTTTTTTTTTTCATGTTTTCGGCAGCCTATAACTCCGAAAGGAAACATCTGTTGGTCTCTATTTTTTGTCTTATCTTGGTGTCAGGAATCAGCTTCCAAACGATGTGTGTATTGTTTTGAAACACCTTGTATATATACCAAATATACAAATACACTTACCAAATGTTGAAAAAGTATTGCACTTTCGACGTGTTGACTTGATCACACAGAGAAGACAGACGGTTTACATAAGCTCAGAAAACAAATGAAGTAGACAAAGACAGGTTTAGTGACTACTTCCTTTGTTTCGTAAGCTTATGTGAAACGTCTGTCCTCTCCATACGATAGTCAACATATTGAAAGCGCAGTAATTTTTCAATATTCGATAAGTGTATGTGTATTTCTTTTTTCTTATCTTATTTACGTCACATATTCATATATATATATATATATATATATATATATATATATATATATATATATATATATATATATATATATATATATATATATACTCAATTTTGGAACCTTCATTAGATATATTTTCATATGTTTGCAGTATTTTCTGGAGTATTTTTGTATAACAAATTACCTGTCATCTAGTTTGTTAGAATTTTATTCAACATAAGAAGAATAATTCTAACTTACAAAAATTATTGGAAAATTATTTAAATTTTTTATGTAAATTATAATCTTAATCACTTATAAACCAAAACTTATCACCCAGATGTATCACGTTTCTCAACTCCACAGCAATTTTCAACTTCGTGTTAACTAATCTCAACTCCGTGGGTGCTGAAAAGTTTATTATTTTTTATTTACTACACCAATAACGATTCAGCTCTGCTGAACACCTAATTAACATGTACTTAGTAGTAGTAAGTGCAGCTGATATTTTTTTCGAAATAGGCGACCATCAACGGAACAAAAATTTTCTAAGTTAAAATTTCCCTTTTTCGTGGAATCACCCATATATATGTATATATACCGCTCCTAAATGAAGAAAAGAAGGTAATTTCTACTTACAAATTATCACTCTTTATTGTGAAACTGCCAAATGTGAGGATTCGCTCAATTTAGAAGAGTAGAATTTGATATTTTTAATTCTTAATTGAAAATAAGAGAATACATCTTTTGTAAGTTTCCGTTCTTTATACAGAAAAACTCAATGTGTGCATTCGTTTAAGTTGGAGACATGAAGTTCTATGTATAAATGATGATAAAAAAAAATGAACGAACGTGATACAACATTTTTTGAAAATTACACTTCTAAAAGTGAAAGAGGGGCAATTTTTACAATTTCCTTTTTTTTTTTTTTTTATCATTAAACCTTATTCTTTCTGTGTGAAGAATGGACACTTCTATTTGTTCTATTAAAAGCTTGCTGTAGCTTGCATGTTTAAATAAATACGCTACAGTCGAATTCCTTCGGGAGGCCAAGAAGTCGTTTGAGGGGCCGGATCCCCTGTTGCTCTTGTGGTTACAAGCCTGAATCCACAGACAAAGGATATACAGACCGCAAACTTCCAATATGTGCAATTGAAATCAGTTTTTATCGTCTGCACAGCGAAAGAGCCAATCAGCGCTCGGGTGGGTGGAACGATGTGTCGTCCCGGGTGAGATGGCGCTGCCATCGGTCTGTGAACGTGACGTCATGGGTTGTTATAGTAACCAGGGGATTGTTTTCGTCTGCTTTGAATCACAAGTGTTAGACGCAGTGCAGAATGATTAGCTAGCTTGTGTTCAGCTTTTCTTGTACTGCCTCTGGATTTGACATTCCTTTTCAGCTTTATATATCCTTTGTCTGTGCCTGAATCCATCCCACTACATTTAGGTCAGGACAGGCACGTACTGAGTACGTCAGGACAGGCACAGAGTATTGACTCCACCCTATTTCCTCTCCTTCCTCGGTCACGTCTGCCAATCGAAATAGATTCTTTTTTCAAACACGAGAAATGTGTCATTACATTGTACGTAAGGACAAGCATTTAAAGGGCTGCTCTGTGAGGTAGGCGATCGTTAGAAAAAGGTAAGACAGAATACGAATATATGAACAGAGAGTAATGTCAAGCCAAATCTCTCTCAGTCATGAACAGGGGTGGACTGGCCATAATCAAGTACCGGCCCAATGACCGCTGCGCCCTCCTCACATCAGTGCCTTTGCGCCCTCTTCGGGAGGGGCTAAGACCCGCCTTAGCCTCGGGAAGGCGCACAATTTCCTTTCTGAACATAATTTAAAAAAAAGCTACATAATTATTTTATAAATTCGCTAGCCTTTGGCCAGCTAGGACTCCACCCCAGACCCCGGTATTTGCTCGGCCTGCGGTCTCGCTCTTTCTGATTTCGGCGTGGGAATGCTATTAATGATATTAGATTTACCCCTAAATATATAGGTTTGACTCTAATATCGGTCATTTTGGACGATTTTTACATACCACCCTTATCAACCCCACGCTCCGCCCCAAATTCCAGTATTTGCTCGGCCTGCGGCCTTGCCCTTTCTGTTTGAGGCTTTGGTGATAACATTAATGATATCAGCGACTTCAAAATATATTGATTTGACTCTAATCTCGGTCATTTTGGATCATTTTTACCTGTCTCTCCCTCCCACTCCCGCCGTTAGGGGCGCTAGTGGCGTTATACACCAAGATTGTTTTATGTCACACTATAACCTATATGTTTCCAAAATTTCGTTAAAATTATTTTTCTCGTTCTTACGTTATACCATTAAAACCATTCCTACTGATATAACTCCCAATTAAATAGCATTGGATTCGTTTCCACCCCCTCCCCCTCTGCAAAGGGGAGAGTTTGGGGTTGCTAATCCCGACAGTGTTGATTACCTGGTACCAAAGAATATTTATGCCAAGTTTGCTCAAAATCGGTTGAACCGTCTAGGAGGAGGTGTGGAACATACTCATACATACATACAAACATACAGGTTGTTGTGTGTGATAAGTTTTATCACACTTAATTCTGGATATAAAAAAAAAGAAAGAAAAAGAAATCATGTTATCCTAGAGGTTATGTTAAACTTCCGAACACTCGGCATATGTAACGCCTCCAGAGGAAAACCTTAGAACTACTGAGTTTCGAATGAGCTGCGGGTTACCTAAGCGGCCATTCGGAACGAAATGTAGAACTGGGCACATCGAAATTATACTGGTTCTATAACATATATTTAAATTTAATCGGAATACGGTAATTCATTGAAAGATCAAGTGATTTAATATCCGAGTTAGCTAAAAGTGTTAAAGTTCTCTTGAAGTTAATCAAGTGTTATATAATATTATAATTTATATACATCTGTAATTGGTGTCTAATTGTGTGATTATATGATGGAATTCAGAGGCAATATTGTGAAATACTCCTCCTGGCTGGTATTTAACAAGGCATAAAATTGTCATTGTCAAATGGTGAGTGTTATACTTTTTCAATTTAAATACTAGTAATTTATTCAATTTATCATATTGTGAGATATATTTAATTGTTCTAAATTCTTATTGAATTTAAGGAGGAATTCAAAATCTATTAGTTATCCACGATATATTATAGTATTAATCAAGTAATGTCAGTTAATGTAACTTCTTGATCTACTTGAACACGTGTTGACTTGTACAAAAGGGAGAATATACTCAAAGATATCTCATAATTGTTAATAATCTTCAATTGTTTCAATATTTAATCTGTATTGTCGATACATTATTTTGATAGTTCATTTTTTTTTTGTTGTTTTTAAATAAAATAAGAAAAGATAATTTACTGATTTTGCATTAAAAAGAACCTGATATAGAATTACCTAGAAAACGGTATATTTCTAGTGCAGTTCGTAAGTGTATTATTAATATATTTGAATTTAATGTTCAATTTATTCAGATTCATAATCTTTAGCCATAGATTTGATAACACACCAGTTAATTTCTTATGATAGAGAAAATTGAATCGGTGAGACGAAAAAGGAGAATATTCCAAAAAATAACGAAAACAAACTGAAATAGCCATTTTGTTCTCTATGAGTAAATACATGGAATGAACGTAAAAAAGAGAGTGTTACTTCATAATCCAGTGTTAGACATTGATTTGAAATTTCCGCTGAGTGGAAGAAAGAGAACATTCCTGGAAAATTCTCCTTTTTCCACGCAACACCAGTAATTCCCTGATCGGCCACTAGATGATGCGCCAGTCACAGGTAGGCTTTCACATCAGTCGTGGAAGGTTGTGTACTGTAAAGTAGTCGTGTTAACACCGGAATACTACGTGTTATGAACATTGCAAAATAATATTCTAGTGCCTTGAAGTATTCTTTAAAATTGTGTCTCAACAATGTCTTCGTCTGAAGACGATATGTATGAACCTAAAAGGAAAAAGGGTAGGCACAATAAAGACCAGCGTATCGAAGAAATTGAAAAACAAGCTAGACAACGCGGAGAAGAGTTTGTGACAAGTAATGGGGCGTTTACACTTAGTCGATTTGCGTTCGATTCAGTTGAATTGACGTCACTTTCAACTTAATCGACCGTGTAAACGGGAATTCAACTTAATCGCTTGTTGATCGAAAGCGACTAATCGACTGGCAACTGAATTAAAAGACGTTTTATTTTCTGTGGTTGAAATAATTGAACACATCCATCGATCTGATTCGGCCTAGTTGCTTCGATTTAGTGGCAAATGCAGCGAGTCGATTTAGTCGTGCGACTAAATCGACCAAGTGTAAACGCCCCATAAGGGGCATTTAGTGGAAACAAGAGTAACAGGTAATGATTGTAACTGTCGCAAAAAATGTACAGAAATGTTTACTGAAGAAGAAAAACGATGTATAATAAATGTTCTTTTCTGTGGACGTCCTAAGAACGAACGTGATACGTATCTTGTAGGCTTAATTGAACGACATGATGTTGCACGTCATCGTCCTTTGACAACTGAATCTAAGCGTAATACTTCATCTTTTAAATATTTTGCAATGAAATATAATACTAGAATAGAGGTGTGTCGCAAAGCTTACATGGCTCTTCATGCCATAAAATCTAATAAAGCAGTTGAACGTTTAACTAAGCTAGTAGAAACAAATCAGAAACCAGAGGATAAGAGAGGTAAACACACTAACCGGGGAAATACGTTAGGTGCTATAGTTTTGAATAAATTAGATGAGCATATTGCCTCGTTCCCCACAAAGGTTTCACATTACACATCTAAGCCCATTACTTATTTACAATCTGACTTAACAGTGAAAACAATGCACGAACTGTTTGTAGAAAAACATCCAGAGTTAAAACCAGTTGTTAAATATGAGTATTACTTACGTTATTCTCGGGAAAATTATGGTTACCGATTTGGACGTCCACAAGTGGATGTGTGTCCCACATGTGAAGATTTAAACACGAAAATAAAATCTACAACTCTTAATGATATAGCAAAAAAAGTTGCAGTAGCAGAATTACTTGTCCATAAAAGGCGGGCAAACAAATTTTACTCTAAATTCAAGGAAGTCAGTGACATGTGTAAAAGTAGAAATGACGTCATGGCCATAACATTTGACTATATGCAGAATCTTCCCCTACCGTTCATTCCTGTTCAGGAAATATTTTATTTACGGCAACTTTGGTTTTATGTTTTTAATATCCATGATATAGGTAGACAGAAATCAGTATTCTTTACATATACTGAAGGAGAGGCGAAGAAGGGCCCTAATGAAGTATCTTCATTCATTTACAGTTTCATTAATAGCATCCCAGATGAAGTTACAGAACTGCATATATTTAGCGATGCTTGTGGGGGTCAGAATCGGAACCACACCCTCAGCAGATTACTTTTGGGCCTAACCATGAATGATAGATTTAAAGTGGTTAGTCATTATTTTCCAATCCGGGGCCACAGCTTTCTGCCATGTGATCGAAACTTCTCAGTTATTAAAAGGGCAATAAAAAGGTATGATCGCATTTATACACCAAAACAATATGAAGACATCATTAAAACAGCCAAAAAGACGTTTCCACAGTTTGAGGTAAGGAGTGTCAAAAACGATGATATCATTAACTTTAAGGATTGGTGGCCTTACTATTTCAAGAAAACTACAACAGACATTGAGAAAAAAGGTGAGAAGTTTTCTATTAGTCAATATAGACATCTTGTGTACAATAGTGAAACTAAAGGCTGCATAAAAGCCTATCAGTACATTGATGGCATAAAAAACGTAACTTTTAAACTGAACAAAACAGACGCTAGCAAGATGGTGTTTCCTCAAGACCTTGCTTACAGGGCAAAAGTACCAGTGAATCCAAAGAAGCTCAGAGACATTGAAAAAGTTAAGCATTACGTGCCGGAGGTGTATCAAGATTTCTATAACAATATCGTGCAGTTGCCAGTTTCTGAAGATGCTAGTAGTGACATTGATGATGAGTAGATACAAAGGTGTTTTGTTTAAACAAACTTTATTCTAAATGCATTTACTATACATTTTCTACGTTTTGTATCGCATCTAAACTGATGTTATAAATAACTTTTCATTTTTAAAAGAAAATGTCACTAATATTGTTTTGAAACTTCCAATGTAAATAAGTTTTTCACTAAATGTACCATGTATTAATGAGTTGACGGTTTTTAACCATGTGTTTAGAAATAACATTGGTTTTTCTGTATATTTTGTACACTTTTTTGCCACATTTGTTTGTTGCGTGGAAAAAGGAGAATATTCCGCAAACAAATTTCCTGTGTAGCCGGAAATATAACATATTTAAATGTTTTTTCTTCGTGGCAAATAATAATCCTTAGCATACACTACAAGTTTATAATGCAAAACAATCTTGTATGAGCAACAGATTTCTCAATAAATAGTTTTTTTTAGTTTCCCGAAAGTAAGATATTCGGGAATGTTCTCCTTTTTCTACTCACCGATTCAATTGGTCTAACAACTCTAACCTCTCAAATACTTTATATAGTTGTCCTGGATCTAATATCCAGCGGCCCAGAACGGCGTCCATCGAGGCACGTTACAAGGTACAATGGCATTTATAATATAGTAGATAGATTATTTCACGTATATATGCACATTGAAAAATTATACATATACAAAATTATGATGCCCAAATGCATAATGTATATAGAATATAATACTTGCAAAATCTGTACTGTGACTTTGGACAAGTGAGAATGCTGCAAAAACTGTATACTGTTTGTGATTAACATGCACATCAAATGGCTTGAAGGGCGGTCACGAATGAGCGGACTATATAAAGGTGTGACAGCAAAGCTGAAAGAGATCAATCCGAAGCACATTTACATATGGTGCTATTCACATGTGTTGAACTTCGTGATAGCTGACACCGTCCAGAGTTTGGGGGTTTGTATATCTTTCTTTGGGCTTCTCCAGGAAATTCAGATATTTTTGAAAGAATCCCAGAAACGACTTGGAGTGTACTTGGAACAAAACCCAAGCGTCCGTCTTGAGGCTATTGGGATAACTCGATGGAGAAGTAAAAGGAACGCTGCTGTAAAAATATTTGGACACTTTCATTACTGGGCACCCGACTCAAAGGATGCCAGACCAAGAAAATCAAAACCAGTATATGTGGAACTCATAGCAGCTTTAAGTGTGATTGGCAACTCGCAAGAATTCAATTCCAAAGTCAGACATGATGCAATGTCTCTCATTCAAAAGTTGTGCTCCTTTGAGACTATCATTGTGGCTATGATGTTTTTGTTGATTTTTCAGCATACCACACCTTTATCAGACTACTTACAAACAAAAAAGTTAGACTATGTCCAAGCATGGCGCCTGATATCCACAACTCAAATAGGTTGAAAGAAGCTAGGGACCAGTTTGACAAAGTCTACAAAGCAGCAGAACACTTAGCAATAGAAATATCAAATAGTATTGAAGGACTCATTACAGATGTTCCTAGTCTAGAACAAGTTATTGTAGAAACAGAATTGCCTGAGGTAAGATGTAGAAAAAGAAAAAAATGGCAGGGGAATCAGCTTCTGATGAAGTAACTGAAGACAGTATATACAGATTTGAAGTAACCGTTTTCAACTGTGTTCTAGACGAAATTTCTAACAGCATGCAGGAACGATTTGCTGAAAATCAAAGGTTATACATAGATTTAGAGTGTTTTGATCCTAGGAAGTTCAAGAGTTTAAGTCTGGCTTCGTTGTCGCTGAATTAATTCCTGATTGTGAAGAATGAAAACTTAAAGAAGAGCTTCTTTCGTTTTCATCAATGTGGGAAGAGTTTTCAAAATTCCTTTATGAGAACCAAGAAAAGAATCAAGAAGCTGTTGAAGTTCGTACGATTGAAGATTTGATTGAAGAGGACAAGTTTTCTGAAGATTTCATGGAGGATGAGGAGGAATATTTGGGGCCGACTGACGATATTGTGGATTTAAGGTCTATAAAATGTGATGGAGTGAAATGCAATTCTTGCTTTAAGTGCACCTTCGATGTGATTCTGCAGTACAATATGTAGCCTACTCAAGACTACACAGAATTATTCAAAGTTTATAAGTATCTCCTTACATTACCGGCAACACAAGTGTCCTGCTAGCGAGCATTTTCAAAGCTCAGATACATAAAAACAAGACTCCGTTCAAGACTTACAGATGAACATCTGGAATCATTGTTCTTGATGAACTCAGAAAGAGATATTCTGACCAAAATTGACAACAATCTTATTATTGACAAAATGTGTGAGAAAAGCAAGGAGATGCGAAGGCTCCTTCAAGCATAAAGCAGTGACTTTACTTTCAGTTTCCAGTTTTGTTTTTGAATTTCTTTTTTCGCTAGGTAGGTATATAATTCTAAATTTACTTTTGTTAATTTGTAGTAAATGTTTTATGTATACTTTTTATCAACGGTTTTAAAAATAGATGAAAAATAAGTTAATGTTATGATGAACGTAGTTTTAAAAGGACAGAAGTATGAAAAATAGCATAAGCCCCAACTTAACTCAAATCTTAAGTTATAATTAGGTCAACTGGTGTGATTTTTGTAGTCTCAGTTAAAGTGTGCAGATTTATATAGGACTAATATATTTAGTACTCAAAGTCTCTTTGTTTGTTTATGAAAATATTGAATTTGTATAATTCTATCGTAATTAACTGCAATAGCTATTTAAGGTGGATCACCACCCGGAAGTCAATACATATTTTAGCTCATTCCCTTAACTACTCTGCAATGAAACGTTACATATTATAAATATTGTATTATAAGATGAAGTTATGTTTCATCCACAACACAAGACACTGATTCATTTGGTTGTGTCTTCTGATATCGAAAAAGGTAACAAACAAAAGAAAATATATGATTCGTTTATAATGAGCACGCAAGATGGAACTTACTAGAAGTGCTCAATTTTATGAAATATTTATTTGAATGTGTGTTGTACTTTAAAGTAACGATCTTATTATGCACTAGATATATTGTTTGACCGTTTTTCGTGTTATGTTTCACATTTTATTTAAATATTAATTTACGTTTAAGGAAATAGAATTTGAGAAGAAACTTGCGCAGAATGCCATAATGCGTTGTTGCCAAATTTGTACGTTTAATTCCTGGATTCTAGCGTTGCAGTTCGAGAAGCGGAACTTAGCTGTGAATAGCAGTAAGGGTCAAAAACTTATTTCTCCAGTAAGTATCCAAGCAGAATTCCGTGATTACTTCCTTTATTATTTGGCACCAGTAAACACTCGACACTATCTGGCAACGCCGCACTATTCAAGCAGTGTTTAACATAGCACCGAGAACACCTAGTGATCCACCTTAATCTTTTGTTGTTTTTGTGCACTAATTTTCCGGGGAAAGCCCCCCGGCACTTCCTTTTATTAGGAGGGGGTATTCCATACAAGCGAAAGCCTCGGATGGACGGCGCCCTCCCAGAGTATGTGACCGCGCCCTTTTTACATAGCCAGTCCACCCCTGGTCATGAATCAGAGATGCAAACTCCATATTAAAATAACTATTTTTTCCTTCGGTCGTTACTCATTCGCATACGGGAATAAATATCCATATATTTTTTTAAAAAATTATTTTCCTTCGTATTTATTGGGAAGGCACGTGACATTGTGACTATGTTATAGAGCCGGCCTTGCATCACCAAAACGTGAAATTTGATCATCACAGGTAAATGCCGCTAAAAATACGTTTTATCCTGGGTTTGTGTGTGTGTTAGATTTCTACAATACAAGTTTAAAACACAGCTTCTTTAATTACACTTATTCACAATGTCCTCCCTGTTTAATTTGAAAATGATTACCGGGAGTATCAATAGAGTGCACACAATATTTTTTTTTATTTTACTATCCGCCAAGAATATGAAAGCAAATGCATAAGACGTAATATGTTAACTTACATCCAAGTTACTGTATGTTTTCATTTCCAGTGGGAAATTGACAGAACTCGTGTTCAGCGAGCACAATTCACGGAACACCTCTTGCCGTGATCTTGATTTCATTATGTTCTCTCCCCTTACATAAAATTCATTCAAATATTGAATTCTGTAATGTCAATTTTTGTTTTATTCGTCATTTATAATGTGACTATGCATGCGGGATAATGCTATATTTTGTCTCAGTGTAGGTTGATGTGTTTTTTAAATATAAAATCAATCAATTAATAACAGATTGTATGACAATGTGACTTACTGCAAGAATTGTTTATGCGCTACTGGCCTATGGCCCATAAAAGTGTCATCAGAAAGAAAGAATAGATTTATTTGGTAAACAATTATGAACATACATAATACAAAAAAGAACATAGAGCTGAGTCTTAGATATTGAATAAGTATAATAATCTAAATTCCGATTGTTATTTGTACTAGCTGAACTTGCGTTGTCTAGCTGAATCTCCTTGTCATTCCTCACAACGTCTGTATATGTCCCTTTATAGGCACAAGTGAAAGACGTCTTGATAACATTCGGCAAGGGGTACCATAAAGGGATGAATTTTCGATATCTCGCACCATTTGCAAGATTGAGACTACTTCTGGTTGGAGTTTCTGGATTTGTGTATGATCAGTGTTTTCTTTCTTCTTGCATGCAGTGTGTAATAAGCAAATAGTTTACATACACAATTAATTATAATGTCAGTGATATATGGTGTTCATTGGGCAAAACACTCCAAACAATAAAGATTCATCTTAGCCTGGAGAAATGGTTATCCTTCGTTTTTCATTATCATTTGGCCATGAAACAAACGCCTGAGAGATAAACGGTCCCTGTATACAACTATGTTGTGTTCAAATGTGTAATTTGTATGTAATATGCTTTACTTTTTTAAAAAATTTCAACACTTCCAGTGTACCCCAAAAAATGTAATAAAGAAATAACGGTCACGTTTTTTCAAATATTCAATTAGAACTGGACAATCTACACAAAATTTGGAATCAACCAGTGAAAATTGCACGTTTCTAGCACTTGTGATTTTTGAGATCTCATTGTCGAAAGGATTGGAGACAAACATATAAACCTAGCATTTTAATATATAGATTTATTTTCTGAGTCGATTAACAAAGTATGATCCAAGCGAAGGTAGTTCAGTGTCTTTAAATTCCATAAAACTTCCTTTAGTTATCATACGGTTAGAGCTACGACTAGAACTAATTACAAAATAGAAAATACATTTGTGAAACTTTCTTACAAACTAATCTATGGACCCCACTGCAGACGATCATCAACTTAATATTAGGATTTTTAAAATTTATTTATTTATTTATTTATTCAGTTTAGCTTACATTTTCATTTCAACTTCCATAATTAACAATGGACTGACATTCTATCTGATCAGGTTTCCAATATTTTTATGCAAAACAAGCACAATGATGGGTTGCGGTGGCTCATTGCTAGAGCGTTCACCTCTGGTACGTGGCGTCCCTGCTTCGATCCCAGCTCGCGCTAAGTGGACTTTGTGATGAACGAAAACTGTGTACCTGAGTTTTCTCGAGGTTCTCCGCTGCCTTCATTATGCCATTTCGTTTATTCTCATCACCGTCTCCTTTAGCCTACGCTGCATAGTTGTGAACTGTAAAGCTGAAGTGTCACTTAGTCTCAAAGGGGGGGGGGGTGTCATGAAATTTAAGAATTTAAAACTCATGAAACATTTTAATAATTAATTAAAATCAATTTTCTGACAGACCGTACCAGTTACGAGTCTTCATCCCGGCAAAATTAAAATACCGCTAATTTTACAGTAATTATGTAATATCTTCAAATAGATAAAAGAATCGAAATGTGGAACAAGAGCGCCCTAGACAATATTATTTTACATGAGAAACCGTTATCACGATTCACTTATCTGCTTTCGATTTCGAGCCATTTTGAAAATCGGCATTTATTTTCGCGTTTCTAAACAGCTGAAAACGGAAAGCCACTAGGTGACTTGTGATGACGGACCTAACGCAAAATAATATTGTCTAGGGCGCTCTTGTTCCATATTTCAATTATATTTTATCTATTTGAAGATATCACATAATTCCTCTAAAATTAGCGATATTTTAATTTCGCCGGGATGAAGACTCTTAATGCCTCCAGTGGCAGTGGCAATGCTCAGCATTACACAGGGGCGCACCCATGGGGGATCTACCGGGTCCGGAACCCCTCCAAAAACTTCGTTTCTTAACATACATTTGTACATTTTCTCAATAAAACTACATTTGTTTAACCCTAGAACATATATGTGGGGTCTGACAGACTCCATAGAGGTAAATAAGGTGCCTTATAGTGTAATAAATCTGCATCAAATCTTCACCTTTCGTGACATCTAATATCTAAGTGTGCTTTTGCATTTTATGTATTTTTAGCCTTGTGCAAACAACAATTTCCGAAATTTCTGTTATTTTGTATCAGTACTCTAAGTTTCCATACCTGGGGTCTCTCAGACCCCAACAAGAAATATTGTTTTGTTTGTAATTCTATACATGAACGTTGTTAGATAAATGTGTTTTATTGTCATGTAAATCTAAACTTATGTTTTTACAGGTGTTTCATAAATTTAACTGTTGAATTAACTTCCGTTTAGATCACAATATTCATCAATCAAGCGAAAACTCATATATCTATTTGATTATAAAGAGAATTCATAGTAACAATATTTGTTTTGTGATTTTCTCTCTGTAGCCCTTTTACTGTAAGTTTCCCAGATTGTGAACGTGTTTATGAACGTTCTTGCTAATAATCAACCTCTTTTATTCATAATTTTAACATCATAGAGGAAGTGCTCTGTTTCATGGTAAGTTAGTGTTACATTATTACGTGTGAGTATAATTTGGTGTTAAGTTTCAAGATACGACGACTAGCCAGTGAAAATGAGTGCAAGAAATATGAGCACCGAAGGTTAAGTGAGTCCAGAAGGTAGTAACTTTACAGAAGTTGTCTCTGAGTGGCTTGCTAAAGAAGGGAAAAAAATGAAATTAAATCTTTGAGTTTTACGTCCCACGGCGCTAAAGAAGGAGTTTTATGTCCTGTGGTAAGTCCTGAAGATAGCCATGATAAGAGTGCGGCAGAAGAATACTTCGGAAACGCACAAAATACGTGATCCGTAACAAATAGTTCAAGTGAAACCGAATTGTCTAGCGGCAACGAAACTGTCTTCAGATTCAGAAGCCAGGTGCATCAAGTATTTTAACCGGAAGAGATGACACACTTTGATTTTCTACATCCAATCCCATTACTCAGACTTGACAAAATAATATGCTTCACACACACCCAGACCAGCACGCGGCCTCAAAACAACTACAGGACGCATAGGAGCATTTTATTACACAAGATATATATTTGATAAAGTTTTATATTGCAGAAATCTTGAAAGGAAAAGCAAAGCTTCAGAAAAAAAGAAAAAAAAATCAACAGTAAAATGTTACTAACACGGAGCCAAATGTAAATAGTTAGGTGATTTCTACATTCCTTACAATAAAAATAACGAATAATTGTCGTCAAAATGAGTGTGGATATGCCAAGTAACATTAGTACTACTAGCACATAATGCCCTTATGTTGTAGTGACCGAAACATGCAGTTTTATCTACTTCCGACTGAGATACCCGGATGAGGTCTACTAGACCCCATCTATGTAAAAGTGTAAAGTTAAATTTTGAGTATGAGTTCTAGGGTTAACAGGGAAATGATTGATGTAGCATGAAAAATTGGTCTTACACTTCATCTGTACTCTTTCTCTTATAAAAACAATCAAGTTTTATCTTTTTTTTTCTGAAAATATGTGTGGAAGTATATTTTACAATTGTTAACCGTATTGTGCAGAATAATACCCATTCAATGCTAATAGACGTATGGCTTGTAGTATTGGACCTCTCCCAACAAAAATTTCTGGATGCCCACCTGGCACTACATAGAGTTGCTCGAGCATTTCTATTTCAAGTATGCCCCTGTTGGCGCTGCTGTCGATGTGTGTTTTCTCGGACCTCCCTAGAAAGAGGAGGGACGTAGGCCCGTATCCAAAGGGCCGCCTCCCCTAAATTTTTGCTGTCTCCCTAAAATTTTCACTGTAGGCTTGCAAATTAACTATAACATGGTTGGATCGGTCGCCTCTAACTTCAGCCACCGCCCTCCACCTACATTTTTGGGCTGGCTACCGGCCTGGAGGGACGAGTTGCTGTGGCCGAGATCTTGCGTTGCCTCAATGAATTATTTCACGGACTTCGCTGTAGTCCTACACTGTCTTGTTAGCCATTTTAAGTAACGTACAATCTTCACTCGTCAAGACCAAACGACTGAATGACAGTTCGGCAACACAGCCGAGGTCATTCACTCCTTTCCCCAAAGCAAAGGGATGGTTTCTTCCGTAAAAGGGCGATCAAGGTGGGACCGAAGTATGTTTCACATATTTTCCGAGGGCACACTTGAAATAGAAAGGCGCTCTATTTGATAGAAACTTACAGGTATAATCTATAATATTGTTTTTATTATTATTATTATTATTTTAATGTGTCGCTCATTCGTGGGTGTTCAATAAAAAGTGTCGCCAGTTAAAAAGGTTGGCAACTACTGTCTATCAATGTTATCAATTCTTATAGCATATATGCTAACAATTCTATTTCGATTGACATTTGAAAGATCTTTGTTCTGCAAATTAAAGCTCGGGTAACCGCACAACATGAGAATCAGAGTTAGTTTGCATTCTCACCGTTTGTTGCGGTAGCGTTAGCAGTATTGTGAGTTGGAAATGAACTCCATCTCACGAGCAGTGGACAAAGCTCTGATCTCAATTGCTTGATAAGAGCCTGCGTCTGCTCTACGAGATATGAAAATGTAAAAAGACAAAAGAAATAAACAAGAAACGACTCATAATGAAGTTGTTTTGCAAATAAAATTTCTATCATCTTAATTTTCTCGAAATAATCATAAAATAAATAAATAAAAATAAAATTTGAATAAGCTTTATTCGAAAAAAAAAATGTCCGGAGTGCAAAATTAATTAAATGTGAGTTGCTGTATTGGGGCATTATTTGCTAAAAGACATACCCAAAACAACAGTGAAATGTAATCGCAATGTAATTCAAGTAAGTCTAGAAGAAACACTGCTTTTGAACTTGATATTTAAAACTGGTTGGTTGATTTTATCGTCTCTTTTCAGCATCTTTACGACATGAGACGAGATTCACTATTTAATAAAGGTAAATACGAACCCTACTAGGCCTACTCGAGTTTATATCGGAGGCAAACATCACCCTGGATCAAACCTGAGAGCACACCTACAGAAAGCGCTTATGTTAGCCACTTGTTCAGAAAAAAAGAGACTAAATTATTTACAGTTGAGAAATATGTCATAATCAGGGGCGCCGGAACCGGGGGGGCAAGGGGGGCAGTTGCCCCTCCTGAAATTTTCAGAAGGGGCAAAATACTCGTTTTGCCCCCTCACTTTCAGACTGTGAAAACGTCACACACCACTGATTATTACAACTATATTTTGCTTTTTATGGTAATGTGAAAAAAATCTCTATTCCAGATTCATCTTTCTCTTTGAAACAAGGGACCGGGCGCTTTTTCTGCTCCCATGTTAAACAGAAAGAGTTAGGAAAAAGGATTGAAAATTTTCTTTATTTCCATTGGTGTACATTCTCAAAACACTGTAAATTCTTTTAAAATTGTTGTTTAAGTAATCGTAAGTCTGCAATATGAAACGAGTCGTCGAGCGAGATTTTAAAGTTTGAAAAATATAACAGTTTAATGAAAAATATAAAAATATAACAGGACATTTAGGGCCTAAATACATTTTCTATAAAGTTAAATTAATGTTCTTACAAACAATATGCAGAGTGTAGTAAGTTTTATAGAGAGGAGGAAAAATATATAAGGTAGGATTAATAATTCAGAGCATATGAAAAATGCGAACTCCATTGTCGTTCCGTTCGTTTAATCCTTTCACTACCATTTTTTTTTTTCGGAGTGAGAAACATCAATATATGACCACTTTTTGTTTTCAAACATATAAATATGAGAAGGGAGGGACGACGACGTGGGAAGGGTGGGACATTATGTATCCCACTGATATTTTTACGTGGGGGCTATATGTCCCAGTGGTAATGACATGAATGATCATCTTGTATTTTCAATTATGATACGTATATTGTCAAAAAAACAATTGGGTCGTATTTATGATTATAAATATTTTACATTTCGGCATCCTTTTCCAAATGACAGTACATGCAACCACTGCTTTATCACTAGCACATTGTTCGTCACTTTCATTGTTCACGTTCACTTCCCTATTGTCTATTTGATAATGTTCATAACAATTCTGTGAACCATTAGCAGGCTTCTCTTTACTAGTGGAACATAGATTCATAGCAATAACATGCGGTAAATTACCACGGGTCCTCTGAGAATGTATCGTGGGACACATACTGTATGTCCCAGTGGTAGTGAAAGGTTTAAGAGATGAGTCAGAAACAGAACACCTGTTTCAGCTCTCCTTTCAGACTAAGTTCGTAAACAAGAATAAGGAAGATAGTCACTGCTTGTAATAACTAGTAGTCTTAGATTTTTAGTTCGCAATGGTCAAGCAATCAGTGAATATTTGCATAGTACGGATAATTTGATGTCGCTCCTGGCTGAAAGAAAAATGGATGTGCCTGTTCTCAATCAATGGATTAATCGACGGGATAATAACTGGCTTAGTGCTGATTGAAAGAATGAAATTTTAAATGGGTATGGGACATGCAATAGAGAGACTTGGTAGCAGAAGTTAAAGCGTCTCCATTTTATGCAATCATAGCAGACTTCACGACTGATAGTTCAAAGAAAGATCAGTTGTCTCTGTGTGCGCTGTATTGACTCTGATTCATCAAACCCAACAAAATATTTATGGGAATGATCACCCCACATGGCACAAATAGAAAGATAGAAGATCAAAGATATATTCTAACGAAACTTAACCTGAATGCAGAAAATAGAATATACGCGAATAGTGTGATAATGGTGCAGCTATTATGTCAGGACGAGTGAATGGTGTGCAGAAGATAATTTCGACTCAACATCCGAATGCTGTATACATTCATTGCAATAATCATGCATTAGATCTTCCATTGCAAGAAGTAGCACGAAAATGCAAATCTTTGTGTGACGTAATTTCCATAGTGAAAGACGTTTGAAACATCAACCTGGATTCTGCAAAACGATGGACAACATACGCACGCCGACATTGTTCTTGAACCCTGTAAAACTATCAACGAAAGTAATCCTAAACATTTGCTGCCTGTTTGTCCTACTCGCTGGTGTGTTAGGCGAAAATCTCTAATCAGATTTCAATCTACTACAAACGAATTCAAATCACGTTGGAAAAGAATAATCAGTAATACAAGTGGTCCAAATGATGATCAAAAAGTAATTCTAAAAGGGTATTTGAAAAGAATGAACAATTTTTGGAATATTTTTTCTGATAGCCAGTATACGTGCTTTTGTACCTTGCGGACAACTGGAGAAAGTGCTTCAAAATTCTGAAGCTTCTGCTTCTGGAGTTTAGAGAGCAGCAGCAATTCTATCTAGAGGATACTCTGAGAAAACTACAAACGGACATTGCATTTGAAAACATCTGTAAGGAAGCAAAGGAAAATGCAGACAGACTACACTTAAAATTGCCCACTTCATCAAGATCAAAGAGAACACCAATTAGGTTGGAGCAGACTGATAATCCTTCTATAGCACCTACCCTAGAACCTGTATCACATCTTCTAAAATGTACTTCGAAATCATTGACTGTTGAATGAAGCGCAGCGTCGTTTCAATCAGCCAGGCCTCAAACAACTCATAAAACTCTAGAAGATACTTTGTGAAGGAGCTATATGTGCTGGTAGGCCTCTCTCAAGAGATTATTTGAAGCAGGAATTGGGAGTTCATGCGTCGGATTTTAACCCGGATAGATTATGAGCTCAGCTCAGGCTGCTTCCAACTACTTTGATGACGACTGAGTCGCTGACGACCACCAGAATATTAAAAACTATTAGTGCTGAACAGGGGCGGCTTGCCTATAAGTGCTGCAGAGCTGCAGAACTACCAATTATTTTAGTGGCATAAAAAATGCATTTTCAATTGAGTTGAATTGTGTTTAACTTAATCAAGTTAATAACATGTAATGATGATATTTGGTCTAACGGTCTCCTGAAATTGTACTACTGGATATGTTACATATCGTAGTATTACTGGAAATACCTTCTGAAGCTTAATAATATTGCAAGAGCTGTGCACGGATTGCCCTATGCTTTAGCACTGAAACCAAAATCTTCACCAGCCGCACTGTATTACGTTTTCCTTGTTTCTTGGATAGGATTTACTAGAGCTGCACTCCCAGCAGCTCAGAACTCACGAATACTTCTGAAGAAGCCGAAGACACACGACGTGACGTACATGAGGCTCCCTTCTCTTGTTTTTGATAACGGTGTTCAGTGTAATTGTTGTGCGCTTTGAAAGTAATAGTATTCCATGTTCAAGTTTATGCAAATTTTCTGAACAAACACAATTTGTGTGACAATTTTAAGGAAACCATAAACCTTTTGGAAATTCTTCTTCTAATTGCCCCAACGACAATAGCTGAAGCAGAACGTTACTTCTCTAATTTTAAAATAGTTAAAACATTTTCGAGAAGCACAATGTCAGGAAAGAATCAATGCTTTGGCTACCTTATCAATCGAGCGTGATTTCATATCCATCATGCCGAACTTTAATGTTAGAGTAATAGGACATTTTGTACAGCAGAAGACATGTCGGATAACTTTGTTTACAAACGATAAAATATTTATAATTCAGTAGTATTAATAAAATTTCTACCTGTATACATTACGTGAATCCGAAATTGTTATGGTATTTGAAAACAGTGTTTCTTACGATATGGATATGGTGTTTTTAAAGTTTGTTACACGTAACATTGGCGTATTTAGGGAGGAGCTATCGGGCTCAAGATCCCTCGAAATTCATTTAAACTTGTAGGCATCCCAAAGGAAAAATTAAGTTCTTATTCATATGCTGTGTATAGCTCCTCCCAAAACAAAATCCTAAATACGCCACTGACACCCAATAAGCAAAACAATAGTGTTTTGGTTGCGATACAGTAAAGTTGTATATATATTTGTTAATTTCAATTCTAATTGTCATTTATGTATAACGATTAGAGTGCTGAAAGATATGCGTGTTCATTTTATAATTAATTACTGCAAACGGGAAATTTAATATACAAAAAACAAACTGTGCAGAACTACCTCAGATTATGGTATCGAGCCGCTACTGGTGCTGAAACTCCAACTGTTCGCAGCCTTCTCGACCAAGTTGTTTAGGGACTTTCGTTCTCACTATACCAGTTTCTTGAGCATTTGCGAAAGATCATTCAGCTATTTGTGTCGTCTAAAGACATATTTGAGGACGTCCATGTCGCAGGAAAGATTGGCTCATCTGCTGTTGTTGCATATGTGTAGCGATCAGACAGATTTAAACACAATTGCAAGAGAATTCATATCAAAGACAAGTGAAAGAAAATATACTTTTGGTCAATTTTGAAAAGAAATAAATGTAGAATTACGTAAGTGAAAATGTTATGCGTTATATAACAAATTATTGAAATTGCAAAATAGCACTTAAAATTCAACATAAACTTGAATTATTCCTTATTAATTATGTCGTACTTTATTAGTGTGAAGTGAATATAATGAGATTAGGAAGAGAGGTGAATGTAATAACAAACTGGATATACTGAAGTGTAGTAGAAAATACAAATAACTCTGGATAATTAGTGTAATTGTATTTTCTATATAAATTTTTATGAAGTCTTTAGTGTAAATTCCATTTTTCCATTTCTGGCACGAAGTCAAGTAGGTAGAAAAAATATATTTTCTTATTTTTTACTTGATTATGTAGCCTATTTTATAATGTTCAAGTTACCGGGTACTTTCTACTACAAAGTGCTACAAAGTTTGTAGTTCTAAATAGCAATTTCTAATATTACAGTGTACTGCAACACTAGAGCTGAATTTTTAAAAATATAATTTTAATTTCCTCATTTCCAAGTGATTTAAGTAGTTTTAAGATTCTTTAATAGTGCCCGTGTGACCACGTCCAATACAGTTAAAAATATGTACCAGTATATAAAATGGTAAAAATTGGAGCCTACTCACAAATAGTCATTGTGAGCAGTACAAATTTTACAATTTTATGTTTTTAATTCTGATTTCAGTGGTTGAAAATTTCTGCACCAGACCAAAATCCAGCCCAAAACTGACACGGGATTAATTAATCTAAAGATGTATTTTCTAAACTAAGATGCCTCTCATAGATGGAAATTTCACTCTCACGAAACTGTTTACAGCTTGATTATATTATCTTCTTCTTCTTCTTCTTCTTCTTCTTCTTCTTATTATTATTATTATTATTATTATTATTATTATTATTATTATTATTATTATTATTATTATTATTATTATTATTATTATTATTATTATTAACCAATAAAATCAAATTATTGTTACACTATAAACATATATTCGTATTATCTTGCCTATGTTACATCCCCGTGTATATTTTCAAGACAGCAGTTTGCCCCCCCAGCTGAAAAATACTTCCGACGCCACTGGTCATAATCATCTTAGGATTTCTTAATTTTGCAGATGTCATGTCAGACACTTCTATTTTTTTTTTTTTTTTAATGGCTATTTAGGAATAGTGTAAATTTTCTTGAAATACTTTTCAATGAAATAAGATTTTTGATTTGGCTAGTGTTTATTTTCTACGGGCAATCAGTATGGTTCCTCTTCTGCTTTTCTTTGGTTGGTTTATGTTTTGTCTATCGCCATTAGCCATTGAACGTTTAGAGCAAACCGGACTAATTACAAATGTGTTAGCGGATGCACCTCTCTGTTATTATGGGCAATATTTTGTATTCTTCCCTGTGCACCTTTCATACAGAATTCGTCTTAATTCAAGTCTCGCACAACGTCTTGTGTAAGCATATTCCTTTTTCCTTCCATTCTACGCCAAACATCTAGAGATACTGAAATACGGGTTTTAATTATTTTAGATGAAAACTTCAAATACCAAATTTCATGTCTCTAACGTGTCTTATTATTTTAAAGAGAAGTTCAGATGCCAAAGTTTATGTTTCTAATTTATTTTACAAATAGTATTTCAGTATACAGTATTGATTTAACAATCATATTCACCTTCTGCCTCTGCACCTGTTCTTGTATTACGAACATATCATATAATAAAGGCAAATACATAATAATAATTTAAGAGATTCCAAAGTTATGGACCCTTATTGTAATAATTATAACCTCTGTACCATTTTTCCTCACCCTCTTTTCTTCCTTTCTGATCACATATGAAAAAAGAAACACGCTGAAACACGTATCTAATAATTTTAAATGAGAAGTCATGCATCAAAGGTCGTGTCTGTAACATTCCAAGACATGGACATTTTAATGTAATAACTTCCGCTGTCGAATTTTCAAAAATCCTTTGTTAGTGGAATCTTACGTCACAAATCCTACGCATTGTTTAAATTTCAAGTTTCTAGCTGAAGCGGTTTGACCTGGGCCTTAATCACTCAGGACTTATATACAGGGTAGCCCAAAAGTAGGTATACAGTACCGTACTGATCAATTCATTGCATTTTACATAATTTCTTACTGTTATCCATTAGATAGACTTGTTTCTTTATTATTTGTTCTTAATGTGTTTTTACTTACATCCTAAGCTCGGAAGAGCCGAAGGAAATAAACCCATAAACTAGAATGTTATACTTAATCAAT
The DNA here is from genome assembly GCF_964235325.1 of Thermobia domestica. Taxonomy (NCBI): domain Eukaryota; kingdom Metazoa; phylum Arthropoda; class Insecta; order Zygentoma; family Lepismatidae; genus Thermobia; species Thermobia domestica. The sequence continues at coordinate 95,056,002 of NC_137454.1, forward strand.
GCAGTGGTGTATACCTACTTTTGGGCTACCCTGTATATATACAGGGTGTTTATTTATTATGAGGCCAAAATCCACTGGTGAAATCCTCACACCTAAACGATTAAAAAAAAAGTCCATATGAACATAGGGCGAAAAATGCGTTGTTTCAAAGTTACTAGGTGCCAAAATCGAAAAAAAATGTAACTTTGAGGCTGCCTAGCTCGAACACTATGAGCAGTGGCGGCGGTTGGACGTTAGAAGTGGGGGGGGGCTAGACATGATCTGAACAATTGTACTATATCAATGTTAGATTTCCTGATTGTTTCTAACATTGTTTGATGAAAGGTTGTATAACTAATAGGATACTATGTTTTTTCAGTTAAAATGCCAAATATCGCATTTCTATTTTATTAAGTAAATTCATAAGAGCAATACAGGTAGGTACTAGTCCTTTATACTCTAAAACAACGAAAGTGTAAGAAGAGATTTGAGTTCTTGCTCATGAACATCTTAAAATTCTGTCTGGAAAATTGTGTGATCACATTATTTAATAAATTTGCAAAATAAATAAATAGAAGGGATAATATTAATGATAATAGTAATGAATAATGACGCTTGTTTTACACAAGTTATATTGAAACTGGGAATTAATGAACAATTTATACTTTTAATTCTACACATGCCATTAAATGAATGCTTTTTAGTCTTAGAATATGAAATACAGTAAGTACTGCAAGCATATGCTATGACATTTAAAAAAAAAATGCAATTGCAATATTAATTGCTTTGAATTGCAATTAAAACTCAATTCCTGTAGCTTTCTTAACTCTATGGGAAGACAAATAACCAATACGTACTCACGCAACGGCAAATATCATATGACACCATTTTTTTCTATGAAACAGTAATACATACAAAACCTTTACCAGGGTGTCCACATTCTGGAAAATAAGTGAAAGTCAGGGAAGTAAAAATGTATCAGGTGAAGTCAGGAAAATGGCAGATTGGTCAGGGAAAGTCAGGAGAAAATCGATTTAGGTACATTGTTCAATTGTTGAATTTATGAAATATTGTTGATTTCTTTACTGTTACTGGATGCAAAATGTGGTGTTCTCAATGATGATATTGAGGGAGTCAGTGTTCTCTGATATAGTCGTTGAAACTAGTTTTCTGAGAAAAAAAAAAAAAAATTGGCATATTTGCTCTAAAGGGTAGACGCTGTTCTAGAAGAATTGCATGGTGCCACGAGGATATCTGGACAAGTGGCTGAGAACGCGAAGAAATAGTATATCCAGCTCACAGTGAAAGCTCAAACTGAAGAATTTAAGGAACACTCGAATGAGTTCATAGCCAATGATAGAGATGGTATTGGACTTGATGAGTTTTTTACTTAGTCTTAGGAAATGGGAAGAACTTCGTTGACTTATGGTCAGTTATGAAATGTGTTTTATCTTCTTTCACGGAAACGCATTTTTTGAAAGTGGTTTCACAATAAACAAACTTTTCATTGTTGACAAATTACAAGAAGAATCTGGTGGCTCAACGGGTCATATGTGATTCTGTGATGAGAATAGGTGGATCATCAGGATTAATAATTACAAGAGGTATGATAAATTCAGTGAGAAGTTCAATGAGACAATATCAGGTATTTGGAAAAGAAAAGAGAAATAAATGCTGGAGACGAGAAGAGGAGAGAGAAACGGAAGATTTAGCAACAACTAAAGGAACTGGAGGAAGAAAAGAAAATTAACCTGCGAAGACAAGGACATTCAGATCAATGAGAAGAAAACTATGCGAGAAAATTAAAACAAATTTCTAAATTTGTTGCATTTAACAACTGCACCAGCAAAAGTGTGTTACATAATGTGTGTGTGTGTTTTTTTTTTAATAATCAGTAAAATCATGTATGAACGATTTATTACTATAGGCAATATTATAATGCTATGTAATTGGTTATAATGTGTAATTTTTTTCATATCTTAAGTACTTTGTATACTGCACACTTTTGTTTGTAACTTTACATTTTGTGTAATATGTTGGCCTAATCAATAACGGCCTAATGCACATATTGGTAAATTTACATTCCTTTGGAAAGAAAATTGAAAAAGAAAGAAACAGAAGTGGAATAGAACAAGGCCAACTATGGGGAGTGTGGAGGGTGTGGTTTCTTTCTTTATTCGATATTTTTAAGTTATTCAGGGGCCAGGGAAATTGCAACTTTCGTCAGGGAAAAGTCATAGATCTTTTCTGCAAATTGTATGGACACCCTCTTTACATTTCCAAATGAAATTATATAAATTAGGACGTCACTTCAAAAAAGTGGGGGGGCAACTGCCCCCTCTTGCCCCCCCTAATCGCCGCCCATGACCATGAGAGATATCAAATGCGGTTAAAGAAATATTAGAGAAACTAGTACACTGTCTATCTAAAATAACCATGTTTCAGAGATGAGTTGTACCAGTGCACATGATTTTAGAGAGAGAGGTGGAAGAGCAGAACCTATACCGCAGCTCCCTCTACAAAATCCGGAGAACATGAATGGTAATACATCCTTTGGCATTATCAAACACAAAATAATGTTAGCGTGCCTTAGTAACATGGGAAACATAATGTCTATAAGTTTTCTCGAGGTTCTCCCGTTTCCTCCCACGTTATCATACCACGGATACTTTTATAATCATCTGTCTCCTTTAGCCTAAATGAAATGATGGTGGAACGTCGAGTTAAAGATTCCATTTCATTTTACACATGAACGGTCAATACTGCGGCTGATCGACTTGCAGTAACATCTGAGAATCATGGAAATATTTTTTCCATCTTTGTCACGTAGTGTAACAGTGTTCAAAGTCGCTGTGCCTATTATTTTGTGAAGTAATATTATAACAAAGGGAGAACTGAAAATTCCAGACCCCATTTTGTTAAACATTTCCTTTGCTACAGAGCTACTTAGATTGTTTCAAATTCTATTGGGAAGTTCTAGCAAACGTAGTTCATTTCAACAAATAGTTTTCAATTTTCTAAATACATTTTACAATTAAATTCAGGAGTTCAATGTAGTTGCTTGTGTTCATTGACTCGGTACCCTCTCCACGTCTTCTATGTTTCAATCCCTGCTTTGCTAAAGAAAAGTTCTGACACTAATCAGATGTTATCTTTCTCTGTTCGTTTTACATTTTCATTATCCCATAGCAATGTTGATCATCCACTTGAGTGTGTAATTGAATGCCTTTCTGCAGTAGGCTACTTGGATGGAGATGGTTATGGGACTCCTCCGTTATTATTTTCATTTTAAAAATATGATCTCTAAATTTTGAGATATTCCAAACGCCTTTTTAGTAACAAAATAAATATAACTAATAATGCAATATACATAGAACAACCATTTCGTAGAATTACGGTGACTACTTGGAAAAATGTTTAGTGTAAGATTTTGTTTTCGTTTCAAATGCTGTAAAGTGAGGGGTAATGCTTCGATTTAAAATAACAGTACATTATCATAAAATTCAGTGAACCAAAAAGGCACAATTTCACTTGATCCATCATCAATGGCTCGTTTATTTCTGTGCAAAATGAAATTTCCGAATTTGTGAACCTGAATCAGTTACCACTCACCTGTTCCGTTGTCTCGTTTACACAGATTTAACTAGCAGTATGAAACCTAAGCCTTCCCATTTTTATCAAAAAGTAATACAATACGCGTATCAGATGCAACGTTATACAAAAGGATCAACATTTCCATTATTCTTTAGCAAATTAAAATTACAGAAACAAATTGAACTGTATGATGCGCTAAATTCTTCTATGCCCAATACATTGGTAGGAACAAGCCAAACACACAGCTTCCTCTGGTTTCGTCGCTATGTTTATGTCTGCTTGGTTTCATTAATATATATATATATATATATATATATATATATATATATATCCCTCTCACTACCAATTGATAGTAATCAAATGTTACCCTCAACAGCGTTTGCACCCTTGCCGAGTGTACGAATGGCGCTTACTTGTAGTAAAGAAGTGAATGGACTTTTTCCCTCCGAGAAAACGCGGGTTTTAGAATAATTAGAGTGACACAAAAGGAAGGGAAAGGCTGTTCCGTCTGTTCCATGGAGGAATCACCGTTGCTACCAAGTTACCGAAAGCTAGCCATCTATTAGAGACCTGCACGGGCCGAATTTTTCGGCCCGAGCCCAATCCAGCCCGAACTTACCTAGGCCCGGCCCAGCCCGGGCCCGAAAAGTTTAGGAGATTTTCAGCCCGAGCCCGGCCCGGCCCGATAAGTTTTTTTAAATTCTTGGCCCAAGCCCGGCCCGATAATATTTTTAAAAAATTAGCTCGTGCCCCAATCTTTCTCAAAATTTAGTACTAAATTTGACCTAACCTCAGAAACCTTTTCTAAACTCTGGTTTACAACCTGACGCTTGCCTCCCGAATGGTACCATTGCCTCCTAGAACTTTGCCTGTCATCGAGAGAACAAAAACTCCATTCCCTGTAACAAAAATCTAACTTAATTGATTTTTAGCATAAAGTGAAGATGGCAATATTGTTTAGCGACAGGCAAAACATTCCCACCCCTTCTTGTTATATTTTGAGTTCAGTGAAGGTTAAGGTCAGAGCTCAATTTACCGCATAATGCCTGCAATCCTCTATAGTGAAAGTGGAGCTGCTAAGCAACACAAACTGTAAATAGCTATTGCATTCTTTGTAACATTTTTCACGGACACACACTTCTTCAACGTTTGGCTTTATTCCAATTATCGTTTAACGAAAGTCAATAATTATTAAAGAATTGCAATTGATCGGCTCCAGCCCAGCCCGACCTGAAGAGAAATCAGTGTCGGCCAGCCCAAGCCCGGCCCGGCCCAAAGAAATAACAGTATCAGCCCGCCCAAGCCCGGCCCGTGCAGGTCTCTACCATCTATTCTACATTTTTCCTCTTTACTTTTATATTTGGTACTGACTACTTCTTTTCAATCATCATTGCTTTTGTCTTTTTAATGTTTATTCTTTCCAATTTTTATTAATGGGGGCATGGTGGCTCAATGGTAGGGCGCTCTATGCTTGAGGTCTCGGTTCGATCCCCGCCCAAGTAAGTTTGTGATAGACAATATCGTGTCCGTAAGGTTTCTCGGGGTATTCCCGTTTCCTCCCACATTCTTATTCCACCAATTCTTCCATTATCACTCATTGCCTTAATCATCCGTCTCCCTTAGCCTGACGGACATAAACCTGGAACGTTAAACTGAAAGATTTCAGTTTTTATCAAATTTTCTAGCATATTATTAATATTGCTAGATACCGCACCAACACCCGTTTGATAAATACAAGGAAATTCAAGAGAAAGGAAATCTACCGTACCTGATAAATAATGACACCACTATTATGGTGTTCTCAGCATTGAGGCTAAATGGAACATAAGACTTGAACCACATCTCCCACTCCGGATTGAACCCGGTGCCACAAGAAAGCAAAAAATATAACGTTAACTACTCAAATACATGTGATAGAGAGAGAGCTCCGTCGATACTTAGGGAATCAATTTTAAATGTAAATCAGTTTAAAACTTTTTTTTTTTACCCTTATGATTATATATTTTCTATGATCAGTGCAAAACCCTTCCTCTTTGTCTCTCTCTGAAAATAATAGCAGGGTTCCCTTTTGTTTAGTCTTCTGTAATCTCCCGTCGTCTGTGTTCTGCCGTCCGGTCTCTCGTGTTCATTTTTTAAACATACGAGTGACGTCAGGACATAAACTGGGTGTTTTAAATTAATTATTCAAGTAGCGGAACTGCCTACGACCTCGTCATGCGACTTCGACCCTCTTAAGGAGACAAGACACTCACTGCCGTCATTTTTTTTTCCTTTCCTTACTCTTCAACATGGCTTGTAGTATATATAGTTGTATCAGTGAAACCTTTTCTCGAGAGGTGCAACACCGATCGATGAAAACGCCAAGCATGCAATCACGGGAGACATGTAACCTCGACTCCCCCTCCCTCTTTCCCCTTCCTTTTAAGTCGATTATTTGCAGTGGATAAACGTTAATATTTCAGTGTACCAGTAAATAAAAGGGATAGTCAGTTACTGCGTACGTTCAACTGTATACAGAAACGTCGGCAAGCGGAAACACCCGGCAAAATGACAAACAGGGAATTAATGTGTCTTTAAACGAGGAACGTTCAAAAAGTTTGTGCACTATAATAGAATCCTGCATCTCTTCATTTCTTTATTATTATTATTATTATTATTATTATTATTATTATTATTATTATTATTATTATTATTATTATTATTATTATTATAGAAAAACAGAAATGAAAATACGTTTCTGTTTTTCTGCTTTACTCCGAAATTTCCTTACTACTTTTTATCAACCTATTTCTGCCGTCGGTTTTTATGTTAACGCCCTTTATTAAATTTAAGTGTACCCCACTTTTCTGAATTTTAGAGAATTACTTAAAGACAATGAAGAATATGAAAATTATAGAAAGTGAGCCAGGTGGCTTCTCCAAAAATGCTCTTAACTAAACTAATACAGAGGTTGATTCATTTATATTGAGCCCAATTTGAATATGCCACTTACCTAGGAAATGCCATGTTTCCACCATTGGTCGTGTTCGATTTTTAGTCCACCTCTACTGACTATTGCCCGACATCGGAGTTTCCATTGCAGGAGACTGTGTTGCAGCTGGACCATGAGTATTGCACCCTACTCTTCTTTACATGCTTCCCACGGGCCAATGACGGCGTGGGCTCGATGATGAGACAGGTTCCGCTTGAGAAGTTGGAAAGCACTAGTCCACTGGGCTCGCGTCTATTTTAGACTCTGGACAAGGAAGTCAGAGAAGGGAAATGCCGAAATTATAGTTTCCTGCTTCATTCTAAGTGATGGTTTCGCTGTGTTTTTGGTGCAGCTCAACCTGTTTCACATTTTGTTCCTACAATGCAGGGATTTCATGCTAATACATTTCAGCCAGGACATAAGTCTGCTACTACGCAGCATTATTTTAATGTTTTGCTTCATTCCTGCGGAGACGCGGTTTGCCATGTACGAGAAACCGATCACAATCATGAATCCCCTTTGGGAAACGATACTAACTGCTCGCGTCGGTGTAGTGGGCTCACGTCAGGCCTATGTGCCGCATATTTCCTTACAATACGATTCACAGCGGCACGATCTACCCGAAAATCGCGTACTTGATACATTTATACGCAGGGGCGGATCCAGGGGGGGGAGCGATCGGGGCAATTGCCCCCCCAGAAGAAAAAAACTTTCTTATTTTATATATGTAAATAAAACCCATCCCAAAATTTGGAGCCCTTAAAAGTAGCAGTATGACAACACACCGCCCCCCCCAGAAGTCGGTCCTGGATCCGCCCCTGTTTATACGACGCATGACACTATGAACTTAGCATCGGAAAGAGCAACAATGAACCTCTCCCAGAATCTGTTCGGTTTCAACGGCATCAAACGACGCTCGACCACACACTGCTCTATTACGTGACTAACGATGTACTGTTGCTTGCCTCGTAACACTCTCATAGCGATGAGATATAAATGAATCAAACCTATAGTTCCCAAACCTTTCCTTATGGACCAGAAATTTGGATGCGCAAATTATGACGTAATATTATTGAGTATCAAAATTTGTACACAATAGAAAGGTTCTTGAAAATTATTAGTTCACATTCAAATTTCTCAAGCCAAGTCAAATCAAAATGTTATAATATGTATCTTTCAAAATTTTGAGATCTTTAAAGTTGAGACCAAGTACGCTTTTAGATATAGATTCAGGTCTCATTAAATTTCCAGAGTTAAGAAAATAAACAGAGAGGTTGTGCAGCATACAAGTTGTTAATATTTTGACCCTTATATCCAATATTAGCTGACAACAGTTTCAAATAACCCTTGGAGTATCCGAATCATAATCACGCGTCGTTCATCTACGAGAGCGGGCGGATTATGTATGCGTACGCTTCCAGTGACAGTATGTGTGGTTCAATTCTCCATTTAAAAGGGAAGTTAAGTTTTGTTCGATGTGCGCCTACGTAAAATTCATGAATTTTCCTGTCTTTTATTTTCCTTTTGTTAACTTGTGGCTCAGAGATAGAGCGCTCTCCTCTGGTTTGAAGGGTTTGGCCTCATGCTTTGTGATTTCGTGGTGGACAACATAGTGTTCGTGTGTTTCCTTGGTGTTCTTCTGTTCCCTTCGACATTCTCGTTCCACCAATTCTATTGTCACCATTCATTTTCATTAATCATTTATCTCCTTTAGTCAACAGGGCATAACTCTGAGACGTTAAATTAGAAATGTCATTTCATTTACTATCCATCACATTGCCTAGACTTGGCACCAATGTGGAAACTTAACAATCCAGATAATTGGACTAGATATAAGGATAACCCAAGAACTAGGTTGATAACTTCGTTGGACGTATAGGATGAATTATGAGGATTAGTGATGTTAATATTCGAATAAATCATTATTCGAATGTCCAAATAATGAATTTTTCAAATATTCGAAAAACTGCAAAAAATATCCGAATTAAAATTATTCGAATAGTTTTAACAGTGTAAGTGAGGATTCGTGGAGGCTAGTTTTGAAAGCGTTCTAAGTTCACAGTTCGTGTGGAAATGTTTGTTGTGTATTGTGTGCAAACGAAAGGTGTAGGTTAACAAATAAGGTGGGAAGGGATCTAATCGGTGCATCTGTATAGTGCACTTCCGTGCATGTGCAGTGAATGTTTACTATTGAAAGTCTCTGTGGGCGAGATATGTTGATGAATGGATAATAAGAATGGAAAGAGATCGCGTATAAAATGTTAACCTAGAAACCGCGTATAAATGTTTGAATGTCAAAAGTTGAGAATATTTCCTCAACTGAACATTGTACAGCGGTGGACACTTCTAAATGGTACACCTTAGCCGTAAATCTCCATATGGCTGTACCATTTAGAAGTGTCTCCCGCTGTACATTTGCAGAAGAGGTAGGTACTCTCGAGGACAGACAATTGACAACACAATTACAAACTCATGAGCAAGGACAACACATAGATAACACTTCGTGAACTGTATACGAACCAATAGAAAGGTATAGTGAGAAGGACTTAGGGGTGTCCCAAAGGTATGGTCATTTTTTATGCGATTAATTAGAAGAATATTATTTTTAAAAAATAGAAGAAAACACTTGCAAGATGTGAGGTATGTCGTAAAATTTGTCATTAAGTAAAAACATTTAATTGTCTTCGATTTGTTCTTCCTATTCATAAAGTTAATTATTATCATTTCCTTCGCTCAGCACTATTTAAATTAAAGTGTGACCAAGTTTATTCATCCATCGGTGTTGGCCCCATTTAGCTTCATAACTTGTCGCACTGCTGAATCTGTTGAGTTGATATGGTCTTGCTTCGGAGTCAGAAATCGTAACGTACTTGCTTTCGAAATCGTAAGTTGGATAGACCTGCTACTTTTGAGTATGAAAGTGTATATGCGTTATAATGCATATATGAATAAAGTGTGTGTGTAATTGACTTCTTACTATAATATTATTTATTAACATCATTCATTTCCTTGTTATCAGGCCATTACAACACTTACAGAAAATCATTACCTGATCACTAGCAGCACAAAAGTAAATCGTTTTGAGTGCCCGACAATACAAATATATATATATATAGTTTAGTTTAACAAGTCTAAAAGACATAACTATGGTGTACAATTAATCTAATCAACGCATTTGCGAGAACATTTTATCTAAGAATCTACATCTAAGGACACAACCATTTTCACGTATCCTCCAAAGAAAAAAGTCCAAAGAGCCAAGTCGGGGGAACTTAGGGCCTCTAAATAGGACCTCAACTTCTATCCCAATTGTTCCGGAAATGGTTATCCAGGAATTCTTTCACGCAACTCGCATAATGGACAGTAGCCCGTCTTGTTGGAACATATATCGCTGTGATATGCGAGGTACAGCATAATCTTCCAACATTGTCAGATAGGTTGCTCTTGTAATTGTAGCCTCTTCAAAAAAGAAAGGGTCTATGACATAATTTTCAGTCAACGCACACCACACGTTTACTTTTTTACTGTTGCATTCATGTTCTACAAACTGATATAGATTTTCCTCACCCCATATATTATGCAGTTAATGCCTATGCAACCTACGTGACGTATGGAAAGTAGCTTCGTCACAAAAAAGCTACCCTTTTAAGAAAATCATTGTCCTCATCAATGCGTGGTAGCATTTCAACAGCGAATTCATATCTGCAAGGCTTGTCATTAAACTGGAGTTTTTGAACAAGCTATAGCACCTTTTATGCACGATAACACCATATAAACACACACCAGCGACTCCACAAAACAAACTCAATGACTCGTCAGATAGGTTGTACCATAGTTACTCACGTATAAGCACCCTCTGAATCCCCCTAAAAATTTCCACACCTTTCCTTTAAACAATTGAGAATCCGTTTAATATGCGGATATAAGTCACCCCTATAGGGCAATTACGATCCAGAGAGAGTTACAAAGTAATGAACCGTAAAGTTAGAGCTTTACGTTGTCAACACTTTCAACTCATTTGCATTCTCCATTTTCTATGGTATTTTGACACGGAAAAATTAAACAGTGGTAGTGTTTTGTGGTTGAAAATGATGTTACAGTAAGTCTTCCCACTCATTGTAAACATTCTCAAATCATTGTTTATAGATTTTGTTCGGCTTTCTAATTTTTACTAGGGGGATCAAGCAATGGCAGTACTTTGTCTTTAACAATGTAAAGTTATTGTTATTAAACCTAAGTACATTTATTGTTAAAAAAGACTAAAAACAACAACAATAAAGCAATCTTAAGACAATACAACAACTAAACAGACTATGCGAATATAAGCCCGCATCTTCAAAATTCTACGACAAAAATTTCGAAAATGAGGCGCTTATATTTGAGTAAATACGGTAAGAGTTTGAAATCAGAGATGAACATTATGCAATCGAGGTTCACTTGGTGTAAGGATCACTATCCTCAAAGAGGCTGGCGCTCATTAGCCTCAATGAAGATCATCCTCGTAGCTCAGACTTGCACTTCTTGGAGCTTCGGTTCGCTATGTTCATTAATACTGACACGAATTAGATCTCAGCCCCACTATCCTCACTCGTGCTCACTAGAACTCGGGATCTGGCTGGCTATCCACTTATCGGACTCGTTCTCACGACACATGTTCGGGATTATTTATTATTGATTGCCGCCGATTAAGCCGGAGATCCGAGCTCGCGGACTTGACATCTCTGCTTCAGATGAAGAAGGAACAAACAGTTCAAGAAGTCGGTAACTCTTAACATCTCTATTGACTGAATCATGATCTGTATTCTTGGCATCCATAATGTAAAAAGAAGAAATAATAATAATAATAATAATAATAATAATAATAATAATAATAATAATAATAATAATAATAATAATAATAATAATAATAATAATAATAATAAAGAACTTTAAAAGCAGAAAAATATTACTATTATTTTTTTAAAAATGGTCATGCCAACTCGAAAAAATTAATGGGTAGTATAAAATTATTTTGATAATGACTTTACGAGGCGTTAATATGTTTGAGTTGGCACGAATAATGGTAAAGGTTTTTTCTTTCTATTTTTAAGTGCTGTATTATTTTCTGCATTTTTAGTGCCTTGTTAAAAAGTCGGTTCATATTTTTTTTTTTATTTTCTGCATTTAAGTTTGTTTTTAAAATCGGTACCTTTTTTTTTTTTTTTTAGTTTCTTCAATTTTTCAACTTTCGATGTTCCAGATACTTCTTGTAGTGATATAGTGGATGATATTCTGACAAAAGTTGAGCAAAATTGATATGTAAGCAGTCATGACATCGCAGAGGACCTAAACATCCACCACCAACTAGAACTAAACCATTTGGAGAAAACAGACTACAAAGATGTTCTTAAAACCCTTACTTGTATGCAACCCACTTCAGTGTGTTGATTATCTGGTTGCCGCATATTGTAGGATAGTTTTTTCATCAGGCGCTCTAGGAATCACTTGATTTTTTAAAAATTAATGAATTAAGTATTTTTTTTTTATTTTATACGTAAGAACGTTCCTTGGGAATAGCTTATTTCATTAGTAAAAACTGCATTGAAATACAACTAACGATTGTCGATATAATCGGAAACATACATACGTATATATAAGTCAAATTGGGAGCCTTTTTTAAGTCGGTAAAAAAGAACCAAATTAGAAGAAAACTTAGCAGGTGAATTTTTTGCTCCATTACAGAAAATTGATCAGGACTTAATAGAGCGTACATCGTCCTTCTGGAAGGATATAACATTCTACGATTTTTAAAATAAAATCTTTCAGTTTTACGTCCCACAATTATGCCGTGTAGGCTAAAGAAGATGGTGATGATGAGAAATGAATAGAATGGTGAAATGAAAAAAGTGGGAGGAAACGGGCGGGAGAACCCCGAGAAAACCCACGCACACGGTATTTGCCACAAAGTTCACGTGGCTCGAGCTGGGATCGAATCAGGGATCCCAAGCGCCAAAGGTGAACGCACTACCACTGAGCCACCTTGGCCCCTTTCGATTTTTCACTTGCTATGACTATTTAGATATTACAAGGTCGCATCTTTCCATCAAAACAGAAGCTAGGCTTTATATTCTATCATTAAACATTCACCTTCTAGAATTTAGGAAAACTTTTATTCGCGATGGCCAACCACAGTATTAATGAGAACACATACCGTTCAGTTACGTTCGCTTCCTTTTTTTTTTTTTTTTCGGAAAAGGAAATCAAAAGAATAGATCTATATGAGGCGTTCCGGATGGTAAGGACATAATCACAAAGGCTTGTTTCCTAATGTACACTCTGAATGGTCAATTGATTTTCAAACTATATTTCTAGGGGAACGATTCCCACAAGTTATATATATAGGCACGAGAACTGGCTGTTACAGGACAGCATCGTATTACTACTCAAAAACCTCAGATGTAACTTCCAAACGTTCAAATTGCAACGTATCTTTTGTTGAGTTTCCCGTTGCTACCCGGAATGCCTCAAATTCTTGCTTCGCCGTAATAGAGTTTTTTTCCTAGACTATGGAGGAAGGCAAAATGTTTCAGTTGAGTTTGTTGCATAAAGTTTTGAACACTCTATATGATATTTACTGCAGTGGATTGTTTATACAATACTTCACGAAAATCCCACGCGAATCCATCATCCAACAAATATTTTATTTACCCTTCTTACAAACCTAGTTTCTGAAACACAAAGACAGGAAGTGGGTCAAAAAGTTGATCCCGTAACTTCTGTCGGAAAAGTCGGTCTTTTAGTTGTATTTGAACAAGTTTATTTTTTTTTCTTCCCTTTTTCTTGTTTCGCTCCATGATACAGCTTCCTTCGCCGATGGCCGTTACAAACAGATTATTAGATGAATAACTGTGTTACGTGTGGGATTTCTGAGAACTGAGAGAAGAAAACAAAATGACTCATTGCCATCGGCATTCATCTGATGTTAGTCGCTTCAATACACTACGTACGTTGGACAACTCATCATTCACACATTTAATATGACTCAACGGAAATGAGTTTTTTATTCTTTCTTTTTAAATACAAGTTGTTTTCTTCCGTATATTCTAAGCCAATTCATGGATGCCTCAACTCTAATAAAAAGCATTTCTCAATCTTTTAAAGAAATCCCTTGTGATAGTTAGCTGACCCGGGTTCGATTTCTGCTGGGAGTTCCTGTGGTTCAAATCCTACGATAAGCTGTTGATTCATCTCTCATATAGTCTCAGCGCTGAAAAGGGTGCTAAAGTTCAAGTCAACTAACTAATAATTAAAAAATACAAATGCTTAATTCAAAAAAGATTTTCCTGATTATTAGTTATTGAGTAAAGTAAACCATTACCGTGCAAGAAGGAAGGGGTAAGTTCTGTGGAATAACTTGGATCCCATCTGAAAATTTCTAAATCGGAGTTGCTATCTGTTAATTAATATGACCATTAAATTGTCCCACGATGCAGAGCAACCACAGACTATTATGTACCTTAGCCGGGAATCGAATCTGTGATCACGTACTTTAACTATTTTTTGCTAACACAGAACTTTAACTGTGCCGTAATCATCAAGGACAAGTGTAAGGATAGAGTTGGTTGGCTGGTTTTCAACATTCCTTTTAAATGCCGAGTTGATATGGGAATTCGATTTAACAGTTTTATCGTGGAATCTCGACTACAGCGTTTTCACCGTTTTCACAACATGTTTTGATACTTGTCCGTTTCCTAGTCTCAGAAAAAAAAACTCCGTGGGGTACACTCAGTTTTCGGAGGGGCACATATTATTTTCAACACGGTACTATTCTATTTGACGAATATTCGGACTCAAGAGGAACGGGAATGGGGAATGGCGGAAACTTCATAACGAGGAACTACATAATTTATACGGTTTACCCAACATTGTTAGTGTCGTCAAGTCTAGGAGGCTTAGGTGGGCGGGTCATGTAGCTAGAATAGAAACGCTTTCAAAGTTTTGACTGGAAGACCAATCGGAAAACGACCATTAAGAAGACCTAGGCGCAGATGGGAGGACAATATTAAGATGGATCTCGCAGAGATTGGAATACAAAGTAGACACTGTATGCAGTTAGCTAAGGATAGAAGTCAGTGGAGAGCTTTTGTGAACGCGGCATTGAACCTCCGGGTTCCATAGGCCATAGAGTTAGTTAGTTATTTTAGACGTATTGTTTTGGACTCCTTCGGGCAGGCACTCTCAGAGCTCTGAGGGGGCAAACAGGGGGGATTTAGAGCGCAGGTTGTTCCTATAGATTATTTGAGGTGGGTATAATTTTTCATTGAACATAGTACAAACTGAAGCATGGCAGATTTGGAGGATGAAAGGTATATTTCGGGGGCGAATGGTAAATGTGGAGGGAAAATGGTAAATTTTGAGGTTTGCGTCCAAACTCTTTTTGAGGAGAATGGGCACTCCTGACATAAAGGATATAAGAAACAAGACCTACTGCTTATAGGAGAAACCGAATCACTACTCAGATTTTTATCCTAGCCAAACACCCCAACAGGAATCTAAATAAAGACCGCTGCAGAGGATGTACGCGCCTTAACCATTTGGCCACCAAGGTACACTAATTGTAGTTCGAATTCCACTACATCCTGTATCGCTGCTTCCTGTTCTGTACCAGAATTTTTCCCAAAATATATGTTACTACTGAATGTTGCTCATTGTAGTTTTGGAATTTCGTTCAACTAAAATAAAAATAAGTTCTGACCAAAGCAACCACTTATAATCTGTATTAGAGTTTCGGCAATGTATCATTATCATTATCTTCGTTAAACACATTATTCTTAATTAGGTTCCAACTTTCACTTTGTAAAAATCTTTATTTTAAATTAGGTACATACTTGCGCTCTCTTGTCCATACATCCCTTACTACGTTGCATTTTGTGTTCTTTTATCCACCTATACCTCTATCTTATTATACTTATACCTTGTTCCCCGAAATCATGGATAATCTTTCGCTCTTCTCATCGTATCCACTAAACTTCTTTCCATTTTCCTTTAACATTTATTCTTTCCCTTTCTAATTCTTCTATACCTTCCTTGTCTATGTTTCTTTCAGACGTTTATAAACTGCCTTCCCCCATTTTAATGTAATGTCGTCTTCACATGTATGTTGTGCCTTTTCGTGAATCTTTCCCAAGAAGCAAATTTAATTTTGCACTCACGTTATTCAAAGTTTAGTTGTGACACATTGTCATATAGAAATGAGAAAAACGCACTCGAAAATTTAACTTGATTTACGTTTGTGGTGAGATCATTATGTAACATTGTAAATAGTATGCATTCAGATTTCTAGAAAACAAAAGGCGACCACGAGAGATTTAACCCTGTTTCCTAACTTGTTCCCTGTCTATGTAATTCGTATTACATTCTTTATACTTCACTACCCCTTCCTCACTTTTTTCTACTCTTCCTTTTTTACTAAGTCTAATATTCTCCTTCGGTATTTCCTATATGATTGTGCAAAAATGAGTTTGGCGCCCCTTACAATGAAAATGGGTATAGACAACTCTCCAATGCTTTCAAGCATTATTTTTTTAAAAAACAAAAGTTATTAACACATTCAAATGGCTAATTTACATTCAATATTACATAAAAATTTAAATTTTAACCATATTACTCTTTACACTTTTCCTCATTTCGGCGCCCCTCTCAAATTCGCATGTGTGCGACCGCACACGCACACGCCTTAGGCCGGCCCTGTTTTGAAGTATGGAGTATCTCTGTGTCTTCTTTCCTTTTCTCTCCCTCGCTGCCTATTAGTTCTATCCTTTTCTGCATGTTCCTGATAAAACTTCGTTTAATCCCTTCATCTACATTACTTCTTCTGTGGCAGTATATACCCGTTGAGCATTCCTTTCCGTACCACCTTGTTTTAAGCCTCCCTCCATTCTTTATCGTCATATTCAAAAAGTTGATTATACCCTTTTCTTCCATTTCTAATCATATTCCTTTTCCCTCATCCCCAATTCTTCGTACAAACTGTTGTCTCTTTGTTTCTTTCAATATCTCTAAACAATTGTCTACAAATCTGCAAAACTCAATTAACTTTTCCCCACTTTTTCTTGCACTTTCTGTTCCCACTTGTTCATTACAATCTCTGGTAATATCAGGTTTAGTCTCGATCCTATACTCAGTCCTTCCCTCATTCTTGCCAATTTCTTCCCTATAGTACATATGCCGTCCGCCCAAATCATTTCTAGATCTCTTTTCTTGCTTTCACTTTCTTACTGTGTTTCTTTATTTCTTCTTCCACTATCTTAAAAATATATTTTCTTATGCTTGGAAATATCACTTTGACACCTACACTAAACATCATAATAATGTGTGTGATGAAAGAAATGATATACGAGGGGCTGCAGAAAAATTCTTAACCCAACCCAAAAGTGCAGGTAGAATAATAAAATTGTACAATTTTAAAGGACATATCTATATATGTACAAATGTAAATTTTCATATTAATAACGGTTGATGTGAAAACAATCTTTCACTTTGCCCTGGCCGCTTTGATCTTGTTGGTTCCAACACCAACACCAACGCACTACTCCGGCACTTACAAGCTGAGACACTACACTGATAACGTGGGGCCGCGGTGACTCAGTGGTAGAGCGTTCACCTGTGGTGCATGGGGCGCTTGATTCGATCCCAGCTCGCGCCAAGTGAGCTTTGTGGTGGAAACCCGTGTGTGTGGGTTTTCTCGGGGTTCTCCCACTTTCTTCATTCCACCATTTCATTCATTTCTCATCATCACCTTTAGCCTAGCTGGCATAGGCGTGGGACGTAAAACTTAAAGATTTCATTTCATTTCATTTACACTGATAACACCTGCTTAATGGTTCTGTCTTAACTGCACAGTTATCTGCAGCATTGCCAAATCCATCGGATATAAATCGATCAACTTTCTTTAGTGTTGGTGCGTATTATTATAGACAGAACCGTGTCGTAGTCCTGCAATCAGGTTTCTTGCAGTCACGATAGTGAAGAATAGAAAAGCTTGTTTTATACTAATGATTTTACATGATAGTCTGTGAGCCCGATAACTTCATTGGCTTCGAGGCCCAGCACTGTGCAGAGACCGTCATGTAAGTAGTAGTAAATAATAAGCCATATTCTTCATAGTTTCGATATTGCATAAGTAAAATAAAATAGGCCTAAGTTAAATCAATACAAGAACTTTTTTTTTAAGTATTATTTTTGGAATATTCCCTACTGACAATAACAACATAAGTCGAATTAAACTGAATAAGATGCAAAATACATAAAATTTTCTCAGTAAACATCATGAATTAATGTAGAAAAAGGAAAATTCAAATAAATATTTCCTAAAAACAACGCTTTAAAAGTATTTAGCTACTACCGGTATGAACTAATACAGTAACAGGACGTGACTAAACTCCGAACGATTATTTTAGAGGCAATAGCGGATTTCGTAGCCAACAACGATCTTCAAGGATTATTATTCGCCATAAATTACAGAGGCAAGGAACACTTAATGAGTTGTGTTCTCCTCTAATTTGCGTGGGTAAATTACTTCCTAATAGCGCTGAGTTCGCTGTTACAGCATTAAAACAATCAATCAATCGTTAGTCGTAAGTACGTTAGAGCGAAATGGAATGTTTTGAATAATTATTATCATATAGAAAAAAGTGCATCAAAGAAGTACATTCATCGCCTAAAATAGATCTGCCATTTTATGTAAACATCAAATTTAAAAAATGTATAAAAAGAAGTTTTCAAGTACTTTAAAAAGAGACAAGTGCATATCCATTAATTACTCTCTCTCTTTCTCTGTCTGTCTCTCTTGAAATTCTCACTTTAAAAATGTCAATGGCACGAGTTCCTTGGATTCCGTGTCGAAGTTCACTCTTATTTTTCCAATTGAGATAATCTATTTCTGAGGATCTTTGTTAACGTATCACATAGCTTTTACAGAGTTAACATTGACGAAGGGAGATTCTAGTCCCATGAGGATAAAATACAGAGTAGAGTTATTCACAGTGTGTGGATGTGTTTTCACTATCGTTTGAACATTAATACCACAAGAGACATAAAGAGTTGCTTAACCTAAGAGATATTAATCTAAATACAAGAAAATGAAAAAAATACTTCTTTGTGTATACTATCGTTCTTTCTTTCTTTCTTTCTTTTTTCTAAAACGATAGATTCTGGAGAATTATCTTGGCCCATGATCTTCTAAACAATCGCTTACATATATAAGACGGGATTTGACCTTCTGGCTTTAGGCCACTTAGATAAAATGAGAAGGTTAAGGTTAAGATACTTACCCATAAAGACAAGAACTAGAGTTGCCAACTACTGATACAAAAAAGACTTTCCAAAGCTTTAAGAAGACATGGCAGGTTTCAACCATTTTTTTTAAAAATCCATTGCCCCAAAATATTTGGTATTTATTGAGATATAAGATATATTGCTGAGAAATAAGGTATTATGTTACTACCTGATACGACAAATTTTTCAATTATAAACAATATAATATTTTCAAAGTATTTTGTTTCTACTTTGTCAGTATGGAGGCTAAGAGAAAGCACTTTTCCTTTCACTGTAATTCTCGAAAAATACTTATAGCTATATACTAGAAATAATTTTATTTATATTTGTTTGTTTAGAGTTCGTTTGTTTTCAGCATTAAACTTACTTTATATTAGATGTACATATGAAGCTTTACTTGCAATCACGTCACCAGCCTTTCCAAAGGAAAGTTGAAGTCCCCTCAAATAGCTTTAACCCTTTGGGGATCCTATGGTACAATTTGTACCATATGCACTTTTCATGGTACATTGCCTTATTTCTCTTCTATTTGAGCTTTTTCGTCAGGTTTTTTTTTTTGTTTTCCAAGTCCAGAGGCCTTGTAGAAGACATTACGTATGGTTTCAGACCGTCCTGCGTCCAGACATAGGAGGTGATGACGTCATAAGTTAAAAATTTATTTTCTCATTTTCTAAGCCTATGTTTAATATTTTTTGGCGGGCTTATTTTTCCACGTAGAAGATTGAAATTTTGCACAAACATTCAGTCCACCGAGTAGTATTTACCAGATTTTTTGTTCCAATGTCAGTGCCAAAACAGGGGGGGAACCAGAGGGGAAAAGGGGTAAAAATAGGGATTTTTTTACCCCCAAAATCCCGTTTCTCGTCATTTTCCCGCCTCACATACAAGATAGGACCACGTGAGTCATACCGTCTGAAAGGCAGTTCCATTCTGAAGAGAATGACGGTCGAATTATTATTCTAGGGTAATTAGGGACGTCTCAGGGATTTTTTGAAAAATTTACTTCTATATAGGGAAATATGGGGCATTGTCGGTATATATATATTTTTGGCGGGCTTATTTTTGAACGTAGAAGATTGAAATTTTGCACAAACATTCAGTCCACCGAGTACTATTTACTAGATTTTTTGTTCCGATGTCAGTGCTAAAACAGGGGGGGAACCAGAGGGGCAAAAAGGTAAAAATAGGGATTTTTACCCCAAAAATCCCGTATTTCGTCATTTTCCCGCCAAAAACATGATAGGACCACGTGAGTCATACCGTCTAAAAGGCCGTTCCATTCTGAAGAGAACGACGGTCGAATTATTATTCTAGGGTAATTAGGGCCGTCTGAGTGAATTTTTATCCAAATATACTTCTGTATAGGGTAAAAGTGGGGCAAAGTAGGGAAATTTTCTCTGGCAGGCCTATTTTTTCACGTAGAAGATTGAAATTTTGTACAAACATTCAGTCCACCGAGTAGTATTTACCAGAAGTTTTTTTCCGATTTCTGCGTAAAAACAGGGGGGTCCAGAGGGGCAAAAGTTGAAAAAAGGGAAATTTTGCCCCCAAAAATCCCTTTTGTCTGGAATTTCCCGCCTTAGATACATGATGGAGACATATGAATGGTACCGCCTGAAAGACAGTTCTATTCTGAAGAGAATGATTGGCGGATTATAGTCCTAGGGTAATTAGGGATGTCTCAGGAATTTTTTTCCCTGAGATCATAGTGTTTTATGGTACTTTGGGGCAGTGTGGGAATTTTTGATACAAATTCTCCCGCCCTTACTATTCAAGATAGAAACTTGAAATTTGGCCCACACATTTAGTATACTAAGTACTATTTCTCAGATTTTTTTAGATGGCTACGATCACACAGGGAGGGTCCAGGGGGGGCCAAAGTTCGAGAAAAAAAATTTTCCCTCCGAAATTTTCACTTTGACATTTTTTTCCCGCTTCTGGTATATGGTATGAGCACGCAAGTAGCATCATTTGAAAGCCAGCTCTATTCTGAAGAGAATGAGGTATGAACCATGGTCCTAGGATAAATAGTGACGATACAGTAGCTGCTTGACTGAAAGTCTAAAAAATAGCCCAAAAAGCCAGGATCCCCAAAGGGTTAAAGCCCCAAAAATCGGTAGGTAAACTGTTTTATATACACAGAATGAGGGTTTATATTTTTAATTGTGGGCTGAAGTTGAACTGTTTTAATAAATATTATACGAGAGTGATTATTCTGATTTTATACAATAAAATTTCTAAATTAATAATACTAAACTATGTCTGTTAGGTATTTTCTCAATGTTTAGTCCTCAGAAATAACATTACATTTATCATCACTTGGGACACAAGAATTTGCTATAATAATAAACACAAAACTACTCAGCGCAAAATTCTTTATTATAGCAACAAATGTGAAAGAAATTACGAGTAAAAAGCTATAAACCCTTAATTTTGCTTGTTGTGTTTCATACAACTAAAAGTTGGCCGATGACTCCCTATGAATTGTTCTTCTGATGGCCAGTTACATTATTCCATGATTTGATTACCAACTTGACCACATTATAATTTAACGTCGGTTATAGAGCTTCAACGGCGTTTTGGGAATCATATATTTGTTTCACCATTCATGGTTAAGTGTAACGTCGCGTCAAACACTCGGTTAAAGTTAACCGTACCTCCTGTGCACTTGAAATATCTACGAAGATCCAGTAGAAATAAGAGATCCATCAAACTGATCTATGCTGCATAAACTGATCGTATTTATTTATTTCAAGTTTTACGCGCCTTCTTGCTGGTCCAGCTGCCAATTTTTGGTGCACTTGATCCCGTATTCGATTCCCAGTGGGAAAGCGTTGGAATTTGAACGCTTCCCAGTGGTTTGGATTCCACCTTAATATGTAGGTCCACTCTAATATAGCTTCGGTGCTGAAAAAGGATGATAAACTCCAACCAAACAATGTTTCACACTTATACCCTATAGGCTAATGGAAACGAATGATTAATGATGGTAGATCATGAAAGATGACGTGGTGAAATCAATGAAAAAACTCCAAGAAAACCCACTATCATGATGTTCATCATCACAATATTGTGGTCAGGCCTAAAGGACCGTACACAGCTACAAACTTCTTCCTCCGCTAGATTCTGTCACTTGCCTTTGTCTCCATTCATTACATATGTCGATTTCTAGTAAATCCTCGTGGATTCCGTGTCTTTCTTGGTCTACTTAGCGGTCTTCTTCCATCTTTGACAAAATCTAATATCTTTAAAGGCCATTGATTTATCTCTATTCGGACGAGATGACCCGCCTATATCGGACGATTTGTCTTCATTATGCCGATTATATTGGGGTTGTTTTATATCTCATCCAACTCCTGGTTTACGCAGGATTTGCCATTCTTCTGTAGCAGCATTTCTTACCGGACTAATGATATTCTTAAAACCTTTCGCTCGAATATGAGGAGATTGTTCAAGTCTTGTTTCCGAACATCCAAGTCTCACATTCATACAGTTCTACAGGTAGGATCAGTATGTTATATAATATGAATTTGAACTTACTTAACAGAATGGAGGACTTTAATCGCTGATGAAGATTATAGTAAGTTCTGTTTTCATCTTATATCCTTACTTTGACTTCCGTATAACATGATGCATCCTCTTTGAAAATCTCCCCCAGCCATTTAAACTCCATGAACTATCTTGTGCTGATGTATTGTCAACTTTTAATGGCCGAAGTGGCCCCCTTGTATATGTTTGGTTCCTACTCATCACCAGGTACTCAGTTTTTGATTCATTTATTGTAAGGCCAAGATCTTTTGCAGTGATGTTCATAGCTTCGTTCATTTGTATTAGATCTTTGGTTCTAAATAATAGAGCCACATGGTTGAGTCTGACATGATGTTGTCCATCAGAAACTTATAAGGTCTGGTATCAAACCAGAACCCCCCCCCCCCCTCATACTAGAGATGAGCACTTTACTACCTGACACCATGTTTGCTAATAATGAATTATTTATGTTAATAATGAACTAATAATGAAATTGATTTATAAACTCTTGTAACATATTCTTTGCTCAGCTTTTCATCTTATTTTATATATTGTATTTCCGCCCGAACCTTTGGCCCGCTGTACGCTATAGGTTAATTAAGAGTGAAGGTTAAATGTTATTTACATTTAACATATTTATTTATTTATGTAGTTTGGTGCCACTAATCTCCCCAAACTTCATTTCATATTTATACAGTTATTCAAGTACTTCATTATACAAGCAAGCGATAGCGAAGATAACATTACTGTTTATTATTAGGATTTAGGATATTTATTATCCTAATAATATAGATATGGGTTTATAAATATGTAGATATGAGTTGTCGGAAGGTATTGCCAGCGTTCTCACATATTACTTCTATCTGCTTTCAGATACAAGTGTGAAGTCGAACAGAACTGCAATGAACGAGCGGAAGCCACCAAAATATTGGAAAAGAGTTATCTGCATTATGATGATTTGTGCCAGCTAACCAAATCCTGCAATCAAGACAGTTGCTCAGTGCTCCTTGAACACTGTGAAAGCGATACAAAGTGAAATACAGAAGTGCAACTGCGACTCCACTTTTTGCTATACTACTGGGAAGACCCTGAAATGGTTGCATGACAATTTGTACGACTTCACTAGTCCCGATATCTGGCCTCCTAACTCCACTGATTGCAATCCTATGGATTATGTGGGGCGTGGTGGAGCAACATACCAACCGCAATGCCTGCAACACAAAGACCTAGCTCATCGACAAGATTCAAGCGGCATTTGCAGCTGTCCAACACTGCATGCTCCAGATTCAGGAGTCGCCTTGAGGCAATTGTGACCGCAAAGGGTGGCTTTTTTTTTTTAAGTGATTTTGCTTTTGTCTTTTTCTCCTTCTACTGTCGATTTCCATGAGTTCAATGCAATTTGTTTTGAAGACGATATTCCCTGTGTTTTCCCATCACCCAAAACTCAAATTTATCCCGAACATCCTATATACATATATATTCCGTGATACCACGTTGCCTCACGTGAGGGAAAGAAACAGTTTAGTCAAACAGTAGTAAATATGGAACATCTTTCAAGCTTCTTTCTCCATACAGTTATAACAACATTCTTAGTATATTACTATTAATGATGGCTATTGAAGGAAGTCACATCATAAATTTATCGTTACTACTTAAGGGAACAAAACTTACCTAATGTCCTAATTCTTGTATTCAAGAGTTAGGGCATTAGGTAAATTTTCTTCCTTTAGCTTGTAGTAATAAAATTATAATTTTACCGATGTGACTTCCTTCAAGAGCTGCCACTGTTTTACTAGACTATAGAGCACATTCTTCTCGTAAGCAAATATATATTATTGGATTATACTTATATCTAACCTGTATCAGTTTTTATTCTATACTTACATATAAAAGGTATAGACACAATTTTGTTTTATATTTACCAATTAAGTAATAACGCAAGAAAACTATTGACCATGACATGAATATGCTACGAGAAATTTACGCAGCTCATATTTGCCGCGCTAGTTGACACATGTTAAAGTAATCGGTGGTTTATATTGGTGAAACGATTTCGTTTAAAATGGTGTTAAAGTATTTTTGACCGTTATTAATCGTTACAATGGTATTTCTGGTAACATTCAACGTGAGTGTTTTCAAAACCAAAACTTTAAGGAAAATATTTATGCAAGAAGAAACGATGAAGTTTGTAACGAAAGTTCAAGTCCTCGAATATCATACGAATAGTGAGACTTAGATATCGCCAGGGGCGTCATTTGGGGAAGGGAGGGAGCAATTGCCTCCACTGAGTTAAGGCCTTCCCTCCCCTGCAATAAGAAACACGTGTTTTTAATTTGTATACTAATGGTTTATATATAATTATATAATACAGCATAA
This sequence comes from Thermobia domestica, assembly GCF_964235325.1. NCBI lineage: Eukaryota > Metazoa > Arthropoda > Insecta > Zygentoma > Lepismatidae > Thermobia > Thermobia domestica. The sequence continues at coordinate 95,080,765 of NC_137454.1, forward strand.
TTCTAGAACGCCTGAAGCAATTTTAATGAAACTTGGTACTCATACAAATTATAGTCTGGAAATCAGTGCTGTGGGAGTAAGACCCCATATCACACTTAGAGGGGAATGGGAAGACGAAGATAAGCGATCGATGTTGGTGTCGAATCCATAGTTATCGGTGTCCATTAGTTGATTGATGACAGTTCCGATACCTCTTAAGTCCAAGTTGAGCCTCCAATGAGAGAAAAGCCCCCTAGCACACTTAGAGGAAGTAGGAATGGCGACATATAAAAAGGATCAAAACGGGAGTAGGATGGGAAACTTGGGAAAGAGACCAAGGTGGGTGAATAATGTAAAGCAGGATCTTCTAAAGTAGGATGACAACAACCTTGACTGGATTTATATGAACTGATAAGGATCTAATATTGAACTTTTGTTTCTGCTACGATGGGCTTCCTGATTTCTTCCCATATAACTCAATATATCCATGAGACATTCCAGAGTTCCTATAACTATCCCGGAACTTTCAGGGTTGCAGTAGAAACTTCAAGAAAGATAAAACACTTGGCTTTCAATGGGACATCCCTGTCATGGGACAATATTTGGATGTTCAAACGTTGTCCTGTGATTATCCGGCAATGAGCTAAGAAATGTCCAACAGAAATGTCTCGTAAGAAGTCCTATTTGTGGGGCATATGCATAAATGTGGAATTCCACAGGATGTCTGCAATCCCATGGACATCACTATATCCCGGACATCCATGGAAGGTCTCTGTGCTATGTAAAGATGCAAGAGCTCGGGAAAACCTCGGCTTTTTTGTTGAAGAAAGAAAAAAAGCTAGTTTTTTCACGTTTTTTTTTTCCTAGGAAATTTTGGACTTTATTGAACTTTTCAGTTTTAATGAAGAAATAACAGTAGGCCTACATTCTATTTTTCTTTCCTCATTGTAACACGAAAAAAAAAATATATATATATATATTTACTGCATTCTGAAGAAGAAAACACGGAAAATTTAAGAATCACAGTCACTCGTTAGAAACGAATAAAAATAAATAAATGGAGCAGTGAGTCTTTTAGTTTCAATGAATTTTTTGTAGTTATTAGAGTAATGTTGAAACACAAAAACGTTTTAATGAAAAGTTTAATAAGGGTGGCAATAACTGTGAAGGTATTATACAAAATGCTGTAAAGATAGTATTTTCGTGGACCAATATCATCATTTACAATTTATGCATAAACTAAAATTTTACTTAGTAGTGTTTTAGGAGTTAAAGAACATGTACGTACGCAGGAGTTTGTTTTGGGAGGGGTCCAAGTTCGATCTGAGGATAAGTTGTATTAAAATTTGTAAAATCACCTGTAAAATAGACTAAATCTATAGAAAAGTCAGGATTTCGGGGAGATGAGATTTTGGACGCCCAGGACCCGCCCCCTGCGTATGTTGTTGCTAAAGACACATTTTAGCCTATGCAGATTACAAACAAGTATATATATATATATATATGCCACTATATACATAGCATTTATTGAAGGCATTTGATTTGAGTTTAGTGTTCCTCTCAAGAGCCAGGCTATATGAGACGTGAACATACAGCTTAACATGGAATCCGAATCTCATGAACTCCCACATGGAATCAAACCCGGATCTTTCACACCCCAGGTGCGTACGCTATTCACATAGCTACGACGAAGCTAAACTGAGATAACTAAAATTTGAAAGAAACGGTTAAAATCGCAATACCCAAGTCCCCTGTTTCAAACATATTGACACTATGTAACAGTAAGAAAAGACGTAGTGCTGTGAATAATAAAGTTTTACTACCGTTGTAACTATCAACGTATTCCAAATTGTCGTTAATAGCTTTTATAAAATAAACTTCTTAGGTTATAATAGAATATCTGAGGCTCAAAATAATATTTCTTAAGGGAAAACGAAATGAAAGCGAAAATTTATACCAAAACTAAGTTGATTTTCTATATGTTTCTTGGCTTGTGATACATTTTTTCTTGAGTATCAGTTTGACTTTAGGCAACACGTAAAACACACATGACAAGATGTATAACTTTCAGCCACTAGATAATGTGATTAGACAACTAAAGTATCACTAGTGATGTGCTGGGTTGCATAACACACTTACAGTGACCCGAAAGATGTTAGTTTAAAAACCAATTAAGATAGCCATTAGTCCTGGACTGAAATTAGGACATATAAGTAGTGAGTATTATGAATGTACTTCTAAAACTGTAGAATCTATTGCAGCAAAACAAATGTGGTACTTTAATAAGAAAGTCACAAAAGACAAAAAAGCGAAAAGTTGTATTTTCTCTCCAAATTCCAGTTTTTAATAGGAAAGTCATTTCATCAAAATTAAAGAGCTCCAACTGAAAATAAGTCAGCTTTCGGTATCTCTAGTACTATGTGGGTCTCAATGTATTGCCTAAAGGCAACTTCTTACCCACTTACCTTAACTAACCAAAGTGGGACCACTAAAATAGTTCGTCATAGGTAGGAGGTCAGTTTCTTTCCCCTGAAATTCGAAAGGAGTATGATAAACTGGTCATTTGAGCTAGAGTAGAAAAACAGGGTGGGAGTTAGGATTAGAGATATAATATACGTTTGTGTATATAAGAACTATGCAATTATATGTTGTTTGCACACGTCAATTAATATTCTTCTGATATAAAGATCTCTAACATCCTATAATGTCAAGGAGCCAGAATCTTATTCACGGAGGATAGTCATAGACTGGGATGATAAGTTTTCCTTTGCATTGGAATAGTGGACGTGACATATTTAACGTCCTAGCTTCGCAATCTGGAGGTCCCGGCTTCGAATCCTACGGCCATACATTCTGACAGGATTCCCCAATTTTTTTCTCAGTTCCATAGGCAAATACCGGAATGGTAGCTTTAAATATAGACCCTGATCCATTTCCTTGATTTTTATTTATTTATTTATTAATTTTTTGTATTGATGTTGGTTGTTAATTGATTGAGTGTAAATTTCCGCATAGACTGTAGCTGCAGGTTTAAGGCATTGATAGTTGTGTGTCAGAAATGTTACTAGGAGTGTCATTTTGAATTTTGCTTTGGTACTGGGGAGTAACTTTTTATTCCTATGGGCTATTCAATACTATACATTTTTGATTTACATATATGGCCCCAAATGACGCACCTGGTTATCATGTTAATTATTTGAGCATACGAAATATTAAACTTTCGAGTGTACTTGGTTTGAGTTAGAAACAGAAATGCATTTCAGTATCCTTCTGTTTTATAAAACAAAGATGGCAACGCTAAAAGAATAAAGAGAGATGTTCTTTCCTCTTGGTAAGATGTCTTGTTATCATGATGTCACCGTAAATATTCATCTTAAAGCGTTAACTTTTGTGTACAGCAGATAAGTGTCTTTATAAACTACTGCATTTTTTTCGTTCTATCTTTATTCTTTAAGCTTGCACGTCTGAACTACATTAAAGATTAGCAGTAATGTACTTTAGATTCTGTTCTTCTTTAATAGTAAAGATTTTTTTTAAAAGAGATGTCGTCTATAGATATCAGTATTATGTTCACCGAATGCTCATAGAACGTACCAATTTATTATACTGTATATATTTTATTTGGACATTCATTAGATGCCCTTGGTTGCATATTCAAAGGACATTATATTTAGTTGCGTAGTATAATTGTCCAACAATAATCTGTATGTTTTGTTTCTTTCAGAATGTCATCAGTAGATGTTCCTAGGGATGCGCACGAGACAAGATTTGTGGCTGTCTCTACTCGAATATGTGCTGTAAAAGTGATGTCTCGACTCGAAAAATATACATTTTTCTATTGGAAGAGCCGTGTCTCGACTCGAATTTTGTCAGGAAAATCCTGTCTCGACTCGAATTTTGTCAGGAAAATCCTGTCTCGACTCGTCTCGTGCGCATCCCTAGATGTTCCGCGCGTTTTATAAATGATCTTAACATGGATTGTGATGAACGTACAATGAAATTCTTTGTTTAGACATCAATAGTTATCCAAACAGCAAAGATTAAGATAGTTTGGAAAATAAGGGTGGTATGGTGGTAGGATATTCGTCTGTTGTATGAGGGCTAACTCGTACTATCGCATTTGGTTAACATCGTGGTTATTTGTTTTCTAGTGCCCTTCCGTTTTCTTCCCATTTTTATTTTACCAAGTCTTCCATAATAATTTTCTTTAATTGATTCAACCTGTGATCATTTCACCTTTTAGTGTGTTAATAGATTCCGTTCTTCATAACCTCGGTATTAGTATTACATAAGGGCGCAGAGTATAAAAACTCACTAGAGCAACGTGATGAGAGCGTTTATATGTATATACACTTCCTTTTAGTTTCGTAGTTTTCAGAATCTCCAAACAGAACGACCAAACTTTACATTTACTACGAAGCGTTAATTGAACTTAACCCTTCATTGGGCAGTGTTGCTCTCAAGCAACATTGCACTCTATTGCGTTATCCGCACGAATTATAACGTTAGTGATCATTTAATTGGCATTATTGCTTTCATACAATATTCATATACATGATTTGCGGGTCGCTTCTTTGGATACTTCTAATCTTCGTCAACAGGGGGCAGTCAAATTTAGTATTGTAGAAGCTTTATTTCTTACCTTCCGCGGAAGTTGTACGTATTTTTATATTTTTATTTGTGGTTTCTTGATCTGTAGGAAAATATTTCAACGAAACTGTTGGTAAATACTGAGAGTATTCTTATGATATTTTTACCATAATAGGGCAATGCTGCTCAGCAGCTACACATAGGACCTGTTTTATGGCAATGTTGCTTTGAAATGAACACCCTGTATTTTGTAACCAAAATACAAAAATATTTTAAAAATTACGAAATTATGATCAGGAAGACATGGTTCAACTATAAAAGGAAACTAAATATTTTAATGGTAATGCTATCAATGTTTGCCAATTAAAGGGTTAAAAGTGCCACTGGATTTTTTTTTTTTTTAAAGGACAAATATCAGGTAGTCAAAGGGCCTATCCGATTGCACTGTTGTGAACAGACTTTGGGGGAGACGGCTGAAATTCAGATCAAATGTAGAAGAGACTATGTAGGTTATATATTCCAAAAGCAAATTGTCCTAAGATGGATGGAACGTAGTAAAAAAAAAAAAAAAATAATAATAATAATAATAATGTCAATAGAAAATCAATGAAAAACAAATAATTCGTCCACTTATCTCAAAAACTTAAAGAGGAAGATGCATGAAAATCAGCTAAAATATAGACCGGACTATGTAGATTCTACATTAAAAAAGAAAAAAACCAAAAAAAAAAAAAAAATAAAAATAAAGTCGTCCACATAATCTCAAAAAGTATAATAAGAATATGGCTAATTGAAAGGTGATTGCAAAGACATTAAGAAGAGCTTAAAAACACATGTAAGGTAAATATGGGTAGAACATTGTCAAAAGTCAAATTGTTTGAGTAATATCTATAATATAAAGTATATGCATCTTCTTCGAATTGCCCAGGGCGCCCCACGCAGAGGTTACGTGCTTGAAATACTTCACATCTGGATTTGGAATCTCCAGACTCGATTTAGCACGCAACGTGACTTTTGACCTGACTATGTGTCACAGACTGGTCTTTGTGGCAAACCGGATAGGACCTTTACATGAATTTGGCTACTACATGGAAAGAGAAATAGGCCTATACTAACGTCAGTTTTAGAAATGCAATAATTACGGTTCAATAATATTAAGTAGGAACTCTAGTTTTAGCAGCTGGTCAGAAATCACTGAACTTCTTCGAAAAGCTTTCTTCGTTTCATCCAGTGTTCTAAGAAATAAGTATGAAGAAAAAAGATTGCAGCTAATGAATTATATAGGGTGGCCCAAAAGTAGGTATACACCCCTACATCGATCAAGTATAAAATTCTAGTTTATGGGTTTATTTGCTTCGTCTCTTCCGAGCTTAAGATGTAATCCAAAACACATTAAGAACAAATAATAAAGAAACTAAGTCTACCTGATGGATAACAATAAGAAATGATATAAAATGCAGTACGGTACCTACCTACCAGTATACCTACTTTTGGGCCATCCTTACTAAAAAGAAGACTCTTCAGTAATCTACGTTCTTCATCTAAAATAATAATAATAGACCAATATCTAAGAGTAACAGCAACAGATCAAAAGCAGTGGAAAACACAGTAGAGGGAGTTCGGGTACTATGGAATACCATTTTTGTCTCGCTTGAAACAGAGTTAATAATTGCACATTGAAACAAAAAGGAAAACAAGTACACACCTTACATATTTAACTTTATTTGTGCGTATCTTGATAAAGAAGTTTCGTTACAGGGGTGGGCAAAATTTATAATTTGTAAAGAAACCACTTTGGAGGGTAATATGAAATAGTCGGGTAATATGGAATACCAAATTCTATATAGAAAAGAAATGAGTTTTCTGTTGAACATACAATGAATACAGTGACAATATATGAAAATTCTGAATGCCAAGCCATTGCTGAATGTGATTACTTGCAAAAGTCATAAATATTAATACTCTGCTTCAGTCAGTCATTGTGTGCTCACATTAAACATCATGAACGCTGGACTCAAGCTCACTACTTGTATCATCAGAAAATTTGCTGTAATAAAAAATACACTTAGCATTGTTGTAATCATAAATGTATGTTTAATTGCTCAATACCGATAGATATTTTTCTAATCGGAATACCATGCCTTTCTTGCGGGTATTCCATATTGCCCTCCACGCTACCTTGGAAGCGAAAGCGCTGTTAAACACATTTGAAGGCGTATAGGATAATGACGTTTATCAAACTACCACTCTGTATATCCAACAACAATATAAACAAAGAATTGTTGTTCTATTACATTTCAATAGGGAAATACAGGTTGTAAAACACTTACTTGTAAAAGTTTTCACGAATAAGAAATCAGATTTTCACGTCTACCAACACAACGAATGTCACAATCACAAGGAGACTGACTGTAGAACACCATGAGAACGTGAGGTAGTAGTTTCTTTCCTCTCCGCTTGGAAGCAATACATCACAGGTGAGATAATGAGGTATTCCATATTACCCGACTATTCCATAATACCCGAACTTCCTCTAACTTTAGAAAGTAAGGTGTCAAACATTTATAAAATGCTGTTAAATGAAGTAATAGAAAGGAATGGATTTAATGTTTTGCTAGTTCCGACGTACAATATTTGAACATCATAGACAATCAATTAAAGATAAAGTCTTATTTTATGCACAGTGTCTCAGTGGTAAAGCAGAAGGCTTACCTCTGGTGAGTGGGGTCCCTGCTTCGATCCCTGGCCAAGTAAGCATGTGGTGAACTATACGTCACATATTTCACTAGGCACGCAAGAAGAATTAGGGAGTTTCTGCCGTTTCTGATTGCCGTTAGTGTTGAGAAGATAGAGGTATATCTTTAGTAATTTTCTGTTTTTTATGTGAAGTGTTCTCGTTTTGTAATAACTGATAATGGAGAAATTTTGTTATTTATTTATACTAATACATAAGTATATGTACAAGAAAGAAAGGGAATGTAGTCGCATTACATTTTATTCCATACTAGCTGAAACGCCCATTTTGCATGGGGAGAATTAGGTTAATGGAAAATATTTGAGAGACTTTTTGCCCTAAGGACACGCATATCAATGGAAGTGTAATAACAAAATCTCCATGATATATTCTATTTTTGGCATGAATTTTGAACTTCCTTCTTCTTTATGATACACCCTTTAAGCAAAGTTACATGATAAAATCTCAGCTTCAGTAAACTGTTGAATTGTTTGCTCGTGAAGCGATCAAAAACAACAGGCAATATAACTTTCAGATTATAGAAAATCCCTCCTTCCTCTTAAAACGAGAATTCTCAAATATGCTGGGACACAGATCCACTTATTTTTATCGTGGAGTTTATATACCAAGTTTAATCATCCTAACTTGACACAATCGTGAAATACTTAGCTTTTCGCATAGATTTTGACCCTATACGCTTCCTATTACCCTCATAGAATATTCATTTTAATCAAAGTAACGATTGAAAACCCAGTGTAAGGTGTGTGATGACTATCTTCAAAATTCATTCCAAACGGTTAAACCGTTTTTTCATGATGCGGGCAAAAACAAGATCGTTTTCAATGTTATATAATAGATTACAGTTAAATACTGTTACAGCGAATTTGATCTAGCGTAAACAAAACTCTAAACGTAACAAAATTCTAAAATCTAGTGTAAACAAAGCACGATTAAAGGAAGTAATTATAATCACATTAAGGTTATTATTTCAATCCAAGTTTTGGAGTATATTTTTAGAGGGGTTTTCTGTTACATGTATCAAATTTTCTTGTAGGTGCTGCAATAGATATTTCAACACAAACTTCCATAATGTTAGGCTTAGTAGATAGGCCTAACTATTCATAAACATTCCCATATATAAATAAGTTTTATATCCATACTGCAAACAAATCATACTAGACATGTATTTTAATACCAAATACGATTTTCACTGAAAATGACATTAATATAAACACATACATAAAATTTAGGCAATATAAACGAATACTTGATATAAACCTTCAAAAGCCATATGAATGAACATAATAATACACAGTGAACACAATTCTTTCTTCTTTCAATCTGTTTTCATATTGCCATGAGCCGATATCTACTAACGCACTTCACACATCTTCCTAATCTCACAACATTTTCCTTGGGGAGGGGGTATTGTGGGTTGTTGTATAGATTTTACCCAAAAGAACATTGGGAAATTTTGAACTGGGAAAAATTCCAACAACCCTGAGTGGGTGTCACATCGAGCACAATCAGTGGTGGAGGAAGACCATCTGCTAGCCACGAATTAACTTTACATCGTTTTACCTTATTTTGAACCACCTTTTATTAGAATAAATACAGAAGACACACAGTCCCAGGACAGCTAAAGTTTGAAAGTACAGAGGATAACTGTGATTTTGACTATTGAAAGTACTACTCGTTCCTCTTCATCATGTTCCATTTTGGTCACTTCATTATATGTTTGAAACTATTTTTGAACTCATGGGGGAAAAAAGCAAAAATTGAAGTGGAAGAGACTGCAGGGAAGAGATAACTTAAACATTTATAGAAATAGCCGATATGTGACGTCAGACTAGCGGTAAAATGAAACGGGAGAAGAACTTGAAGAAAGGTTCTGAGAAATGTTGGCGGTAAGAATAGTTATGGAGCCACGAGTAATATGCTAGCAAACCACCAATTTCCACTGTTAATGTTCTTGTAATATTTTGTTCCTTAATTGCATTTCTTTTGTACACTATAAAGAGCCATTTCCATTTTCCACTGAAAACTCCTCTCAACTGTACAGAAAATTGACATCGACTAATCAAGGTAGCTTTTTGTACTGAAGAAAAAAATACCTTAATCATCAAGCTGAGTCAAAGCTTTCGAAAATTATCGTATGTTGAATTTAACATTTGAGTATATGGCTAGAAGTACTTTTTTCGATTTTAAAAGAACGGTAAGAGATAGAAACGCAATTGTTAGGAATTTTCCAAGTGAGAATATCAAGGCACGTCTAATGGTATTAGAGCGGGTTTCCGGAAAGTTCCGGAACATTGCTTAAATCGGGGTCGAATCTGCTGAACTTGTTCGAAAGTAGACTATCTTATCTACACAAACAAGAATTTTAGGAATGATCCAAAAACTGCATCAAAAGATTGAGATCTTGGCCAATACTTAGTTTTTGGATCAGGGGATACAAAATTTTTGAACGGACCCTAAATCGAGTTTTCGTATTTATTTTACGGAATAAGGACATCATTCTGAGTTAGGTGTTAGTTTGGGGTTGGTTACACTATATATAGTTCTCTAGCTATAAGACCTATAATTAGGGATGGTACCGAGTCCGAGACGAGATTGAGACTAGTCTCGGACTCGGTACCATCCAGGAATATTTGTTGACTTAATTGCTTACTTTTCCACCTCACAGTTGTTTTTACTTTACGTTTTTTTTTTTTTTTTTCAAACGTGCGTTTCAAGCAAATGCTGCATCAAATTGTCTTATCTGGCTTTTGTATTAATGTTGGAACTGTTTTTGCAGCAAAGTCCATCACGATTTAAGAAATGTTTCGGAACTTTCCAGAAACCTGCTCTGGTACCGTTGGATGTGCCTTGATATTATTTCTTGGAAACTTCCTAAGAACTGCGTTTCTATCTCTTACTGTTCTTTTAATGTCGAGAAAAGCACTTCTAGCCATATACTCTAATGTTAAATTCAACATGTAATTATTTTCGAAAGCGTTGACTCAATCTGATTATTAACGTATCTTTTCCTTCAGTACGAAAGGCTACATTGATTAGTCGATGTCAATTTTATGTACAGGTATGGGAGATTTTCAGTGGAAAATGGAAATGGCTCTTTCTTTATGACCAGAAATACAAAGTAAACTGGCATTTTAGTTATGAAAAAAAAAAAAAAAAAGGAACGTTAAATTTTTGTAGGACTTTAAATTACACAATTAGCGTGCTAGAAAATTAAAATAAAATTGAAACGCTATAACAGTAGGTGAAAGAAATATAGTTTTACCTAAAATCAGGGGGCGGTGACTCAGTGGTAGAACGTTTACCTCTGGTGCATAGGGTCCCTGGTTCAATCCCAGTTCGCGCCAAGTAAACTTTGTGGTGGACAAATCGTATACGGGTTTTCTCGGGCTTCTCCTGTTTCCTCACACTTTATTCATTCCATCATTTCATTCATTTCTCATTATCACTGTCTCTTTTAGCCCACCCGGCACAAGCACCCACTTTGAGTGCTAATCACGTATACTGTAGCTGAACTTCTGTATCCTGCGTCTTTCCATTCAAAACGTATTTTAACTGTTTTTCTTCGTACTTGTATAAAGTTAGAAATCTTTAATTATTTCTTTGGTTCCATAGATCGTAATTTTCTCACTAGATGATGCGCAAAGATTCTTACTCTCTTGGAGTCTTTGAAAGGGATGTTCATGTTTTGCGAAAAAATTGCAAGAAAAAGTAGCCTATATCAGATAATGTCATACACCTCAATTGGAAAAGGAATTTACCAAAAATGGCAGCGATCTGTCGATGGAAAGGCATTTGCACATATTTCTAATGGTTTTGTTAACTCTTGCATACTGTACAAAAAAGGAATAGTAACAATTCCTTTCTCGATTCATGAAAATTATTTGACATTGGTTGTGCACTCATGTCCAAATGATTGTCGCATATCTATAATAGTCTTCTTGTAAGAATATAATTTGATAATGATTTTGCAGGATACTTTTAAAATTGATACTGTGTGTGTAATCGGGAAATGTATATTTGTGGTAAATTTCATGGGAAAAGAATTATAAATACGAAAATTAGAATTAGTAAAGGAAAATGTTGCTAAATGGACAAGGAAGTTTTATTTTCGTTTTATTGTTCTTCTTTACTGCTCTTTTGACATGAAATTTGCCACATACTTGTCTTCGCCAATTACACTCATACTAACATTATAAGAAATACCAGTCGAATTCGTTATCAAATTATATTCCTACAACAACATATTTATAGACATGCGACAATAAGTTTGGACATGAGTGTACATATACAAAAGAGATGAATCACGCGAGACACCTCCAAGATCTGCAATTACTAGGCTGACCCCAGGGAAACAAAATTCCACCACAAAAATAGCGCTTTGTAAGGAACCCTGCTTCGAAGTTTATCATTCAAGAGAAGACTTGACATTATTTTATACACTCTAATATGGTGCAGAAGCTGAAAATGTAACAAATATACAACGTAATAAGTAAAATATACTGCTCATACAATATATTTATAGTTTCATGCAATCAGGGGTAAAAGTGGATCTGGAAAGGTAAGGGGACGCATGACGTCACGCCGTCCCCCGTGCCTATCTTTGCCCTTTTGTATTTTTTTTAGAAAGTGGGAGGACGCTACAGATATTTTCTGGAAGTGGGAGCACGGCATCCCCCCGCGTTCCCGTGCACATTTACCCCTGTATGCAACACATAATGGATTTTCCAATATTGTCTTTTTATTGGAATGTAAAAGATACCACAATAATGAGGAAACTTCAGATTTTCCAGCGGGGTATGATACATAATTTTTGCATTTATAGATTTCGATATATCTATCTATATCTATATCTATATCTATATCTATATCTATATCTATATCTATATCTATATCTATATCTATATCTATATCTATATATCTATATCTATACCTATATCTATCTATCTATCTATCTAAAATATTAATAGATTTCTCATAACTTAGCAAGAAAGGCCATCATTCTTGGAGTGTTTGTGTTTTAGAGACCAAACTCAAAGTATCAAGAAAAATAATTTAAAAAAGAAAATAGTTATACCTGAATTTTCTCTTTCTTTTCTCTATGTTTTATATTTCTAGCAGCACAGGCAATAGACTCAGCAGTGGGAAATTGTAGGCTAGGCAACTACCAACGTTTGCCCAACGTTATAATTGGCCACTTAGCCGAGCATTTGCCAACGAACTCAAGTTACCAACGTATCCTTACGAAAAGAAGTAAAATTGCGATTGGGAGTGCGAGTTCGAAATTGTTGGGTAAATGACTGTAAATTGTTGTTTGACCAACGTACGCTTTAAACTACGACGTTGGGCCAACGTATTTTTTGACTTATTTTTTTGCGATTGCCAACCATTAGCCTACGTAGGGTCTATCGTGTGTGATACTTGGGATGTTACTAATTGGTTGATTCATTTAAGTTTAATGCCCTCTTTCAGTGCCCAATCTGCATGAGGCAGGATTTGTTGTTAAAAGTGTGATCCAAACGACTACTAGGCTATGTTTCTGATAGGGATGGCCAGATCCGGATATTTTTGAATCCGGATATCCAGACACTGGATCCGGATCCGAGATTTCGGATCTTGGTTCCGGATCCGAAAAACGGATCTTAGATCCGGATCCGAAATTTCGAATCTTGGATCCGGATCCGAAAAACTGATCTTGGATCCGGATCCGAAAAAACGGATCTTGGATCCGGATCGGAAAAAACGGATCTTGGATCCGGATCCGAAAAACCGGATCTTAGATCCGAATCCGAAATTTCGGATTTTGGATCCGGATTCGAAAACCTGGATCTTGGATACGGATCCGAAACTCCTTGTCAGAAAATTCGGGTGTTCCGAATCAGCAAAGTTTTCGTAATTATTGACAAAGTGATTTTCAATCCTATGCTTAAAATAGGATTTTAAGACACTTGTGGTATGTGATCGTGTGACAACCTTGCGTTCTCTTCATTCTGTTGATATTTGTTTTTTGTGCCTTAATATGTCACAATTACACCAAATTTGATTGACTAAACTGTCGACTTTGGTGAGAGCAATCTCACTGTCAGATTCGATTCTAGTGGAAATACTCGATCAAGAAGTAGTAAATCTTTTTTAAATCGGACGTCCTGATGGAAATTTGTCCTTTGTTTTCTGTAACACTAGTCAAATGCTGGGATGAAACAAAATGAAATGAAATCTTTAAGTTTTACGTCCCACGGTTATGCCGGTTAGGCTAAAGGAGACGGTGATGATGAGTGATGAATGAAATGGTGGAATGAAGAAAGTGGGGAGAAACGGGAGAACCCCGAGAAAACCCACGCACACAGTGTTTGTCCACTTAGCGGGGGCTGGGATCGAACCCGGGACCCCAAGCACCAGAGGTGACCGCTCTACCATTGAGCCACCGCGGCCCCTACTGGGATGAAACAGTCTCAAGCCCAAGCTTCTTCATTAGGCTCACTTTGCTTACTTTTCTAATTCTTTCTGAGTTATTGTGGTCAGTGAATAAGGCCATTTGCTAGTCGTGATGGGCTAGGCCATAGCTAACAACAGCCCATAAAATATAGATCAAACCAAATTAAGGAGCAACTTCCTTTTCTTGCTTTTGATGAGATTTTTTTTCTTTCTTTAATAATACGTTTCTCTGTAACCGTACCACCCCAGTTAGTATTAAGAATTGTAGTAGAGATATTAAAGTTCTAAATGTCAATTAATGTATCAAAATTAATGTATTAATGTAGCTGTATGGGTATACAAAATACCATATGCAGCCTCGAGCAGAAATACGTATCTTTGTAATAGTAATCCGCTACTATTAAGTCTGCATAGGTTGTATAAGGAGCTAAATCATTCATGCAAACACATAGGCGGATCCAGGGGGGGTGCGAAAAGTCGTTCGCCCCTACCCAGCGGCACCATTAACAGTGTACTTTAGTAGTAATTTGTGACAATTTCAGGTCATCGAAGTAATTTTTCACTGCTAGCATCCCCAACCGCAGCCCTAAGAATCCATCCGCCCCTCCAGGAGTCCGTTCTGGATTCGCCCCTGCGCAAACATAATATACAACTCATTCAAGAGTACATTTTGTTGGCTTGTTAAAATTTTTATTTTAAAGGATTGTCATTTCTCGTAGCTACTTATGCAATTTTGCCCATAGGGATACATGCAATTTCCAGTCATTACGCAAATACATTTATATACTTACTAGACTGCGGCTACTTGGGGCTCCGCCACTAGACCCCCGTTACTACGCCCTCGCACCACAAAAGCCTCTTAATCATAATCAATTTAAAAAGAAATGTCTGGGGATTCGCTCTTAGACCCTCTGATATCTCATTTGATCGGCCTACGGCCTCGCACCTCGTAAACCTACAACCATACCGAATCTCAGTTCAAATATCAAGTTGTATATAGCAACATTCCTGTATCCCGACATATACCAAATTTCAGTGCGAGTACGTGGGGGCTGCCCACATATTTGCTCGGTCTACGGCCTCGCACATCATACGCCTGCAAACATAACGAATTTTTGTTCAAATAACAAGTTTCATTTCTCTAACATACAGGATTCCGAGATATAAACATATTTTCTTCCCGCCCCTTTTCTTCCCTTCTAAGACATACATCAAACAACGCTTAAGTACAAATCTAATTATTTCAAATGAAAAGTCCAATACTAAATTCTATGCTCCTAATCTCAGAGGTTCTCAGATATCGACATGTTATTATAATAATTACAATTCCCACCCACTTTCCTTTCCATCTCTTTTCTTTTCCTTTTTACTAAAACATCAAAAAACACTGAAACACGTCAAATTATTTTCAATGAGAAATGCAAATACCAAATTTCAAGTCTCTACCTTAAAGGATTGAACATATTAATACATTAATTGTAATCTCCACTTAATTTTTTCTCGCCCTTTTTCTTTCCTTCTGGGTCACATATCCAAAAAAAAAAAAAAAAAAAAAAAGTTGAAATACGTATCTAATTATTTTAAGTGAGGAGTCCAAAAACCAAATTCCATGTTTCTAACCCTTTAAGTTTCCGAGATATAGGCATATTATTGTACTAATTGCAATAATTGCAATTTCCACCCCTTTTTTTACTTTCTACATCTTCCCTGCCCTTTCTAATTTAAATATCAAAAAACACTTAAATAGGCACCAAATGATTTTCAATGAGAAAGCCAAATACCAAATTTGAAGTATCTAACGTCAAGAATCTCGGAGATATGGCTATTTTATTGAAATATTTTCCACTCCATTTCTCCCTTCCTCTTCGAATTTCCCAAAGTCCTTCCTTAGTGGTATCCTACGTCACAGATCCTATATACTGTCCAAATCTCAAGTTTCTAGCTTAAGCGGTTTGGCCTGTACGGTGATCTGTCACTCACTCACTCAGTTACTCAGGACTTTGCCCTTTTTATATACAGAGATTTAAGATTTTATGGGAAAGCCATGGATTTTGTTCTAACAAGTAAGGGACCATAAGGTTGTCGCGCAAATCAGATGCAGACATACGCCATCTGATTGAGCATAAAAAGATATGGAGAACACAGAAATTTAAGGTGCTAAGGGCCATAGGGAGCGGAGCGAGGAAGGAGGAAACATTGAATGTCGGCAAAATTGAAGAAAGTCAGGAATGACGGAAAAAGTTAATTTCGTGCAAACTGGGAAAGAAAGTCAACCAAAAGAAAAAAACTAAACATAACAAGGGCATCAAGGACAAAGAAAGATCATAATCAGGGTTGACATCCGGACCGCAGTGTTGCCAGCGCTGCATAACATTGATATGGAAGATATAGCACAGTATAGCAATTCATGCACAAGGGAAAATATTAGTAACACAAAAGACAATTGAAAAGACTCTGTACACGTGCGTAAAAAGGTTTAACGTAATCGTGAGTATATATTACGCCCGCGTGAATACAAATGGAGGAAACAGTACGCACCATTTGTAGTTTAATTGCAGTTGACGTGAAGATCACGAATGAATGCGTGGTCAACACACAAACATTTCTCGCAGTGAGCACAAAGGATGAAAGCAAGCTAATCACACGCGTCTCTGCAGCATTCTTCTGTGAGTCCTTTTTCAAAGCAATATGCGGAAGGTGTTTCAAACTGTCCAGGATGTTCATTGGAGTAGCCACATTTGAAAAACGCAAAGCGTATCATCTTTTGGAATCGCCTAGAAGAAAACTGGTAATGAACAAATGACTGAAGGCGGAGAAAGTTCTCACGTTGCCACACATTAATACTGGAGAACACTAACGTATATGTGATGAACTTCACCATGTTTTTGAATGGACGAAAGAAGAACACATCAGCAGATTGTATAAGGCCTATACACTTTGGAGGAATCAGCTTTTTGTAGAACTGAACACCGTCAGGAACTGTCATGTTGTAAAGAGTGTCATATTTGTTTGGAGTCCAGGAGTCAACCAAAAGGAAAACACGATCCTTACCCTGAAGATCGGGCCACAAAACTTCTTCCAGGAAGATTTGCAATTGCAAATCCCGTTTGGTCATATTCGGTGATCTGCTTGCATATGCTTTCACATTGGAGAATTCAGCGACCATGCGCGCTGGCAAGTTACCACTGGGTTCCGAAACAAGAACATACATATGTGGGAACAATGTGTACCCCCTTCACTTTCATGTCTATATTTGTCCTCCCTCATGTACATTATTTACTCACGACTATCGTTAAACTTTTTTACGCACGTGTATAGAGTCTTTTCAATTGTCTTTTGTGTTACTAGTATTTTTCCTTGTGCATGAATTGCTATACTGTGCTATACCTTCCATATCAATGTTATGCAGCGCTGGCAACACTGCGGTCCGGATGGCAACCTTGATTATGGTCTTACTTCGTCCTTGATGCCCTTGTTATGTTTAATTTCGTTCTTTTGGTTGATTTTTTTCCCTGTTTGGAAGAAATTAACTTTTCCGTCATTCCTGACTTTCTTCAATTTTGCCGACATTCAATGTTTCCTCTTTCCTCGCTCCGCTCCCTATGGCCCTTAGCACCTTAAATTTCTGTGTTCTCCATATCTTTTCATGCTCAATCAGATGGCGTATGTCTGCATCTGATTTGCGCGACAACCATATGGTCCCTTACTTGTAAGACCGCCAGTGTCTTAGAGATGTAATAGCTTTGCTATAAACTTTAAGCAATCAACCAACTGATCTGCGTCTATATGTATTATGTAAAATACCACCTATAATATTTATTTTGCTCGTAATAAAAAAAAATAGAAATGATGATGAAAATTCAAAAACATTCATGATTTTAGCGTAATGCTACAGGAGTTCAGATCATTTGATTAATCATAAGAGCCGACTGTATAAGATAGTGTAGAAGGCCGAGTTCCTTCTCCTTCATCTGCATATCAAAATGCAGATGAGGGGCACATTTACCTATCATTATTTAAATATATTAATTTGTGGTAAAATTAATTGCTTTTAAATTAGCGTGCATATTAAATATTGTCTTGTTATTATAAATATAAATGGGTAAACACCGAGCGTAATACGGAAGTATTAATACATTATTGATGTATATTGTATTTAATTATGTATGTTATTTTCCTTTATAGGCTAATTAACCTTTATTTTCTTGCGTGCATCTCATTTACTGGGACATTGTATTGTATATATTACATATGGAAATGAAATGAGATAGTTATTAAACTATTCTACATTCGATTAATTAAAGAAGAAATCAAAGAAAATACTAAGGATTCATGTATAGAAGTTTGAACTTTGGGAGACAGAGCTACGTGGACAGAGAATTTTTTTTCTCGGCGACTCTTGGCTGCATCGAGAACTGCATGTGAGGTCCATGACAACTCACGCTTGAAGAAATCACTGAATGAGCAAGAGAAGATGACTCATTACATATAGGAAGTATCCTGTTCACTTCCTCTTGTAAAGCAATGCTGGATTGGATACATTGCTGACTGACGCTCAACATGCTTTGTTGAAAAAGTTGTAAAAATTTTAGCGTCAACATGATAGATTTTGAATTTGTAAAGGTGCGATTTCTACACCTTTTAAAAGAATTTCTCGAGTAGCAAGCTCAAAGCGTCATTCCACCCCTCTTCACCAAAGTTCGTTACCCCGTCAGCGAGCGGACCTAAGAAATTTTCCCAGGATGCACAGCAGCTTTGAAAAATTGTATTTTATTTTGATTCATTTTATATGTAAAATATTAATATTAACGTATTACGCTCACTAGTTCTTGGAAAGACCGTTCTAAATTCATGACTATATTTTGTCAACGTGTTTCCCTTCGTTCAAGACATTTGGCTCTTGTATTTTTCAAAATTAATAGTAACATAAGATGTTTTCTTCTCTCTCTCTCTTGCAAACATGGCTACGGGGGTTGGTAGCAGACAGTTTGAAGGGAAGCCAAAGGAAAAGAGACTTCCTTCTAATACCACGAGAGATGACAGTTCTGTATTATATTATCAATGTATTCTGTGTATATTTTTCTTTATATTTGTGTATATTATCATGTGTTTCTATAATGCAAATTGTTGTTTTTAGTGAAAATAACTAATGTTTATGTGTTTATGCTATGGACTTCTGTTTTGGTCAGAAGCTTTTCAAAGTGACCGCCATTGAAGATGAGGGCAGCATCTCTCATAGGTGTCTGGCCTACTATGCAGTCAGAAGCAAGTTTCTGTGGTCTGTTCGTAGGAGACCACCCACGAGATGTTGCCTGCGGCATCAAACCCTTTGTGGGAAGATTCCGAGAAGAGCGAGTCCCGCTTTTCTTGGAATTTCATAGTTTAATAACCTTGTTCAGTGGCTGAACAGGGGAAGTTGTTTGATAGATCTGGAAGAGTACACTTCGAACTATCGTGTGTGAGGTCTTAAATACTTCTCAAGTACCGGGAAGTACGACCCAGGAAGGTGAGAGAATCGCTCCCCAGGATTCCTGTGTTTATTATACATGTACCGACAGGTATCGGGTACTTATTTGTACTAGTGAACAGTGCTGATAACCATCCATTTGATTGTGAATTAAGTCAAGTGTTTCAAACAGTGTCAACCTTAAAAATTTGAAAAATACATTATAATCCGTTACTACGTCTGAACATGATAGTTGCAATCATTAACTTAACTATGGCCTTGTCGCTATATTTTGGTCAGCAGACCCAAGTAGCCGTTATTCGTCTATAAACTTTCTTAGTAGCACAGTGATGCATTTCATTAATTCCCAGTATGGAATTGGAATTTGATATTCAAATCTCTATGTGAGAGATTCCTGGCCTGTCATGCTATTACGGCAGTGCCATCCTTGGACTCTAGCACAAGGAAACAAGCAGTAGCTTAATTTGCCTGTTTTACTGACATTCCTTATGTCAGCTCCAGCGTAGTTTTGACTATCCAGCGAATCAGAATCGTCAGGAACATTTCTTTGTTTTAGTGGAATGAGAATGTGGACACTACCTTGGTGATTTTCCAGTAGGAACTGTGCGTCAACTTTCCACATGAACAGTACATCAAACATATATATTGACCATTATCACGGTTTACATAGAAAGTGTGTAATACTATTTTATTTGCTATTATCATCCTCCTCTCTGAAAGACAGTCAGAGACAGTGAACTTAAAAATGATGAGGAGTACATATTGATGTAGGGTATCAGATCAATTAAGAGATCAAGCAGATCTCCAGATTTAAATCATTTTCATCATTATTGTTTTTATTTTTTTATTTTTATAAATTTTCCAGTGGGAAAATTGTGTGCATTTCAATTAAGAGTGTGTGTGTGGTGCACCATAAGTAATAGAAATTCAATATAAGTGTATATATAAATGGAAGTGTTAAGTGTGTCGATTTTCATCCATGGTCTACCAAGGCAACAATAAACCTTCATCAATCCAAAGTATTTCTAGGGGTCTGTTTTTCCTGCATGGTGAGTACCTGATGCTAATTCCTATGTTTTGTTTTCAGGAGTGTGAGTCAAGGAAACATTTCTCCTTGTCTTTGTACATCTGACCATCTCCCTGAATGGGGCCCAGGGAGAATTACGCCCAAAGAACTAACAGAACACAGTCATGAGTATAGAGAGTAGTTAACACCCAGACAACACGTACGTGTACGACACATGTGCACTATCCATGCATAAGCTGTACATTTGCACATGTGCATTTGTGTGGATGATGAACACATACATAACTCGTGCATAAGCCGTACACGTGAATTTGCGTGGATGAAGCACACATACATAACCCGTGTATGTGCACATGTGCATTTACGTGGGTTATGTATTATCTGTCAGGAAAGTAAATGTACACCTATTTTTCGAGTCTGGCATTCCTGCGCTCCATCCGTGGAGAGTATGAGAATTAAATCAATCAAATGTTTACTGAGGGGCAAAAAGAAAAGTTTAATCTGAATAAGACATTGCAGAAGGGCACAAGTTGTGAATATGAATAGTGCATAGTGTAAATAAAGGACGAAACCGAAAGAAAAAGCTAGAAACAGCTGTTAAACTTAGAAAAAAGAGTAAAAATTGTCGAAGTGGGAACACAAAACACAAATACAACAATTACGCCGACAACTAAAAATTCACCATACCGTGATCATGGTGTAGTGGTTAAGGTGCTGGCTTACAAATGCAAAGGTCGCCAGTTCGAGTCCCCGGCAACGATATTTTTAAAACTTTTTGTTAATAATACATGCAGCTCGTAAGAGATGGTAAAAGAGGTCGTATTTAGTTTTTCGTAGCAATTATTATTGGTAATGTTTAGTACTGATAATACTTTTTGTCTTTGCGTATTGCTTTTATTCTTTTCTTCATTTCAAAAGAGAAGAAAATCCGAACAAATGCCACCAAAATTCCTCATATTTTGAATGTAAACGCCATTTGCAGTTAGTAAAGAATAAAAATTGAACGTTCCGATGTAGCTGCAAAAAGTAAAAAGAAAAACATGGAAGTGGACCATACTCATGGTTATTAAAAATACAATTTCTACATGCCTTACACCTCCAGACCACGTTTCTATGTTAGCAAGTAAGAGGTTTCTGTTTAGGTTAGGCTGGTCAATATGTTTTCCAAAGGGGCCCGGTTTAGCTCTGACGCACCACAGGTGCGATAAGGGAGAAAAACACTTTTTCTCTCTTCCTCTGTGTGTCTATCTATCTATCTGTGTATATATATATATATATATATATATATATATATATGACGCTATTTGTGAATGCATTAACCACCCTAATTTTCAGCGGATTGAGACGAAACTTGGCACAAACATTAATTGTTGAAATATATTGAGGTCGTTAACCAGAATAATCAGACGAAGATGTTCAAAATGGCGGCCCTTCAAACTCTTAAAAACTTCCAAGGGAACCAAATTTTGCCAATAAATAGGTATTCAGAAAGTTTGAATAACTTTTCCTTTTTTACTGAAATATTTGTGTGCAGAGACTTATTGCAGAGACCCGATTAATCGCATAAAGAAGGTTCACGCCCTTTCGCTACGGTCAGGCTTTTTTTTTTTTGCAGGAGGGGGTTATTTTCGTATCGGAACAAGATGATTGTTAGTGATGATATGAAATTACACATTGAAAGTGAAGTAACTTGTTACATGTGTTATTTAAAAGAATAATATAATAAATGTGCTTTCCCCTAACACAGAGAACTGTAAATCATGTATTGCGAGTTCGGGAGCGTGAACGGCGAGGAGTTATTTGATTTGTTTTTTACTAGCACATTGCATTGCAAATAAAGGTAGGCAACATTAGTGATAAGTAAAATAATAATAATAATAATAATAATAATAATAATAATAATAATAATAATAATAATAATAATAATAATAATAATAATAATAGGTGTTGTTTGTGGCAAGGCAATATCTTCCTCAATTCTTCTTCAAACGTAATAATTGTAACGCCATATCTCCCTTACAAACAAAATATTAGCAATTTATATCGAGAGAACGGGAAATTGTAGAGTGATGGGAGCAACGTTGGACAGTATGCACTCATAGTACTCACAAAAATAAGCGATTTCAATGCAAAATGAACGAAGAGTCATTGTCATGGGTAGTCATAGAGCCACGCCAGAGCCCTCTTTAGGCAAAATGTCGATAACTTATATCGAGAGAACAGGAGTTGTTAGTGAGATGGGACCAACGTTGGACACCATGGACCCATAAGGCGTATCGAAAAAAAATATGGAGGGAGCCAGCCTTACTTATTTCCACATAATAATATAAAATTATATTGTCGAAATACACACACGAGTTAGCTAGTAATATTTCATATTATTATTATTATTATTATTATTATTATTATTATTATTATTATCGACCGCGTCTTTTCATTACGTGTGCATGTTTGACATGAAGCCAAAAAGAAGATCCATCATTTGTAGAAAGAATAAGAATAGCCAGTTACTTTAACTGTGAACGACGGCGGAAAATATGAAAAAAGTGACAATACTTTCTCTCAAATGGATAAAAAACCAAGCCGAGATAGATTCGAACTCGCATGGACGGCGGGAACAGCCAGTTCATTGTCCACTTTTTTTTTAACTGACTCACCGAACGTGTTTTAATAACTTACTTATTGCTAATTTTACTTGCTTCACTCGTTTAACTTGCTTTTTCTAATAACTTATAACGACAGGGACACGAACACAGAAACATCAAAGACAGTTAAAAATCATAAATGCTCTCCCGCCGGGAATCGAACCCGGGACACCATACACCAAAGGCGCACGTGCTAACCACTAGACCAGCGGGGAGGGCACTGCTTCCTCCCTGTGTCGTCAGGGATTACGACCACTGTATTGCCAGCTATCACTTCTGTGGGTTGTATACTATGATCACATGTTTTTTCTTTGCTGGAAGAGTTAAACCTACATTCTATGCAATACATGAGGTATTTAGACCTACATGCTCTTCATATAATGTAATAAAAGGGTCATGCTGGGAATAAGAAAAAGAACATTCCTTGGACAAAACGGAAACTATTGGCATCAGAAATATTTATCTACGAGGCATGCGCAGTAGTATATTTCAGAATAGTTACTGTTTAGTTCAGTAAACGAAGAAAGGGGTATAAAAAAGCAAATATGTCGCGTCAACGAGATCGACCAAAGTTGACAGAGGCAGAAGCAGATGTGTAGTAATACAACAACTTGGTTAAATTGATAATTGGTTCTTTATTCTGTAGTAGATCGTATCACAACTTTACGGGAGAGCAGACAAAGACTTACTAATGCAGTCATATAGTAAGCTTTAGTAACACGATCATATAGACACAAATGGATGTAACTGTGAGTACTACAACTTGGATTTAACGAAAGCCGTTTAGATATTCAGTGGTTTGCAGGGTTGTATAAGACACAAAAACATAAGACACAATACAATTCTTCATACCTCAGCTTCCAGTAACTAGATACGTGCAATTTGTGGTTAGATACTGAAACTGCTGTCGGATTTTAATACATGACGTATTGCAGGATACAAAATGCTTTGCATTACTTGTTTGTTTGTAGATAGCTAAAAGCTTAGTGTTCTAAAAGGTTGTGTATAAACTAGAGATAGCCAATTCCGGAGTTATTACTTTCCGGACTCCCGAAAGTAAAACCGGACAAATTCCGGAATTCGGAAAATTCCGATTTTGGAATAATTCCGGAATTCGGAAAAATCCGGAATTTAGACATTTCTGATTTCGTTAACATTCCGGAATTCGGAACAATCCGGATTTTTTCGAAATCCGGAGTTTTTCTCAATTCCGGAATTTTCTAAATTCCGGATTCTTCCCGAGTTCCGGAATTCATTTGAATTAGGAAGTTTAACTGAATTCCATAATTTTCCGAAATCCGGAAAGTGAAAGTTCCGCTTCCGAAAAATGAATTTATTTTGGTTAATATGAATCGTGGCGGAAATAAGTCTTTGACCAGGTAATGGCCACTGCTTTGAAAGAAATGGGGTGTATGAGAATTCAATCTGTCATATTTGTAGTTTCGTGTGGAGAAAAAACAAACTTGTAAACCAACGGTTTAAGAAAAAACTCAAGTTATTAATGTAAACTTTGCCGACATCATAAAAGAAATACGAAAGACATTTTGAATCGAAGAAATATAACATGCAAGTTTGCAAGCGGAGACAAAGAAACCTAACGTAATCAGACTAAAGACGAATCGTTTACCGCGTAGCGATCAAGGCCAAGCTGTTTTCGAGAGCGAGTTTCGAGTTGAGTCGAGTTTGATAATGGCTCGCTCGCTCGTTCAGCTCGTTTTAACTCGTTTTGAAATAATGGCCTGATTAGACTGGAAAGCGAAAGCCATGAGAAATGTAAGCAGTAATGTGGAATACTTTTACTGTTGCTCACGACAGGGGTGCGTCTCGTCTCGTAATTTTAGTGCATCTTGTGGGGCAATTTTAGTGTATCTCCTCTCGTCTAGATAACGAGAAGACAAGAGTTTTTTTTATTATTATTACGAGACAGCCTCAAATGTCGTAGTCACCAATATAAGTATATACGGTAGTTCTTAAAATCAAGGCTGAGACCTTCACTGTCGAATTCTTGAGCCCAAGCGGAAGACCAACTCGGGTAGTGATATCAACCGGCTCGGCTCGTATCAACTGAGCGAACAGCTCGAGTCGGCTCGGTTGGGATGAGCCGATGACCCGAGCCGGCTCAGTTGGAACGAGCCATCGTCTCAGCTCAATTGAGCCGATGGCCCGAGCTTTCTCGGTTGGGATGGGTCCTCTACTCGGCTCATGTGAACCGGTTCAAGCCAGCTAAGTTGAAACAAGTCCATCGGCACGTTTCGATTCAGCTCAACTAAGCCGATGGCTCAAATCGGCTCGGTTGGGTGAGCTGTTGGCTCGGCTCACTTCACGGTTCGGTTCGAAGTGAATGAGCTGTAAGCCGAGCCGTTGAGAAGCCTAATCCCAGTCCCAGCTGTTTTGAACATGTTTGGCTGAAGCCTATAACTTTTAACAATTTTTGGCTCGAGCCCGAATACTTGCCCCTTCGGAACTCAAACCCAGAACGTGACCGATGTCCTTCCCTCCTGAAGACTTCTCGACGACCGAGATCGACAGTCAATTAGCTTTTACTATTCAGATACAAACCGTATATCTTTTAAAGATTATACACGGTGTTGATGTAATAATAATAATAATAATAATAATAATAATAATAATAATAATAATAATAATAATAATAATAATAAAAAAGTTTTATACTTGCCGTTGAAATTTGGCAAATCTTACTTAAAATAGAGATTTCGGGGAAAGGGTTCCGTACCTTCAAGACACACCTCTGCAACTACCAACATTTTAAACTGCAACGTTCCATTGAAGTTTCATGTAGAAAGTATTCTACTGT
Organism: Thermobia domestica; assembly: GCF_964235325.1. Lineage (NCBI taxonomy): Eukaryota > Metazoa > Arthropoda > Insecta > Zygentoma > Lepismatidae > Thermobia > Thermobia domestica. Next base: position 95,106,475 of record NC_137454.1, read on the forward strand.
ATGTTTTAAGGAAAATAACTGTAATAAATATAACTGAATATCACGCAACAGTAAGGCATATAATAAACTAATTTTTACGATATGCAGAGGTAAATATAAAAGCTTTGCTACAAAATACCTACACAGAGCATAACTCAATGATCTCTGAAATACAATGTAACGAAATAGCCTATGAGATTCAGTCTACAAAGCAATTGTTACTTAAAGAATGGACATACACTATTTCGAGAATCGAGACAAGACGGGAAATGTTTATCATACTTTTCGTCTCGTCTCGATTCTCATCTCCAAAGAGAGACGAAAATTTTGAGTTAGCCTTGACCCGTCTCGAATGTAAAATGTTAATTCTCATGTTATTTTATTTGTTTTAGAAACGAGATGAGAAACTCCTCTTCTAATGAGCAACATTAAACCAAACCGAAATATTCTTTCCAAATGTCACGTTTCTGCTTGTAATGGTATGACCTGAGCGATAATTAGCTCCTAGCTTTTAATCTTCTACGAGATAATAATAATAATTATTAGTTTATTATTATTACTATTATTATTCCTGAAGATTTGCTAGTTCAAGTATTGAAACATCCGAGTATTCAATATCTGAATATAATAAAACGTATGTTATCGCCGATCAATCGCCATCAAAAATCCTAAAGTAAAAAAAAATTTACAATGTGCATTCGCACAAGCACCTTGACCACTGAACCGCGATCGCCACGCGGTAAAAGATTCGTTTTAGTCTGGTTACGTTAGGTTTCTCTGTCTCCGCTTGCAAACTTGTATGTTATATTTCTTCGATTCAAAATGTCTTTCGTATTTCTTTTATGAAGTCGGAAAAGTTTACATTAATAACTTGAGTTGTTCTTAAACCGCTGGTTCACAAGTTTGTTTTTTCTCCACACGAAACTACAAATATGACATTGAATTCTCATACACCCCATTTCTTTCAAAGCAGTCGCCATTACCTGGTCAAAGACTTATTTCCGCCACGATTCATATTAACCAAAATAAATTCATTTTTCGGAAGCGGAACTTTCGCTTTTCGGATTTCGGAAAATTATGGAATTCAGTTAAACTCCGGAATTCAGAAGAATTGCGGAACTTGGAAACCATCCGGAAATTAGAAAATTCCGGAATTGAGAAAAACTCCGGATTTCGAAAAATCCGGATTGTTCCGAATTCCGGAATGTTAACGAAATCAGAAATGTCTAAATTCCGGATTTTTCCGAATTCCGGAATTATTCCAAAATCGGAATGTTCCGAATTCCGGAATTTGTCCGGTTTTACCTTCGAAAGTCCGGAAAGTAATAACTCCGGAATTGGCTATCCCTAGTTTATACACAACCTTTCAGAACACTAAGCTAGTAGCTGTCTACAAACAAACAAGTAATGCAAAGCATTTTGTATCCTGCAATACGTCATGTATTAAAATCCGACAGCAGTTTCAGTATCTAACCACAAATTGCACGTATCTAGTTACTGGAAGCTGAGGTATGAAGAATTGTATTGTGTCTTATGTTTTTGTGTCTTATACAACCCTGCAAACCACTGAATATCTAAACGGCTTTCGTTAAATCCAAGTTGTAGTACTCACAGTTACATCCATTTGTGTCTATATGATCGTGTTACTAAAGCTTTCTATATGACAGCGTTAGTAAGTCTTTGTCTGCTCTCCCGTAAAGTTGTGATACGATCTACTACAGAATAAAGAACCAATTATCAATTTAACCAAGTTGTTGTATTACTACACATCTGCTTCTGCCTCTGTCAACTTTGGTCGATCTCGTTGACGCGACATATTTGCTTTTTTATATCCCTTTCTTCGTTTACTGAACTAAACAGTAACTATTCTGAAATAAACTACTGCGCATGCCTCGTAGATAAATATTTCTGATGCCAATAGTTTCCGTTTTGTCCAAGGAATGTTCTTTTTCTCATTCCCAGCATGACCCTTTTATTACATTATATGAAGAGCATGTAGGTCTAAATACCTCATGTATTACATAGAATGTAGGTTTAACTCTTCCAGCAAAGAAGAAACATGTGATCATAGTATACAACCCACAGAAGAGATAGCTGGCAATACAGTGGTCGTAATCCCTAACGACACAGGGAGGAAGCAGTGCCCTCGATTCCCGACGGGAGAGCATCTATGATTTTTAACTGTCTTTGATGTTTCTGTGTTCGTGTCCCTGTCGTTATAAGTTACTAGAAAAAGCAAGTTAAACGAGTGAAGCAAGTAAAATTAGCAGTAAGTAAGTTACTAAAACATGTTCGGTGAGTCAGTTTAAAAAAAAAGTGGACAATGAACTGGCTGTTCCCGCCGTCCATGCGAGTTCGAATCTATCTCTGCTTGATTTTTTATCCATTTGAGAGAAAGTATTGTCACTCTTTTCGTATTTTCCGCCGTCGTTCACAGTTAAAGAAACTGGCTATTCTTATTCTTTCTACGAATGGTGGATCTTCTCTTTGGCTTCATGTCAAACATGCACACGTAATGAAAAGACGCTGTCGATAATAATAATAATAATAATAATAATAATAATAATAATAATAATAATAATAATAATAATAATAATAATATGAAATATTACTAGCTAACTCGTGTGTGTATTTCGACAATATAATTTTATATTATTATGTGGAAATAAGTAAGGCTGGCTCCTCCCTAATTTTTTTCGATGCGCCTTATGGGTCCAATAGTTTCCGTTTTGTCCAAGGAATGTTCTTTTTCTTATTCCCAGCATGACCCTTTTATTACATTGTATGAAGAGCATGTAGGTCTAAATACCTCATGTATTGCATAGAATGTAGGTTTAACTCTTCCAGCAAAGAAGAAACATGTGATCATAGTATAAAATCCACAGAAGTGATAGCTGGTAATACAGTGGTCGTAATCCCTGACGACACAGGGAGGAAGCAGTGCCCTCCACGCTGGTCTAGTGGTTAACACGTGCGCCTTTGCTGTAGGGTGTCCCGGGTTCGATTCCCGGTGGGAGTGCACCTATGATTTTTAACTGTTCCTTATGTTTCTGTGTTCGCAAGTTAAACGAGTGAAGCAAGTAAAATTAGCAATAAATAAGTTACTGAAACACGTTCGGTGAGTCAGTTAAAAAAAAAGTGGACAAAGCACTTACTTTTCGCGCCGTCCATGCGACTTCGAATCTATCTCTGCTTGATTTTTTTATTATTATTTGAGAGAAAGTATTGTTTGTTTTCGCTACAGGTAATCACTCTTTTCGTATTTTTCACTGTCGTTCACAGTTAAAGTAACTGACTATTCTTATTATTTCTACGAATGATGGATCTTCTCTTTGGCATCATGTCAAACATGCACACGTAATGAAAAGACGCGGTCGATAATAATAATAATAATAATAATAATAATATGAAATATTACTAGCTAACTCGTGTGTGTATTTCGACAATATAATTTTATATTATTATGTGGAAATAAGTAAGGCTGGCTCCCTCCATAATTTTTTTTCGATACGCCTTATGGGTCCATGGTGTCCAACGTTGGTCCCATCTCACTAACAACTCCTGTTCTCTCGATATAAGTTATCGACATTTTGCCTAAAGAGGGCTCTGGCGTGGCTCTATGACTACCCATGACAATGACTCTTCGTTCATTTTGCATTGAAATCGCTTATTTTTGTGAGTACTATGAGTGCATACTGTCCAACGTTGCTCCCATCACTCTACAATTTCCCGTTCTCTCGATATAAATTGCTAATATTTTGTTTGTAAGGGAGATATGGCGTTACAATTATTACGTTTGAAGAAGAATTGAGGAAGATATTGCCTTGCCACAAACAACACCTATTATTATTATTATTATTATTATTATTATTATTATTATTATTATTATTATTATTATTTTACTTATCACTAATGTTGCCTACCTTTATTTGCAATGCAATGTGCTAGTAAAAAACAAATCAAATAACTCCTCGCCGTTCACGCTCCCGAACTCGCAATACATGATTTACAGTTCTCTGTGTTAGGGGAAAGCACATTTATTATATTATTCTTTTAAATAACACGTGTAACAAGTTACTTCACTTTCAATGTGTAATTTCATATCATCACTAACAATCATCTTGTTCCGATACGAAAATAACCCCCTCCTGCAAAAAAAAAAAAAAAAAAAAAGCCTGACCGTAGCGAAATGGCGTGAACCTTCTTTATGCGATTAATCGGGTCTCTGCAATAAGTCTCTGCACACAAATATTTCAGTAAAAAAGGAAAAGTTATTCAAACTTTCTGAATACCTATTTATGGGCAAAATTTGGTTCCCTTGGAAGTTTTTAAGAGTTTGAAGGGCCGCCATTTTGAACATCTTCGTCTGATTATTCTGGTTAACGACCTCAATATATTTCAACAATTAATGTTTGTGCCAAGTTTCGTCTCAATCCGCTGAAAATTAGGGTGGTTAATGCATTCACAAATAGCGTCATATATATATATATATATATATATATATATATATATATATATATATATATATATATATATATATATATATATATATATATATATACACAGATAGATAGATAGACACACAGAGGAAGAGAGAAAAAGTGTTTTTCTCCCTTATCGCACCTGTGGTGCGTCAGAGCTAAACCGGGCCCCTTTGGAAAACATATTGACCAGCCTAACCTAAACAGAAACCTCTTACTTGCTAACATAGAAACGTGGTCTGGAGGTGTAAGGCATGTAGAAATTGTATTTTTAATAACCATGAGTATGGTCCACTTCCATGTTTTTCTTTTTACTTTTTGCAGCTACATCGGAACGTTCAATTTTTATTCTTTACTAACTGCAAATGGCGTTTACATTCAAAATATGAGGAATTTTGGTGGCATTTGTTCGGATTTTCTTCTCTTTTGAAATGAAGAAAAGAATAAAAGCAATACGCAAAGACAAAAAGTATTATCAGTACTAAACATTACCAATAATAATTGCTACGAAAAACTAAATACGACCTCTTTTACCATCTCTCACGAGCTGCATGTATTATTAACAAAAATTTTTAAAAATATCGTTGCCGGGGACTCGAACTGGTGACCTTTGCATTTGTAAGCCAGCACCTTAACCACTACACCAAGATCACGACATGGTGAATGCTTAGTTGTCGGCGTATTTGTTGTATTTGTGTTTTATGATCCCACTTCGACAATTTTTACTCTTTTTTCTAAGTTTAACAGCTGTTTCTGGCTTTCTCTTTCGGAGTCGTCCTTTATTTACACTATGCACTATTCATATTCACAGCTGGTGCCCTTCTGCAATGTCTTATTCAGATTAAACTTTTCTTTTTGCCCCTCAGTAAATATTTGATTGATTTAATTCTCATACTCTCCACGGATGGAGCGCAGGAATGCCAGACTCGAAAAATAGGTGTACATTTACTTTCCTGACAGATAATACACGTACGTAACCAGTGATTAAGTCGTGCATGTGCACATGTGCATTTGCATGGATAAAGTACACATTTACATAACCCGTGCCTAAGCCGTTACATACACATGTGCATTTTGCGTGGATGAAGCACAAGTACAGAACCCGTGCTTAAAGCCGCTATGTGCACATGTGCATTTGCATGGATGAAGTACACATTTATATAACCCGTGCTGTAGCCGTTATATACACATGTGCATTTGTGTGGATGCAGCGCACGCACGTAACCCGTGCTTAAGCCGTTATGTACACATGTGCATTTGCGTGGATGAAGCACATATTTATATAACCCGTGCTTAAGCCGTTATGTACGCATGTGCATTTGCATGGATGCAGCGCACGTAGGTAACCAGTGCTTAAGCCGTTATGTGCACATGTGCATTTGCATGGATGAAGCACACATTTATATAACCCGTGCTGTAGCCGTTATGTACACATGTCCATTTGCGTGGATGCAGCGCACGTACTGAACCCGTACATAAGCCGTTATGTGCACATGTGCATTTGCATGGATGAAGCACATATTTATATAACCCGTGCCTAAGCCGTTATGTACGCATGTGCATTTGCATGGATGCAACGCACGTACGTAACCCGTGCTTAAGCCGTTATGTGCACATGTGCATTTGCATGGATGAAGCACACATTTATATAATCCGTGCTGTAGCCGTTATGTACACATGTGCTTTTGCGTGGATGCAGCGCATGTGCATAACCCATACTTGAGCAATGGATGGGCACATGTGCATTTGCGTGGATGAAGCACATTTAAATTACCGGTGCTTAAGCCGTTGTATGCACATGGGTATTTGCACGGCTACTGCACGTGTGTATGAGACGTCCATAATACCGTGCAAGTGTATACTTTTACTTTCATTCTTTTACTCTCATTCTCATCAACAGAAAGTAACCTCCATTTTTGGTAGGTGTCGTTTTTCCTGCAGGCGGTGTTATAGAGACTTTTCGACGAATAACAGCTGAATGATTGTAAAAACTCCATAACGTCCACTGAGCTAGGATACAATATCAACAGGTGGCAGCATTGTACTGATGTAACTACTCTCAGACAGTTCATAGGTTTACAAAATTATTTTCGTGACTGATTACAGTAGAATATGTTGCGTTATTTGTTACTTGGCAAACATGTCAAAGATACTACATAAAGCTTTGCTCGTTGCAAATAATAAACTCCAAAACTAAAATTCTCACTAACAATTATTAGTTACTTGTTATATACTTTGAAGGTGATGTCTTTGCAGTTGGAACTGGCCACCTGGAATCTCTAACCAGGTAAAGAATAGGGTATTCGTAGCTGGCGAAGAAAAATAACCAAGTAACTTAGGCATTCCATCCCCATTGGCTTATTTTAGTCGCGATCTTCGTATATACGGTTGGATTACTTCCCTCCTAGAGGTGAAGGAAACAACCGTCGAATTATATTTAATACCTCCACGGAGGTTAACGCACCAAATTGATATTTTCTGTTGACGACCTTGCTATTCCTCTTGGTTTAACGATTGATTTTGGTACTCTCCTCTTCGGAGGTAGAGATAACTGAAGGAAGAAAATAGTTGACGACTTTGGCACTTATACCGGCGAAAGATTAGTAGTGCTTCCTCTTCGGAGGAAAAGCACCTTCTCAAATTAAAACTTAGAGCACTGCTCTAAGATCATATCATTTATTGGGAACGCCATTACCCTTCTTGTAAGCTGGCGCCCTCCCCCACTCTAACAATAAAGATGCTTTCTCAGAAAACACCGATCAAACCAGAGAAAAAAGCACAATCTACCAAAATTCCCGGTACCAGGGGCAAACTAATAAGAGCGACATATAAACCGGAAGACTTCCTTCTGCCTTTAGGTAAAAAGGGCCAAACAACCACACCAGCAAAGCTAAAAATGAAAACACCTACACCTATGCATTCAAGAAACTCACAGCCATCAACTTCAAATAAGCCTGAAGACATGGATTTCACAGTAGTGGGAACACTAAAACGACGTAGGTCTTCTTTGGAAAATCTCGACAAGGCAGAAAAACTAATCAATAAAACCCCAGAATTTCCACCTCTTCCCACTAGTAATAAGTTCGATGTTCTGTCATCGGAACAAATGGACAATCCTAGTTCCAGTAACAACACCCCACCGCCTAAAAAGCCCTCCAGTTTCAAGCCGCCTCCGATTTTCATATACGGGATTACCAACACGTATACCTTTATAAAGACCCTGTCACGTGCATTGAAGGAGCCTCCCTTAGCACAGCCCAACAAAGAGCGCATTCGGCTTCAAGCGGCTAACAAAGACGATTATAACTCTATTAAGACTTATTGTGAACAAACGAAGACTCAATATGCCACAGGAGTAGCAAAAACTGAAAGGCCCATCAAGGTAGTTGTTCGAAAACTGCCTATTGATACAGAATTAGACGACCTGAAAGAAGATCTTATCAGATTGGGCTACAAACCGACAAGCATCCATCGAATGTCCCGCAAAAGTAAGACGGATGGCCAGAAAATACTAATGCCATTATTCTTGGTTGCTTTGGAGAGAACTGCAGCTGTTAAAGAGATCTATGCAATTAACAACTTACTACATTACAAGGTCCAAATCGAACCCTATAAGCCTCCCTCAGTGCTACAATGTTATAGGTGCCAACGTTTGGGGCATTCAAAAGATACCTGCCAAGCCCATCCTCGGTGTCTCAAATGTGGGCAACTGCATTTTACACAGTCTTGCAGTAAACCAGATACATCCACACCCGCCACTTGTGCAAACTGTCAGGGAGATCACCCGGCAAATTACCGCGGTTGCCCGGTATTTAAATCTTACTCTGAGGCTCTAAAATTGCCGGCACAGCAGCCGAAGAAACATCCAGATAAAACCAAGAAAAGTTCCCACGATCCATCAGATCAGGAAATTCCCACTATTGTCAATGTCCAACCTGTGGCTACGGATGGTGCTGATGCTAAAGCTTCCACTTCATCCCACACCGACTCATCTACTCAACAACAGGAGAGCCCTAACGAAGACTTGGATATAAAGTCCGTTCTTTCATTCCTCAAGGGCTTGCATTTCCGCAAAATAATAACACACATAAAACGTGGTATTACACGTTTCCGACAAGCTGCAGACTCAGCTTCCAAGGCTGCAGCAGTCATCGAAACAATAGCGGAAATGGTTGATGATGGCTGTTTCTAAATCCAGCGTCCTACAACACACACTTGTCCTCGCTACGTGGAATGCAGATGGTCTAGAGGGACAGAAACAAATGCTGATTAGATTTCTCACACAACACAGAGTTGATGTCATGTTTATACAAGAAACACACTTTACTGCTCGTATCACTACTTGGAGACTACCCAATTACATTGTGTATCGACAGGATAGAGTGGGCAGACAGAAAGGAGGATTACTACTTATCATCAAAAAGGCATTCCCAGTCAAGTTGATTACAATACCACCCCTACTTACTTTGGAGGCACTTGCTGTTCAATTGATAACTCCAGGTGTTCCATTAATATTGGTTACCGGGTACAGGTCCCCGGCCACACAACTAGAGCCCACAGACTTTGATGTCATTGCTAACTTAGGGCCAAAAGTCATCTTAGCTGGATATCTCAATGCTAAGCATGGAGAATGGAACTCGATTACTTCAAACACTGCTGGAGATTATTTACATCAATATCTACTTACCTCCAACTTCATCATCAGTGCCCCACCTGACCCAACTCATTATCCAAAATTCGGCGGACAACCCGATGTTCTTGACGTCGCTCTTTGCAAAGATGTATCATTTAGTGTTCATCCTTATGTCATTTCGGATTTAGATTCTGACCACGATCCAGTCATTTTTCACGTCTCGCACCGCAGCATCGCTCATTCTGCCCCTATCATCAAGCAAATAGAAACTGACTGGCATCTTTTCAAACAAGAACTAAACACTATGATCGATCTGCGAGATCGGCCCGCCACCATTGAGGACATCGACCAAGCGGTCTCTCACGTCACGTTAGCACTTCGCACAGCAGAGGCAGCGAGCTCCACCTCCATAATCTCTCCAACCCAAATCCGTCAATGTGACAGTTTCCACCTACAACTCTATATTCATCTAAAACGTTGGGCTAGACGTCGATGGCAACATACACTACATCCAGCATACAAAACGCTGTGGAATAAACTGCGTGCAAAGCTCAAGTTGCTGACAACACGACAAAATCAACAATACTGGGAAAACACTTTTCAAAATGTCACAGTAAATGACCGTAAAATTTGGACATACTGCAAATCATTCCAACGTGCTACAAATGCTTCCAAAGCTAGAGTCATACAAGGACCTCAAGGACTGACACAAGATCCTCAGTCGCAAGCGAACATTTTCGCCAACTCTCTGGAAGAACAGTTCCAGCCTAACAGAGCACGCCTCGATCCCTATCTCAAACAGCACATCCGAACCACATTATATAGCATCAGGTCACAAAACCCAACACATGACATCACCTTAGTAACACCTCGTGAAATAGAAAGACACCTAAAATGTCTGCCAAGAAAGACAGCATCTGGGCCCGATGGGATTCGATCTGAGATCCTAAAACATCCAAATAGAAAACTACTGGTCTTTTTAAGCTATTTATTTAACGCCATATTTCAATTATGTTACTACCCCAAGACTTGGAAGGAAGCTCGTGTGATCACCATCCCCAAACCTGGAAAGAATCCACTGCTCCCGGAAAACTATAGACCGATAAGTCTTCTGTCGCACTTGAGTAAACTCTTTGAACGTGTGTTACTCTCGAGGCTAAAACAACATGTAGTTAATAGAGACCTCCTACCTTTCCATCAGTTTGGGCTTCGTGCCCAACATAGCACTACTACACAACTCGTACGAGTGGTGGACCACTTAACAGCGGCTTTTAACAGGAAACAACACACTCTTGGAGTCTACCTAGATGTCTCAAAAGCCTTTGATAAAGTCTGGTTATCAGGACTATTATATAAGATATACACTCAAGGTTTTCCGGATCGTATTCTACTCTTACTTCATTCATATCTCATGGGCAGAAAATTTCATGTGTCTGTTGACGGTGTCAAATCCACGTCTAGATCTATCAAAGCAGGTGTTCCACAGGGCGCTGTACTTTCACCGCTCTTATATAATCTATACACGGCAGATCTCCCGACCTTACCGCATTGCTTTTTCGCAACATATGCTGATGATACTGCCTTTTTCACGAGCAGTAGTTCACTTGCGCAGTGTTACATCTACATGCAACGACAACTAAACGCTTTTCAGGAATGGGCAAGACGTTGGAGGATTAAAATCAATGCAGACAAAAGCTGTGCTGTCATTCACAGTAAGAGACGCATCCGTGTTCCACGAAATTTAACCTATGAGAATGCTCGTATTCCTCACGCTCTGCACGCCAAATATTTGGGTGTAACCTTAGACCGTGGTTTAACGTTCGTCGCTCACATCAGGGACATCAAACAGAGGGCCTTACGAAAAATTTCAGCGTTATACCCCATCTTTCGCTGCAGTTCACTTTCCCATGAGGTTCGAGTTCACATCTTCAAGATGATAGTCCTATCTACAATCTATTATGCATGCCCTGCCTGGCAACATGCTTCACCCAGTCATATCCAAACACTCGAAAGTGTACAAACTCGAGCTGGTCGTATAATCACTGGTCACGACAGATACACACGAAACAGTCAGATTCTGGAAGATTTAGAGCTACCCACTGTTAGAGAAGTTCTACGGCATTTGCACAGTAAGTTCTGGCGTACTCTACCCAGACATATTAATTCCGCCATAGCTAACATCGGCACTGAATGCACTCTCCGGAACGTCCATCGTACGCCACGTCTTTAATATCTTTCCAGAACTCGTAATGCACTCATAATCAGCTACTCTGCGACAGTTGCAGATTTAGACTTTCATCCATCACAAAACAATAGTAATTTCCAACTAACTATCAACACATCTTTATGTATTTTTTATCCAGTCCTACTCATGGAGTCAGGGGCTAAGGCCCGATACTCTATACAAAACTACAACATCACCGTGACCGTGACCGTGTGCAGTTATTGACAGTGCCAGTACAAAGCTTTGACAAAACCACACCACCCTCACAATCTCTTGCTCAACCTCTCACTGTCGAAGATCTTCTTCGTTACATAACTATTGTCCTACAAAATGTTTCCCTTTAAAGCGTGAACACATTCTTCGTGTCGCCATTTCAACAGCCAAATCTCTCTTCAACCTTAACTTTTCTGCTACCTATTCAGGACCTTTCGTTCACTTCCACATCGCACCTCTAGAGACAGAAGTATAATCCCAATATGGCAGCGGCAATATACATTATGGCTCTTCACTTTTCGTTAACATCCGATCATTCCAGCAACATAAAGTACTTCTAGAACCTCTTCTGTTAGAAGAAAAAATCGATATCGTAGCTCTCAACGAAACGGCTTTAAAACCAGGCACTTCTGCACGACTTTCTGGTTACCAACTTCAACGCTGCGATTACCACAATATACACGCGCGTGCTCAAGGCGGGGTGTTGATTGGTTTTTCTCCCAAACGTCCATATCGACAATACAATCCTACTGCATTTACAAACCTTCCTGAACATCTCTTATTCTCAATATACTACCCTTCTCTTACAGTTAATGTAGCTACCATATATATACGTCCTGGTCATCCAATACCTTTCACCTTTTTTGAATATATCGCCCAAAACTTTACAAACATAATCATCATGGCTGACATAAATATCCATAGCAGAAGTGCCAGGGAGAAACAACGTTTTACGGACTTTGTTTCAGTTGCACTACAACTTCACATTCATAATCTTCCTGGTCCCACTCGACCAGCTAGCCAAACAACTCCGGATGTAGTAATCACGTCTCTCTCGCTTATAAATGACTGCGAGGTGAAAGTTCTTGACACGATTGGAAGCGATCACTGTCCTATCAAACTAACCATTAAAAAGATTCGGCCATCTCTACAAAAGTTAGAGCCACATATTATACACCGTTACGATAAAGCTGACTGGTCTCAATTTCGACAGACCGTAAATATCCAAGTCTCCAATTTGCAACCACCAAATTCAGAATCCGACATGTACAATATTGTCAACCACATCAAAGACGCCTTACATTCTGGTGCTCAACAATCTATACCTGTGGACAAAATTTATCCATCTAAGCCAAAATTGCCTCCAACCTATCTTCCTTTAATACAGAAATCACGACAGCAATTTCGAGAATATAAAAGAACCGGCAACGAAGAATGTCTCCGTCAACACAGACAGTGGCACCGAACGGTTACAAATTATCTCACAGCATACAAACGTCGCAGTTGGATCAGCGCCTGTAATAAACTAAACGACGAAGCCTCACCAAGCCGATATTGGAAAGCTTTCCATAGACTCACAGGCAAAAGCACTAAAATATCGTACCCTCTGTTGGACAATGACGTTCCTCTCTTTACAGATCAAGATAAGGCAAACTCTTTTGCAACACAATTACAAACAGTTTTCACGCCTGTAATATCATGTAATTCACATAAACGCAAAGACTTGTCCACTATTCCAGCTTTACAACCATCACTCTCACATGTAATAGATATTGACCATCCTCTTACAGCACCAATCAGTACACATGAACTTCAACGCGCACTTCATAAGAAACGAAATACTGCACCAGGCATTGATCATATTTCCTACCGGCTAGTAAAAGAAGCTCCACTCTCTTTACTTACACTACTCGTTACAGTCTACAACTTTATTCTCCGCACCGGCTTTTACCCTGCGGATTGGAAAGTATCCAAAATCTGCATGTTTCTTAAGCCTAATAAACCAGCACATTCTGTGACTTCTTACCGCCCAATACAACTGACAACAGTTTTCAGTAAGCTGTTTGAGAAAATTCTTGTCCAAAGACTTCATTTACATATCCAAGAGAATAACTTATTGCCCATACACCAAGCAGGTTTTCGACCAGCCTTTTCCATTAACGATCAGCTACTTCGGCTCTCTACAATAATAACAAATCAATATAACAAGGCCTTTCCATCGTGCCTCGTTTTAATGGATCTTGAAAAGGCTTTCGATAAAGTATGGCATTATGGTCTTATTCAAAAGTTACGGAAGCTAAACCTCCCGATCTGCTACTTACGTATCATATATTCGTTTCTAGTAAATCGAATTGGATATGTTTATATAGGATCTTCTATCTCACACCCTATTTTTCCGTATTGTGGCGTTCCACAGGGTTCTGCCCTCAGCCCGCTCTTATATATACTATATGCGTCTGATATACCAAAACCTACGGAAAACGTGTTCTTATTTCAATATGCCGATGACACGGCCTTTCTAGCTCTGGGCAAGACTATGCATCAGATAAGCACGACATTACAATCCACTCTCAATGGATTTATGCAATGGTACAAAACTTGGAAACTTACTGTCAATAGTGACAAAACGCAAGCACTGGTCTTTTTACCCCCAAAACGCCGCTCCAAGGTTCATCGCAATCCGCAAAACCTTAAAGTCACAATTGACGATCATTCTCTTCAACCAACTACTACGGCCACATATCTCGGGGTGGTATTCGATTCCAAACTCAACTGGAAAGCTCATCTTGAGAAAATATCTCAAAAGGCTAATATCCGGCTTAATCTTCTCCGCCGTTTAACTGGCACTACTTGGGGACTAAACGCCGCCTTACTCCTAAATACATATAAAATGTTCCTTCGCCCTATCTTAACTTTTGGACACATCGCTTGGTGCAACGCTCCCACGAAGTTCTATGACCGTTTGTCAATACTAGAGCGTCATGCCATTCGACTTGCACATCGTATCAGGCTGCCATATCCCAACTTTCTGACTTATGAGCACATTGACTTTCCTCAACTGACTCAACATCTCGCCGATCTCCGCTTGAAATATATACTCTCTCGTCTACCAGTCTCACACCCATTGCTTCTCGATACCCTACAAGCAGATGCTAAAACTGATGCTCCGTATAAGTATTTGCACACGCCATTAAATACTTATTACGCTGTATCTTAATACTGAGCATCCTACCGCCGACGAGCGCGATATCTTTCATATTTATCATATTGGTGATCATCTCCCTCATTTGTTTCCATCTATGCACCATGTATAATTTCAACACTAACACTGGGCTTTCCCCATGTCGCCATCAGTCTCGAGCCGCCCCGAGACAGAAGAACTAACCTGCATTTGTCTTCTTAACAATGTGTTTGTGACTGTGGCGTGCACGCACTGCATCTCATCTTTCACCGTCATCATATTTATTTCATAAAACACCTCAATGCATATATACTCTTTCTTACACAGTAAAAAAAAAAAATCCTAGTTGCACCACTTTTATATGTGTTCTTTTGTGCACTCATATTTAATATTTGCACTGATATTGTGTTTAGATTTTTTTTCATTAATCTTTGTTTTTGATAATTTCACATAGACCATCATCAAATCTTTAAACAACAGTGTAATAAAATCTGTGCCAAAGAGAGGGCGTAACCCTCTAATGGCTCGGGTTAGAAATATTCTTTGAATTTATATGATGAATAAAGAATTCCCTAAATCCCTAACCCTTTACTACTACTAAAAAAAAATTTGCAGTTATAGATTGTGTTACTGCGTAAGACACCAAATATATAAACTTCTTTTTTTCTTCGTTGCATCTCGAATTTGTTTTTACATCACCTCTGTACTACGAGGAAATCACCTGTGCACTACATGTAAGTCATCTGGGTACTGTTTCAAATCACCTCTATCGTACATGTAAATCATCTGGGTACTGCGTGTAAATCACCTCTGTCCTACATGTAAATCACCTGTGTGTTACGTGTAAATCATCTCTGTCCTACATGTAAATCATCTGGGTACTGTGTGTAAATAACCTATGTGCTACATGTAAATCACCTCTGTCCTACATGTAAATCACCTGGGTACTGCGTATAAATCACCTGTGTGATACGTGTAAATCATCTCTGTCCTACATGTAAATCACCTGGGAACTGCGTGTAAATCACCTGTGTGCTACATGTAAATCACCTGTGTGCTACGTGTAAATCACCGCTGTCCTACATGTAAATCACCTGTGAACTACATATAAATCGAATACGTGCTACTTTTAAATCACCTGCGCGGTAGGTGTAAATCACTTGTGCAGGACGTGTACGTTGCACATGTTCTGTGCACGTGAAGATGTTGAATAGGACCTGGCATGTATATGTGCATCACGTGTACAGACGTGCATTTATACAGATGATGCACATGTTGCATCCGTGCCATTGTATCCTCGTCGCCAAAAGTGCCTTTACATCGCCGTGACGGTTATGTGACCGCGCAGTACTCCAAGGAAGGGATGGTTGCATAAGAAATGGTGATTAATTTTGAACAGTTTTTATTTTGACTAGGGAAATAACGTAGATATAGGGAGCAAAGAAAAAGATTTGAAGCATCAGTACACTATCATCTCTGGAAAGAATCGTATTTTCAGTTTTTCATTTTATTCTCTTATATGTTAAGTTAATAACTGCTGACAACTGCTACTAGCGCTTTTCACTCTTCAGTAATTTAACACGACATGTTCGCAGGACACTTTTCTAAGTCCTAAATGTATGCGTGAATTATTTCATTCGTCTCACTGTCCTTATGCTGAACGTATGTTTCGCTGTCGTCAAGCAAGGGTTGTAATAAATGTAAATAAGGTTCTTATTATTAAATAAAACACAGAAGTATCTATTCCATGTATAGCACAATATAATACAGTAATTAACCAACACGATAATCACTAACGCCCGCAGGTTTTTTTCGAACGGGGGGGGGGGCAAAAGACCCATATAGAGTTTTTTGATTTATTGCCCTATATATATTAAAAGTCATAGTTTATCATTGATAGCTTATATCCTCTTACTTTTTAAAATCGCCAGTTTAACCTATTAGTCAGAACATACATCTCCAGATATAATGTAGAGGGAAAAGAAGAAAAGAGATATGAAAAGTGGCGTAAGTAATTTTACTGCACCCTGGATAATCCATTACTCATACCCCCCCCTGTCCCACGCATTTCAACTGCTGCGTTATATATATATGGTTCCATGTCAGAAGGGCCCGAAAAAGGTCTAGGATAGAAAGGCCCGAGTCAAAACGGGGCTCGGTTTTAAAAGGCCCCGCGTCAAAAGAGCAAGTTCAAAAGTGGCCCCGCGACAAAAATGCCCGAGTCGAAAATGCACAGCGTGAAAATGTTCCCCTCGTCAAAGGGGCCCGGGTCAAAGATCATCGCGAGAAGAGAGTCCGAGACAAAAGGGCCCTATGTAAAAAAAAACGGACAAAGTGGACACCGCCTCAAAAAGACACGTTTCAAAAGATCCTTGCGAGTAAAGAGGCCGAGTCAAAAAGGCCTTATGTCAAAAAAACCGGGTCAAAAAGGACCCCGTTTCAAAAGGGGACAGATCAAGATGGTCCCGCGTCAAAATGACCAGAGTCAAAATGACCCCGCGGCAAAAGGCCCCGCGTCAAAAGGAGCCAAGTCAAAAGAGCCCCGCGTCAAAGGGGTTGGCAAATACAATTCCACGGCTAAAAAACCTGAGATCAGGAGTGAAAACCAGGAGAAAGATACATATGACCAGTGGCGTAACTAATTTTATTGTGCCCTGATCGTTCATCCAACTCATACCTTCCCTCTGCCGCCCGCATTTCAGCTGGTATATATATATATATATATATATATATATATATATATATATATATATATATGTATGTATGTCAGAAGGGCACGGACAAAAGACAAGAATAGAAATACCCGAAAGGGCCCTGTGACAAAAGGATCCGAATCAAAACAGCCCCGCTGTCAAAAGAGCCGGAATCAAAAGGACGTCGCGACAAAAAGCCCCTATCAAAAATGTCCGAGTCAAAAGGGACCTCACCTCAAAAATGACACGGGTCAAAACGGTCCCGGGTCAAAAGGGTTACAGGCGAAAGGGCAGCGCGAAAGGAAGCCCGACTCAAAAAGGCCTCCGTTAAAACGGGACGAGTCAAAAGACCCCTGCGTTAAAAAGGACCGACTCAAAAGGCTCCGCATCAAAAGGGCCCGGCAATATAATTTCACGGCGAAAAAGCCTGAGATCAGGACTGGAAATCAGGAGAAAGAAAGAGATATGATCAGTGGTGTAACAAATTTTACTGCGCCCTGGTCATTGATCATGTATTTAATCATACCTGCCCCTGCCCTGCCCCACACAGAGTTGATATATATATATATATATATATATATATATATATATATATATATATATAGTTCTGTCAGAAGGACACGGACAAAAAGGCGAAAACAGAAATGCCCAAGTAAACTGGACCCCGGTCAAAAGGGTCCAAGTCAAAAGGGCCCCGCTGTCAAAAGTGCCCAAGTCAAAAGGTCGTCGCGACAAAAGGGTCCTATCTAAAAATGCCCGGTGAAAAAGGTCACCGCATCAAAAGGACACGGGTGAAGACTGTCCCGTGTCAAAAGTTCCCGAGTCGAAAGGGCCACGCTACAAAATGTCCCGAGTCAAAAGAGGCCCCGCGTTAAAAGAAGTCGTGTCGTAGAAGCCCCGCGTCAAAAAGACCCCGGGATAAAAGGCCCGGTAAATACAATTCCGCGGCTAAAGAGCCTGAGATCAAGAGTGGAAATCAGGAGAAAGAAAGATATATGACCACTTACGTAAGTATTTTTACTGTGCCCTGGATCGTTGAACATCTATTTACTCATAACTTCCCCCTGCCCAACGCATTTCAGCTGGTGAATATATATTCTATGCCGAAATGCCCGAGTCAAAAGAGCCCCGGGCGAAAGGGCCCCATGACAAAACTGCCCTAGTCAAAAACGGTCCCGCGTCTAAAGGGCTCGGCGACCAAAGGGGCCGAGTCAAAAGGGTCCAAGTCAAAACGGCCCCAAGTAGAAAGAGCCCGGGTAAGGATTCGGCGACAAATGAGCCCGCGTCAAAGGGGCGCTGTTTCAAAAGTGCCCTGGTCAAAAGGTCCGGAGTCAAAACGGCCGCGCACCAATACCGTTTGAGTCGAAAGTGCCACGCGTAAAATAGTCAGGACTGAAAAAGGCCCCCCGTCAAAAGGGCCCGGTTCCACGGCTAAAAAGCCTGAGATCAAAGCACGAGAGGAAATCGAGAATGCACAAGTGTATATTGTCCCTTTGGTAAGTTGATGGTTTTGTGCAAAAGAAGGAAAAATATCTGTAGTTATTAGTAGCAAATAGGAAATTTGAATGGTGATATAAGTTTTGTTTGGTTGTTGATTGTTCTGCAAAAAATGCTATTACTTAAGTCATTCTCCATTAAAGTAAGGTTGCACTCCCGTCTTTCGGAGTCTGTGTTCTCGTTACTTTATATATTATTCATTTTCCCCTTAGTTCTAAAATTCGATTTCTAGCCCTAGATCAATGTATAGTATGAAAAATATTCTGTGAAAGCGATTAGTTTAATTTTGCAGTCAGAAGGCACATGTGGAGCTGTATACATGGTTAGTGAAAAGTATTGGGACAGAACAATAATAACGACGTGCGTGGATGGAGGCAAAAAATGTTACAATTGGCATTATTGCATTGACTTGGAGTGGGGTCACGTTCGAACCGATCTTGAATTCCGCCATATTGCATATCACACAATATTATTAAATATAAAAGGTTATGTTTTTAGACTAACTTATATCTTAATATTCCTACAAATGAGAATGTGAACTCGTTTGTGACACATCATCTGTTTGGGACAGAGTATGCTCTGTTTTACAGGGTGTCCGATGTTTAAAAGTAAATTACAGACATTCAGTAAAGTGACATCAGCATCATCCCTATTTATCGTATGATCATACTTCAGGTCTCGTTTTATCACAATACAGCAGCCTTTTAAATGGTAAACTCCGCATAAAACATTGCGACAGCTAACGCCGTGCAGTTAGGCCACCAAATATACATCTTCTTATCACATAGTCGTGTCAGGTAAAGAGACCCCTCTCTCACCTCCTTTCTTCTCTTCCATGCTAAAATTAGCTAACAACATGAGCGCAATTCTTATTTCAAACTATACATGTATTAGTATAGATAAAAAGAAATAACAAAAAAGAGACGAAACAAGATTCATAGGTTGATGTAGGGAGAAACTGAAACACCCATAATGAAAAATTGAAACCAATGAATGTCTATTAGACAGAGATTCAGAAATGAGCAGAGAGAGAAAGAGAGAGAGAGAGAAGAGGAAAGGAGAGGAGAAGAAGAAAAAGTAACGGGAGAACAGATAAAACTGTGGAATTCAAACGTAGTAAGAAAATAACCTAACATTATAAAGTTCCGTTTGCAGAAATCCAACAGTAATATAGAAATAATGTTTGTTTTTACATAGTTTTTCAGAACTATTCGGATATATAGACGATCCTTTAAATATTTATTACGTCATTTTCATAATGGATAGCATACTCAATTTCAAGTAGAACTGTAGATCTCCGAGATACATCTAGGATAATGTCAAAGGTTTAACACACATGCTTTGTTTCCGCGTGATTCGACTGCAAATTCGGTAGTGTTCGTTGGACGTAATGATCCAAAATACATTCTAATATACCCAGTAGACAGCGTTGGTCATATCTTCCATTTCAGACTACTAATGCGAACTGAACGAAACGAAACGAAAAGAAAAGAGAAAGAAAGAAAAAAGAGAAAATTGAAGAGTGCTATTTTATTGCTAAATATCTATCAGATATAACCTATATTAAAAGTCCAAACTGTATCGTAATGGAAAGCTACAAATGTTGGAAAGGAAAAGTTCATGTTTCTCATAGATGTAGCATCTTTCAAATTTCAACGTTAATAAAACACATTGAATTATAGGACGGGAACAAATATTGTGTCGAACTAGTAAAATAAAATTTTGTTTTCAAATAACCAGAGAGGTACTATTTTCTAGTCTTTTCCGAAGAGTTATCTGTTCCGAACATCCAGCATTGATTTCATCTCTTCCGAATATAACGTAATTTGCACAGAGAGAAAGAACACGCTAAGAGCTCATACGCATCTTCGTTTCAGTCGTATGATGTTGGTTAGGTTATAGACCACCACTGGATCGAGGAATTTAAATCCGTAGTGAACCAGTAATTCGACTGAGATTCGGTAACCCAGAGGATAAAAAAGAGATTTTACTTATTTCCTTGCGTTTAAACAGTATTTCTGTCAGATATGACTAAGGCCGTTGATGTTATCCCCAGAGCACGAAAAACACGACGCCGACGTTAACAGTTAATTAGATTCCCCGGACCAGGCTTCTGCTCCGTTTTAACTTTGGAATATGAACTGCATATATGTGTGAGAGGGAGAGAGCTAGAGAAGTGAAAGATGCAAAGACAGGGAAACGTCAAGAAAGAAAGAGAGAGGGACGGGACGAATATAAATATGAAGCATACTTACTATTGCAGTGTATGATATAGAACGCACACACTATTTACTCGAACTATCGCTAGTGATGCCTTGTAAGTTCTCCATCAGGAGATGAGTCTCTGTTTGCAGCCATTATTTTATGCGAAAAAATCATACTACCTGATGGAGTATCGAACCAAGATTTTTCATTTGGAAGTCTGACACGTTACCACTACATCACCGATTGCTTTAGCCAAACTTTGTTTAACAAATGGTGTAATGTTTCTTTCCGAGAACGATAACACGAAAATTGCATACTGCAGATCAATGATGTCTTTGGAATGTCCTGGTAATTCCTGTCCTCTTTCCCATCCAACATTCGTAAATCGTCTCTATCATGATACAGGTGTTTGCTTTCACATTGTTATGTATTGCCTGCCCAGTATGATAAGTCGATTCTTCACAATCACTATGCTACGAGGGTCATCCGGAAATTGGTACCCGTTTGTGCAATAAAGACACAGCAGTACATATTAACAAATATACAGATTTTGATTGGAAAGAACATACTTTACACTACTTCTCCACATAATCACCAAGCAAATTTAGGCATTTGTTATACCGTGTGACGAGTTTTTGTATTCCAGCGTCATAGTCCTCCGCCACCAGTGTATTGAGATACGTAGTCACGCCTTCTTTAAGTTCGTCATCACTGTCAAATCTTTTTCCCGCCAGAAAGTCGAGACACATTAGGAAAATTTTCACAGAGTTCATCAATTGTGACGCGCCGATCGTTCCTCACTCATTCGTCTACTGACCTCAGCAGTTCGTCTGTAATGACAGATGGTCTCCCTGAACGCTCCTCGTCGTGTGTACTCCCCCTCCCCAGGTTGAAGTTGCGACACCAGCGCCGAACAGACGACTCGTCCATCGCATTGTCTCCATACACCTCCTTTAATTGGGGATGAATTTCACAAGGTCGAACGTTTCGTTCTTTAAGAAATTTAATCACGGCCCTCACTTCACAACTGCCGGGGTTCTCAATTCGTTTAATCATTATAAATGAGCACAAACATACACAGGCACTGCTAGCATCACGCAACCTCGCACAGAGCAGGCAGACAAGCCACTGACGCGTTATGACCTTGCCCAGCGGCTTTCCGAGTAGTCAGCGCTTCAAGCGGCGCAAACGGGTATCACTTTCTGGATGGTTCTCGTAGATAGCAATATTATTCATAAGGCCATTGCGTTACCCCTACACTATCATGCAATCTAAAATTTCAAGCCGAATATTACTTTCTTTAGCCCTGATCTTTGGAACGAATCGGCTTCTTCCTGTAACGTTATTTGCAACAAAGTGCACAACAAAATTGATTTGTTCGATGGCCTAGAGAGAAATAAGTGCCCACTGATAAAAAAAAAAAAAAAACTTACAATTGAGCAATCGAGGAAAGAATGTGAAATTAAAACATATTTTGCAGTAAGTTCTCCGTGCAAGTTCAAAAGTAAGCAAATAATAATAATAATAATAATAATAATAATAATAATAATAATAATAATAATAATAATAATAATAATAATAATAATAATAATAATAATAATAATAATAATAATAACCTATATTATAAAATTGAAAGTAACTATGTGTGTGGCTCCTAATCTCTTGAACCACCCAACTGATCTCTATAAAGCTTTCAACATAGATAAGGTTCGGATCTGGGACTACTTTTGTCATTTCAGTTTGACGGTGCAACGTAGGGGCCGGTGAGAGGGAGGAACATGTAAAAAAAAACTGAAAATGAAAGTGGCTGTCTTTGTGACTTCATCACTCTTGAACCACCCGACCGATCTCAATTAAATTTTCAACACAGATCAGGTTCGGGCCTAAGATAGCAATTATCTATTTACTTTGACGATATAGCTTAGGGTTGTGGAGAGGGAGAAGTTAAAAAGTGTAAATAAAAGTTGATAACTCGCGAAACAAATGATCCATCACGATCAAATTTTCAACCTAGATGAAGTTCGAACCTGAGATGGTTTCTGTCATATCACTTGGACGTTGGAACTAAAGAGATGAAGAGGAGGAGCGACATTTAACAAAGAACGAAAAATTACTGGTATAAGTGGTGTATCTGTAATTTTTGGATTCGCTGAGATTAATAGTGACACATCTGATGCTGTTTAAACCCAAATTCAGTTCCTCTAGTGGGAGGAGGGAGAGACATAAAAATGATCGAAATAACCAATATCAGTGTCGAATTCACAGTTTTCCGGCTCGCTGAGATCAACAATGACACTGCAGATGCCGTGCCCCACAACATAGGGATGGGAGAGGATATAAAAAACACAACGAAAATGGCCGATATCAAAGAGGGCTTTAGTAACACGAAACAGTGACTGAGTAACGGACCATATTAATATTTTTTCTCAATTTAACCCAATGAAGCGGGTAATTGATGCTAATAATAATAATAATAATAATAATAATAATAATAATAATAATAATAATAATAATAATAATAATAATAATAATAATAATAATAATAATAATAGACTACTATAGTGTGAATGTACACATTTATTATTATTATTATTATTATTATTATTATTATTATTATTATTATTATTATTATTATTATTATTATTATTATTATTATTATTATTATTATTCCCGTACTTTTGAACTTGCACGACGAAATTACTGAAAATATGTTTTATTTCTGTAATTTTCCCTGGATTGTATGCATTTCCTTCATTTATTAGTGGGCACTAATTTCTCTCTAGGCCGTCGAATAAATCAATTTCGTTGTGCACTTTAATTCGTTCCAAAGATCACACCTAAAGTAAGTAATATTTGGCTTCTAATTTCAGGTGGCATGAAAGTGTTCGGATAACGCAGTGGCTTTATGCATAATACAGCTATCTAACATAGGTTCAAATCTTATTCACGTCAAAGTTAATATTTTTACAATGTGATTGTGAAGAATCGACTTATCATACTGGACAAACATTACGTAAGAATATGAAAGCAAACACCTGTATCATGATAGAGACGATTTACGAATGTTGGTTGGGAAAGGGCAAGGGAATTACCAGGACATTCCAAAGACATCATTGATCTGCAGTATGAACTTTTCGTGTTGTCGTTCTCAGAAAGAAACACTACACCATTTGTTAAACAAAGTTTGCACGGCGTTAGCTGTCGCAATGTTTTTGAATCGGAGTGTACCATTTACACTTCCCTATTTTGTCCCTGAAGTGAGAAATTTTGAGTGAAATCAGAATTTTTTCTGATTTTTAAATTTTTTTAGTCCCTTTGGAGCCCCGTGTAAACGTAGACATCTTAAAATCAACTGCAAAATACTATATGTGTGTACAAAATTTCAATTTTCTATCTTGAATAGTAAGGGCAGGAAAAGTATTTCATTTATCAGTAATCCCCACAGTGCCCCAGACTACCGCAAAAGACCCTGATGGCAGGTAAAAAATTTCCTGAGACATCCGTGTTTATTCTAGGATCATGGTTTGCCATCATTCTCTTGAGAATAGAACTACCTTTCAAACGGTATTATTCACATGTCTCTATCATGTATCTAACGCGGGAAAATCGCGAAGGAAGAAATTTTTCATCAAAATATCCTTTTAAAATTTTGCCGCTCTGGACCCCTCTGTTTTAACGCAGAGATCTGAAAGAAATCTGATAAATACTATTCGGTGGAGTGAATATTTGTCCAAATTTCAATCTTCTAAGTGCAAAACTAAGCCTGCCATATATATATATATATATATATATATCCATAATACCCCAGATTCCCGTATAAAACAGGATCTTGTGTGGAAGTTTCCTTGAGACATCCCTATTTATCCTAGAATCATGGGTCGTACATAATTCTCTTCAGAACTGGCTTTCAAACGATACCATTCACATGTTTCCATCGTGTATCTAAGGCGTGAAAATCGCGAAAAAAAAGATTTTTTGATTAAAAATATTTTTTTACCTTTTTGCCCCTATGGACCCCCAGTGTTAACGCAGAGATCACCTGAAAAAATCTGATAAATTTTGTTCGGTGGACTGCATGTTTGTGCAAAATTTCAATCTTCTAGTTGCAAAAGTAAATCCGCCAAAAAATAAAAAAGAAATAAATATCGGCCTAATAACAAAATATTTTTTAAAGTTTTGACGTCATCACCTCCTATGTCTCGACGCAGAAAGGCGTGAAACCATACATAATGTGATCTACAATGCCTCTAGGCTTGGAAAACAGAAAACCCAAAGTAAAAAGCTTTATTTGTTCTTTTTAAATCGAATAATGAAGACACTCATTTAGTAGCTAAAACATATTAACAATCCACAAGAACTGTCACTTGTTGAAACCTTCATATCGAATTATGAATGGATTTCAGGTGCTGTACTCAACAAACGAAAGTCAAGCCTGATGTGTGCAAACACAGACCAACTCATGGCAGACACGTAGGCTACAACTTTCGTGCCACAACATGCACTGTGGTAGTGGTTGTCCTTATTCATCAAAGTAAAGCCCGCCATGTAACTCTTGCAGGCCGAGTATACCTTTTAAATGTTTTTATATTCAGTCGTCTTTGGTTCCAAACAAAACTATTTTCCTGCCAAAGAAATATCTCAGTATCATACGGAAACACAATGCAACTGCTGTGGCATACTCACTCCCTAAGGGTGAATCACGCGACAGTGTACTTATCAAAATGTGTTGGTGGCCTTGGCCTTGAAAACATTCAACTTCAGAGCTGCTCGCACATAGCTTGTGCCAAAAGGACTAGCTCAGGAGAGTAATGCTCTCGGAAGTAGGAACGAGAAACACAGTTCTGATTGGTTGGTGTTATCAATTTCTTGCCACGTTGCATTTAAATAGCAGAAATCAAATTATTGTTGTTGTCAGTCTTCGTGGCCGAGAGGGCTAGCGCCATATGCTACTAATGAAAGTACCTTTTGGCGTGAGTTCAAACCCGGCTCGAGGATTTTTTTTACATTTTTAAAACATTTTTATAACACTTTTTAAATTAAAATAATATGAAAATAATATTCAAAAAAGTGATTTACTTACTTTTGTGCAGATAAGTAGTAGTAGTAGTAGGAACGGGTTAGAAACCCCGCAGGGCTCGTTTTGTTCCCCTTGTACTCCATGATATAAATTTTGTGACCAACTTAAAACAACTGGCTAGGATAGCGTTTAGAACAGCTGGCTAGATTAGCGCGCGAAAAAAAACGTACTTCTGGGAGCATTACTCTCCCGAGTGGGTCGTGTGCCAAACACTGCTCATGGAGTCCCTTTCCAGCACAGTAAAAGGGCGAAAAAAGAAAAGAAAAGAAAAAATAAAGAATACGGAAAACTGTTCCTTATGCAAAGAGCGTTTGAAAACATTTCAAAAGGTACGCTATGACTATTATCAGTTAATTGGCAACAACCGATATCACGGACAGATCCAGGAAGTTTTGAGGGGGGGGGGCAGGTCTGAAAAATAAATTTGAGACATTTCTTGATATGTGGTTGGCTAACCAAAAATGTGAACTGGAGTGCTTCATAATACGTATTTATCACCCTTCTGGAGGCTGCATTGAGGAAAGCCATGTTGTTCAACACGAGAGAATCCAGGATTACAATAAAAAACTTTTTATTACCATCTTTTTATTATTGCATTATTTTATTTTATTATTATCATTATTTTTCTTAAATTAGATTATGTAGAGTAAACTATTTTTAATTTAATTTCCTATTAACATAATTCATATTAACTCTTTACTAATATCCTTATTTTTATACTGCATAAGTACTGTCGTGAAGTTAGATTTAACACCATTATTTGTTTTGAAATTAAAATATGTTAATACGTGTTACCATTGGCAGTTGATTGTGGACCGTTTACTAGTGCTATACTTTAATGGACTTAACTAGTTTTGGGGACAAAAGATATTTTCAAAATATTTTTGACTAATGGTCTTTTGGTAATAGATTATTACGAAGCGAAAGAACATACTTAAATGAAATAAAGTTTTTTGTTATCCGAAAATAAAGTATGAAAATAAACTTATTTTTATGTAAAAAAGCATTCAATTATTAGTGCTGAGAAAATGTAACTTGTCATTCAAAAAGCTGACAATTGATGCTTTTGTGTTTGATTAGTTGCTTGGCTGCAGGCCCGTATCCACAGGGGAACTAGGGTGCCGGGCCCCCCTAAAGTTTTATTGTTCCCCCTAAGAGGGACGTACCCAGAAATTTATTTCGGGAGGGGCGTAAAGCGTTTTGGAGGGGTTCAAATACAATTTGAGACTAAATTATATGAAAATTTCTAAAATTGCCCCTAAAAGTAGATTACATTTTTTTAAAGTCGGGATTTCGGGGGGCGGACCCCCAGGACCCACCCTGCGTATGCCCCCTAAAATATTCACGGTAGGCTTGCAAATGAACTGCTATACTATAATGATGAACTATAATATGGTTGGATCGGCCCCCTAACTTCTACCGCCCCCTCATATTTTTGGGCTGGCTACGGCTACCTACCAATACACACAATGATTAGTCTTAAGAGGCCGTCCACATATTACGTAACGCTACTTTTGACCAATTTTTATTCTCTCCCTCCCCCTTGTCACACTTCGTAATGCAAGGGTGAACCCCTCCCCCGTTCGTTACGTAACACTTTTGGATTTTTGTTTTCTCACCAATTTTCCTTATTTTGGGAGTTATAATAAAAACTATTTTTAATAGCAGAAATTTTATTACAAAATGCTCTTTTTCTGAATATATTTGTAGTATTTTTAACTAATAAATCAAAGTACCGGTACGTATTAGAAAATGGTAGGATGGTAATAATATTTTAACCCCATAAGATTGCTTAATTAACAGTCCTAATTCTTCAAAACTGCATACTGTCGTTTCCCAAGGAGATCACACCTATCCTTTTCGGTCAGATGATGACAACGAGGGTCACTACGAAAGTTTTGAGATACGCATTGTTGTGGCACAGTATTTGAATTCCAACAATTGCGTTCGGTAGTGGTATCCAGAGCAAAGAAGCGAAGCAGGTTTCAACGGCGTATCGACTTCACTTGTTTGTTGATGTGAGCAGTATTCGGCTGTCTAGAATGGAGCTCGAAAGGGAACCTTTTCGGGCAATGATCCTTTACGATTTCAAAAGTGGTTTGAACGAAACACAAAGCCTTGACCGTTTGCAGGGGGCATTTGGGGTCCTTGCTAATTCCCGTGCTACAATTTTTCTGTGGTTTGGTGAATTCAGAAGAGGCCGGACATCGCTTAAAGATGGAGAGAGAGCTGAACGTCCTGCAAAAGCTGTGTCAGATGAAAACATTGCCGCTGTGGAACAAATGATTCGAGAAAATCCTTGAACAACTTTCAACGACATTGAATCTACAGTGAACATTGGATCGCCAGCAGTAACAAAAATTCTTCATGTTCATCTTCGGTTCATGAAGGTTTAATCTCGTTGGGTGCCTCACACTTTGACTGAACAGCAGAAGCGCATGCGTGTGTAATGGTGTGAAGAAATGCTTGCAAGATTTGATGGAGGTAATTCTCGACGCGTCTCTGACATTGTTACTGGTGATGAGACTTGGATCTATCAATTTGACTCTGAAAATAAACGCCAGTCTACAGTTTGGATCTTTCCAGACGAAAATCCACCCACGAAAGTGAAACGACCGCGAAGTGTGGGGAAGAATATGGTCGCAACTTTCTTCTCCAAATCTGGCCATGTTGCAACTGTTCCACTTGAAGAACAAATGACTGTTACTGCTAAATGGTAAACTACTGTTTGCCTAACAAAAGTGTTCCAGAAGCTTCGGGAACGGCGTCCAAGAACTGGATTGCGTGGGATCCTGCTTCATCATGACCACGCGTCCGCACACACGGTCAATATCACAATTCAGATTTTAGAAGCTAGGGAGGTCAAACTTATGTCTGATTCGCCGTATAGCCCTGACCTGGCCCCGTGTGATTTTTTTCTGTTCCCCAGGATCAAAGATCGCTTGCGTGGGAAGAGATTTTGCAGCCCTGAAGAAGCTGTAGTGGCTTATGAGAACGAACTTTCAACACTTGAAGAAAAAGGCTGGCAACACTGCTTCCAAAAGTAGCTTTCGAGGGTGCAAAAGTGTGTACAGTGTAATGGTGAATACTTTGAGAAAATGTAAGTGTTAAATTGATTTTAAGTAAGTTATTTCACATCTGAAAACTTTCGTAGTGACCCTCGTACTGACAAGGAAGATGAAGGTGGAACAGGATCTGAAGAACTAACATCGATCTCTTTTTCAGGGATCCAGGATGCTTCGTGCATTTGAAATTCGCCAGTTTCGACGATGCAAAGTTGCCTTCCTCGTCGACCACAGATTCAAAGTGGCTGCGCATGTGAAGAAGCAGGGACATCTCGTTTGTGAAGAAGCTCTCGAGCATATTTTTTGGACTTAGGACTTCAGTTTACCTCTTTTCATATTCTTCTTGTCCTAAATCAGTGCGAGAATGCGAATAAACTCAATTTCTTCAGAAATATTCAAATTCAAAAATCAAAAATTTAGTACGAGATAATATCCGACGAATTAGGTTTTTTAATATCTTATTTTGATCTACAAATCCTGGATCGTTCCATCGCGGAAAATATAATTTCACGAAAAAGAATTTCTTCTGTTTCCTATGCAAAACCCCTTAGAAGAATAGAGTGAGTAATGATTCAAATCAAAGGTTTCAGATAACATTCTCAGAAATAGCAATATTACTGGGAACATGAGGGCATTTTCAGGCGGTGGTTACGATCACAACAACTAACTCCGGAAAAGCGTGTTCTCTAAATCCAATGCTGCGATAGCCACAAAACGGAGTTTTATTGTATTGTAATACATGCAGGATTCGCCACCATTTACGCTGGTGTCTAGTGCGTCTTCGAATCTCTTCTGTATGATTCAATTTATATAGGCTATAGTTCGCAATTTTCCAAAACAATAGGAATATTTATTTATCTATATCGATATATATATATATATATATATATATATATATATATATATATATATATATATATATATATATATATATATATATATATATATATATATATATACGAGGGTTGGAACTTAAATAGTGGCAACACTGCTGTGGAGACACTATGCAATGAAATGTACTAGTGGCGCTGATAGCGCACGTTGTTAACATACCTACCTAACCTCTGAGCAAGTAGACTCGCCCGTCCCACGTCACCGGCAGGCTCACAAGCGAGGGAAGCACAGTCACTTGTGAGCGAGCGGTCTAACGTAAATGTGTCACTATGTTTTCGAAACAGCAACAACGGAGTTGGATCAAGATTGAATGTGCCAGAGGTCATACAGCACGACAGTGTCATCAAGGGCTTCAAGAGGCGTGTGGGGAATCGGCATTGCCGTACAGAACAGTGGCACGGTGGGTAAAAACCTTTAACGAAGGTCGGCAAACTGTGGCGGACATGCATCGGGCAGATCGTCCTAGCGTCTCTGAACAAGAAGTGCAAGCTGTTGCCGCGTTAGTGAACAGTGATCGACGCATGACGATTCGTGAGCTCGCCCACGAAACCGGATTAGGGCATTGACGGTCTGCCCTGGAGAAACGTAATGCGTTAGGATAACACACCATAAGTTTCACCACACTGGGGCTCTGACGCACTTTCGACTTTCGCGGCGACCCATAATGACGCCATTCGTTGGATTGGCGTTTCAGTGTTGGCTCGTAAGATCTGGCCCATGTTTCATCCAGTGTTATGATACGGCGTAAGAAAGCCTCGCCTTCGCGCTCATACCGCTCCAAGCGCGTCTGAGCAGCGTCGTAACGCATCCATTTTTGCATTTCCATCAACTCATGCGGAACCCATTGTGATGCAGTTTTCCGCATGCCAAGGCGTTCCTTCAGAATGCGAAGCACAGTCTTACGCGCTAATCCGGTTTCGTGGACGAGCTCACTAATCGTCAGGTGTGAATCACTGTCCACTAGCGAATTTGACACCTTTACGTTAGACCGCTTGCTCACAAGTGATTTGTGCTTCCCTCGCTTGTGCGCCTGCCAGTGACGTGGGACGGGCGAGTCTATTTGCTCTGAGATTAGGTAGATATGTCAACAACGTGCGCTATCAGCGCCACTAGTACATTTCATTGCATAGTGTCTCCACAGCAGTGTTGCCACTATTTAAGTTCCAACCCTCGTATATATATATATATATATATATATATATATATATATATATATATATATATATATATATATATATAAATGAAAGTGACTATGTTTGTAACTTAATAACTCTTAACCACCCGACCGATCTCGTTCAAATTTTCAACATAGATGAAGTTCTGACCTGGGATGTTTTTTATCATTTTACTTTGAAGGTGCAACTT
Source organism: Thermobia domestica (assembly GCF_964235325.1). Taxonomy (NCBI): domain Eukaryota; kingdom Metazoa; phylum Arthropoda; class Insecta; order Zygentoma; family Lepismatidae; genus Thermobia; species Thermobia domestica. The sequence continues at coordinate 95,137,763 of NC_137454.1, forward strand.
GGGGAAGGGGGAATATATAAAAAATGATTGAAAATGAACGATGTTAGTGTCAAATGCATAAATTTCGGCGTCGCTGAGATAAACAGTGACTCTTTCGATGCAGTTTAAATCCAAATTCACCCCGCAACTTGGGTAAAGTGGAGGATGACATATACAAAATGTTCGAAAATGACTGATATTAGAGTCGAGACCATGATGTTAGGGGTCGCTGAGATGAACAGTAACACTTTCGATGTCGTTTAAATTAAAATTTGGCCATGCAACTTGGGGAAGGGGAGATATATAAAAGTGATCGAATATGACCGATATTTGTGTCGAATCCATAGTTTTTGGAGTCCGTAAGTTGATGGTGACAGTTTTGGTGCTTTATATATCCAAAATGAAACGTATTCTCCCCGTATGAAAAACGGGTATTCTAGCTAATTTATAAAAAAGAAAAAACAATAAAATTATTTGTTTAAAAGATTGCATATAAATCTGAGAATAAAAATAAAAAAATACAGCAGAAAAACTGTTACGTAGCGAAGACCTAAAGCCCCTCCTCCCCCTTATCACTCTTCATAACGCAAGGCCGAACCCCCTTCCCTCCTTGCCGCGTTACGTAATATGTGGACGACCCCTAAATGTGTCTTAATCACATATCCATTAGACACAGAACAAATATAGACACTTTAGTTCTTCTACTGACAGTCAGTACATATAGTGATTTTTCTTGATTGACCCTTATGCACATTTCGGTTGAACATAGAACAAATCCAAGAACGTTTTATGTCATCAATTCGAGGACAAATAGCACATCTCCTTCTTTTAGCTGGAGAATTTGTTTGCGGACAGTCCTCATTGATGTTCCTATCAGTTAGTCTTAACAATGACTGCCGAAGCCTACGAGAAAGTGTCCCGCATTCGCCCCTTACTTTTAGGTGATCTTGAGCAAGAGTCATCGTAATACTCCTCATGAAGTCTCGTCTCTGAAGTCTTCTTGGTTCGTTGGAAAGATGGTAAAAAAAACAAGGCTATTTAAGCATGCAACGTCCAGTATTCTATAGAAAATTGCAAGAAACCACCTTCTGCAAAATCTGCCAGTTCCGAGTTCTGCACACATCTCCGTAACACTCCCCAAGAAAACCACAGAAAAAATGTAATGCAGGAAACGTATAGCGCAAGTACTATCCTGGGGAAAATTTCGACCCCAGAGGTCCGAAACTATCGAAACAACAAAGTGCATGGACACGAACAACAAGTCGCTACGAAATATCAAGATCAACTGAAAAAATGCAACCGTTAAGTTTTACGACCCACGATTATGCCGGCTAGGCTAAAGGAGGATAATGAGAAATGGTGGAATGAAGAAAGTGGGACGAAATTGGAGAACCCCGAGAAAACCCACGCACACAGTGTTTATCCAGCACAAGGTTCACTTTGCGCGGGCTGGGATCAAACCCAGGACCCCATGCACCAGAGGTGAATACTCTATCACTGAGCCACCGCGGCCCCCTAGCAAGGTCAACTGAGAATAGACGACTGAAACCTCAGTGAAACAATATATATATATATATATATATATATATATATATATATATATATATATATATATATATATATATATATATATATATATATATATATATATATATATATATATTGTCCACAGCTAGAAATGTGTTTGCGGAGGTCAAATTTGATCCCCCTCGATAGTAGTTACGAGTTAAGTATGTAGTGATAACTTAGGAAAAAGATTAGTAAAAACTTAGATTTCTTAATAAAAATAACTTTGTATACTGTTAGTATATATATATATATATATATATATATATATATATATATATATATATATATATATATATATATATATATATATATATATATATATATATATATATATATATATATATATATATATATATATATATATATATATATATATATACAGGGTTTGTCCGGGAGGTAATAGGACTGATTTTATTTCGCCATGACTGTACTTCGGAGCGTGCGCGCATTGACTGAATCCAGTAGGGCGTTCCTATAACTCGACAAGTTTCAAACCAAAATGCGCAGATCGCTGCGGAGCACTTCGTATTCCACCACCCTCCCCACTACTCTTCCATCCACTGATCTGGCCTTGAAAGTACCAGTGATACTAACTCAGCAAACTTATGCTACAACAAATATCACCTGCTAAAATAAATGACAAATATTACCGTGTAGCGTTATACCTACAGTATCGACTCGTAATTCTCATATCAGTGGTCCATTTCATTTAATCCCGCTTTCGAAAATGCGTTGCGGTGGTAGCTCTTCGTATTCTACGGTAGTATATTCTGCGTATGTTCGTTATTAAGCTTTAAAACGAAGAGAAACCAAAAGGCGAATGGCTTAATTTTCTGGATTCCACATTAAAGACTAAACTGACAGCCGAGCCTACTAGAACATTACGATACTGAACCAGGGGCGAATACAGAACGGGGGGCGCACCTTTCTGAAAGGGAAATATTTCTGTCTTACTTCAATGAGACGAGTTGACAAAAGTATTTTTGTCAATATAAGACAACAAATAAGCTGCTTTCAGTCTATTGTTAGTACAAACTATGTCTCAAGTGTTATAATGTTTAATATTTTGCGCCCCCCCCCCATCCTTCTGAGTAAGAATGAATAATTATTCAACTTCCAAGGCCGAAGATACAACTTGTGTAAAAAAAAAAAAAAACTATAACAACTTATAACTAGTAGAGAAAACTTCGTTCAACGATTTCTTTTATTTCAGCTAGTTCCTCTTCCAGAAGTGCGGATCAAAATATTTGATATAGTTGCAATTAAAATATTTGATTTAATTATCACCCTAGTTATATGTTCGAGGTCCCAAAGGTCATGTAGGCCCCCTATTGTATTTATGAATATACATTATTTGGCATAATTTGAATGCAATTTGCTTTAAAATCCTCATGAATATACCTTCTGCATCTGAATGCCCCCAACTTTACAGAGAAATCGGCGCCCTTGGGTCTGGCCTAAATGCTAACTCGAGTCGGGCCTCACATTATTAATTCACGGGCCCGGCCTGAGATGAAACCTACATTCACGCATCACATTCAGTACTGGCGTGTTGGCAAAGTAAGAGTGAAATAGGTGCAACAGAAACTGTTGGAAAAGGGCCACGTCTTATTATGGTCCATGCAGGAGGGGAATTTGGGTTTGTTGATAATGCTCTATTATTGTCCAAATCTAAGCAGAAAAAGTGGAGATTATCATGATGAGATGAACAGTAGAAATTTTTCAAAATGGATCGATGAAAAACTACTTCCTAATCTTCCCGAAAACAGCGTTGTTGTCGTTGATAATGCCAGTTATCACAATGTTCAAATCAATAAAAGACTATCTATGTCTTCACTTAAAAGCGACATGATACGAAACCGAAATTGAAGCGGAGAATAGAGTAAATACATTGTGGAGAATGAACAAAAGACAATTTTTCTTAAGAATTCAAAATGTACCTTATGTGAAACAATACGCGATTGACAAGAAATTTATAAACGCGAGGCACACTATAATAAGACTTCCACCTTACCACGCAGACTTAAATCCTATTGAACTTGTGTGTGGGGGGGGAAGGGGGAATAAAGAGCAAAGCAAGGCAATGCATTTCCGATTCACTGGATGAAAAGAAAGAATTACTGGGAAAGTTATTTAATGAATATTCACCACAGAAATGGGTAAAATGTTCTGAACACGTGAAAAAAATTGAAGATTCTTACTTTGAAAGAGACGGACTTACGGATGAGCGTGTAGATGAACTGATAACTAGATTTGGTGAAACCGATTCAGACTCAGATTCATCGGCCGATACAGATTCAGATGAGTAGGAGAGTGAAACTGAAGGAGAAATGGAAAATATTTAGAAGGTGATTTGTGTTATCATTTATTTATTTATTTTTCATTAAGATTCATTGCGAACTTTTCCACCTTTTAATTCATATATTACGTTGGTAAGGAATACCCCTAATCCTACTTAATTCATTTAATATTCAAAGAGAAAATATTAAAATGCATTAAAAATTTAGTGCAATCAATATACAGCATTTACACTCAAATGTCGTAGAAAATCCTCAGACCATTCCGCTCCCTCCAGATTGCAACACTGCAAAACATCATCGTCGCGGAGAAGGGAGTGGGGAAATGTAGGATTAGATGCGCAACAACTAGGCTGCAGCGTTCTGTTTACAAACTTTTTCACTTATAGCTAACGAACGATCGGCTGGTCAGTTGTCTCCGAGCACACGGAGAGTCAGGACAGGCTTTTTCGCGCTACGTGTTTCTGTGAGTGGTGCAAGCCGAAAATGCAGCGTTCGTTAGAGCAGAGGTACGCGATTAAATTCTGTGTTAAACTCGGTAAATCTGCGACAGAGACGTTTGATATGGTCAAGCAGGCTTACCCAGATGATGCTTTAGAAAGAAGTGGTGTGTTTCGGTGGCACAAGGCCTTTTCGGAGGGCCGGGAAGAGGTCGCCGATGAAGACCGTGCTGGAAAACCTTCGACTTCGACAAACACCGACAATGTGACTCGTGTGCGCGAAGTTTTGAACTCAGACCGTCGACTAAGTATTCGTTTCATTTCCCAGATGTTAAATTTACCAAAAACTGTGGTTCATGAAATTGTGACGGAGCATTTGAACATGCGCAAGGTGTTCGCGAAGTTTGTCCCAAAAGTGCTCACTGACGACCAGAAATTGCGACGAGTGGAATTGTGCCAAGAAAATTTGAACATATGTGAAAGTGACCCCCAATTTTTGAAAAAACTAATCACAGGTGACGAATCGTGGATCTTTGAGTATGATCCCGAGACAAACAGGCAATCTTCCTAGTGGCACACGCCGGCGTCTCCTCGCCCAAAAAGAGAAGAATGAGCAAATCCAAAGTGAAAACGATGCTCATTGTCTTTTTTGACATCAAAGGCTTCGTCCCATATGAATTTGTTCCTCCTGGACAAACCGTCAACGCCAAGTTTTACGTGGAAGTGCTCAAGAGACTCAAACAAAGGGTCAATCGGGTTCGACCAGACATCGGAGCCGACTGGAAGCTGCACCACGACAACGCTCCGGCTCACACCGCCTTTCTTGTGATCAGCTACCTGACCAAGGCCTGCAACCCAACGCTTCCGCAGCCGCCCTACAGCCCAGATGTGGCCCCCCGGACTTCTTTTTGATTCCTCGCCTGAAACGCCCGATGAAAGGCAAGCATTTTGAGACGACAGAGGGGATCCAAGCAGCTTGCACCGCGGCTCTCAAGGCTATTCCGGAGAATGACTTCCGTGACGCCTTCAACGCTTGGAAATCGCGCTCGCAGCGCTGCATCGACACAGAAGGAGCCTATTTTGAAAGTTTTCAAAGAATTGTAACGATTGTCTCAATGTATATTTTTTAAATCGACTCAGTCCTATTACTTTCCGGACAAACCTTGTATATATATATATATATATATATATATATATATATATATATATATATATATATATATATATATATAACGCAGCAGCTGAAATGCGTGGGGCAGGAGGGTATGAGCAAATCGATCACCAATGGAATGAGTCGATCCAGGGCACAGTAAAACTAGTTAGGCCACTGGGCATATCTCCTTCCTTCTCTTCTCTTTACATTATATCTGGAGATGTATGTTCTGACTAATAGGCTACTGTGGCAATTTTAAAAAGTATCAGGATATACGCTATCAATGATAAACTATGACTTTTAATATATATAGGGCAATAAATCGAAAAACTCTATATTATTGTTCTGTCCCAATGCCCTGTATAGAGATCCACATATGTCTTCTCAGAGCAACATTAAACTAATCTTTTCCACAGAATATTTTTCATTCTATACTTTGATCCAGGGGTGGAAATGGAATTTTAGACCTAAGGGGAAAGTCAATAATAGATAAGGTTTGATTCAGAAAGTCGGAAGAGCAAGCGAACTTTGATGGAGAAGCGATAGAGATTGTTGCAGAACAATTAACAAAATTAATATCACCATTCAAATTTACTATTTGTTAATAATAACTACAGATGTTTCTCCTTCTTTGGCACAATCACTTCAACTTACGAAGGGGATATTATCCCCTCGTGCGTACCTGATGTTCACTCTTACTTTGATCTCAGGCTTTTTGCACGTGAAACCGTATTTACCGGGTAACGTTGACGCGGGGCCATTTTGACTCGTGCATTTTTGTCGTGGAGCACTTACGCCCAGACCTTTTCCATGCTGGGCCGTAAGACTCGGGCCTTTTTGAGGTAGGGCTCTTTCGACCCAGTCTGCTTTGACGCAGGACTCTTTTAACTCGATTCCTTTTGACCCGGGCAATTTTGACGCGGGGCCATTTTGACTCGTGCATTTTGGTCACGGAGCACTTACGCCGAGACCTTTTTCATGCTGGGCCGTAAGACTCAGGCCCTTTTGAGGCAGGGTTCTTTCGACCCAGTCTGCTTTGACGCAGGACTTTTTTAACTCGATTCCTTTTGACCCGGGCAATTTTGACGTGGGGGCCGTTTTGACTCTGGCCTTTTAGTAGCGGGGCTATTTTCACCCGTGTCCTTTAGAAGCGGGTCCTTTTGACCTGGGCTCTTTTAATGTAGTGCCCGTTTGTCGCGGAGCCCTTTCATCAAGCCCTTTTGGCGCGGGCTGTTTTGACTAGTATCCATTTGTAGCGGGGCCCTTGTGTCTCTGGCCCTTTTGTTGCGGAGATCTTTTGACTCGGAGACTTTTCTCGCGGGGCCTTTTGACCAGGAGACCTTTTGACCTGTGCTCTTTTTTTACATTCGCTCAGCCGCGTAACTCTCAGCCGGTGCCTTAAGCATTCAAATCCGGCGAGGTAACATTATTGCGAATGTTTCTTTATTTTTTCTAGGCTCTCTTGACGCGGGGCTGTTTATACTCGGGCTCGTTTGACGTAGGTCCCTTTTGACTCGGTTCTTTTTGTCGCGGGACAATTTTGACCCAGGTCTTTTTCACGCTTGATCGTTTTATCCCGGAAACTTTTAACTCAAGCCTTTTCGACCCGGGCCATTTTGACGTGTGGTCATTTTGACTTGGACTCCTTTTTCGCGGAGACTTTTGACCTGGACATTTCACACTGGGCTGTTTTGACCCGGGCCCTTTTCACGCGGGATCGTTTTGACTCGGGTACTTTTCTCGCGGAGACCTTTTGACGCGGGCTGTTTTTCTAGCGGGGCTGGTTTGAACCGTGCCCTTTTGAGTTGCATCCTTTTGACCCGGCCTCTTTCGAAGTAGGGACCATTTGTCGCGGGGTCTTTTGACTCGGCTCCTTTTCACGCGGGGCCGTTTCTACTCGGGGCCTTTTGTCGCTAGGCCCTTTTGACCTGAAGAGTTTTTGACTTGCGCTCTTTTAACGCGGGGCCGTTTTTTCTCGGTTCCGATTGACGTAGTAACCTATTGACTCGGGTTTTTTCTCGCGGGATCCTTTCGACCCGGGCTCTTTTGACGCAGGGCCCTTTTAACTCAAGCCCATTTAACCTGGGCCCTTTAAGCGTGGGGCCATTTTGACTCGGGTTCTTCTGTCGCGGAGACCCTTTCACACAGGTCCTTTTGACTCGGGCCCTTTTGATGCAGAGATATTTTCAACCCGGGCCTTTTGTCGGGGGGTTCTTTTATCCGAGCCCTATTGACCTGGGCTCTTTTCACGCGGAGCCCTTTTTATTTTGGGCCTGTTTGACGCAGGTCCATTTTGACTCCGGTCTTTTTGTCGCAGGCCACTTTTGACACGAGCTCTTTTGACGCGGGGCCGTTTTGATCCGGGAACGTTTGTTGCAAAGAGCTTTAGACCCGGTCCTTTTCGACTAGGGCATTTTTGTAGCGGGGCCCTTTTTGGCACAGTCCGTTTGGCATAGAGCCCTTTTTACTCGAGCTCTCTTAACACAAGGTTCTTTTTTACTCCGGTCTCTTTGTCGCAGGACGATTTTGACCTGAACTTTTTCACGCTGTTCCGATATGACCCGGGCCCTTTTGAGGCGGGATACTTTTGACTGGCGCTCTTTTTACGCAGGCCCCTTTTAACTCGAGCCCTTTTGACGCGGGGTCGTTTTAAGTCGTTCCCTTTTGTCGCGGATACCCTTATACCCGACCTTTTTCACACTGGGCCGTTTTGATTCGGGTCCTTTTGAGGAGGGTTCCTTTCGACCCAGGCTCTTTTGACACAGGGCCTTTTAACTTTATCCATTTTGACACGTACAATTTTGACGCTGGGCCATTTTGACTCAGGCCTTTTCGTTGCTTCGCTCTTTTGACCCTTGCCCTTTAGAAACCGGTCCTTTTGACTCGGGCCCTTTTGTTGCGGGATCCTTTTCACTTGTGCCCTTTAGAGGCCGCTCCTATGACCCGGCCTTTTCTGACCCAGGCCCGTTTGATGCGGGTCCGTTTTGCCTTGAGCTCTTATGTCGCGGGTCCTTTTGATCGTTCCTGTTTTGACTCCGGCCTTTCTGTCCTCGCCCTTTCGTCTTGCCCTTCTGACATAGAACCATATATATAACGCAGCAGCTGAAATGCGTGGGGCAGGCGGCGGGTATGAGTAAATCGATTATTAATCGATCCCTGGCGCAGGAAAATTAGTTACGCTACTGATCATATCTCTTTCTTTCTCTTCTCTCTACATCATGTCTGGAGATGAAAGTTCTGACTAATAGGCTACAGTGGCGATTTTAAAAAGTAAGACGATATATGCTATCAATTACAAATGTTATGAATTTTAACTTAATATATATAGCGCAATAAATCGAAAAACTCTATATCGGCCTTTTGCTCCCCCCTCCTGTTGGAAAAATCTTGCTGGTGTTAAGGATTATCATGTTGCTTAGTTACTGTATTATATTGTGCTATACAAACAATAAATACATCTGTGTTTTTTTTAATAAGAAGAACCTTATCTACATTTATTACGGACCTTGCTTTACGACAGCGAAACATATTCACGTTCAGCGTAATCAGTTTCCATTCTGAAATAAGGACAGTGAGACGAAAGAAATTATTGACGCATACATTTAGGACTTAGAAAAGTGTCCTGCGAACATGTCGTAGTGAATTCCTGAAGAGTGACATGCGCTAGTAGCAATTGTTAGCAGTTATTAACTGAACATAGAAGATAATAAACTGAAAAACTGAAAATACGAATCTTTTCAGAGATGACAGTGTACTGATGCTTTAAATCTGTTCCTTTACTCCTTATACATACGTTATTTCCCTAATCAAAATAAAAACTGTTCAAAATTAATCACAATTTCTTATGCAACCATCCCTTCCTTGGAGTACTGCGCGGTCACATACCCGTCACGGCGATGTAAAGGCACTTTTGGCGACGAGGATACATGTACTATACGGATACTGTACGTGCATTGTGCTGTCTGGGCAGGCTGCTACCTGTTTGTTTGAAACTAGATTTTTTTTAACCTTTTGTTTTATTTTGAAACTCTCTATAAGTAGCTTCCAGACCATGACTGTAGTCCGAGAATACCCTGAGATCTTTTGTTCATTTATATTCATTTACATATGCTCTACCGACAATTAAGTGTGGCAGTGGCGGCTTCCACAGGAGATCACCTTTATCTCCAAGCAGGGAATTATGTATGCTAATGCATTCTATTTGCATTTTATGTAAATTTCTATATTATTTTGAATATCCCTAGCCACTCCACCTTATTTTATCATTTTTATTGTGGTGGTGTTTCTCTGGTATGCTTAGTTTCGTCTCTGGCTGCCTGCACCTCACAATAGACTACATTAATTTCCAATGTGGGACAAATAAAATATGCAGCATCACTATGCAGTTTTTCAACGTTATAACTCAATCTGAAAATATTATCATAGGTCTCACAAACAATCGAATTTTAATCCTAACTCGATTAATATATAACAAAAGGTAGATCTATACAACTACTGACTTGAGATAAAAGTGGTATACTTGTAGTGCGTTTAAAGATATACTAAAGACTAAATGATGGGTTGTGCACAACAGTGGTCTAACCCCGAAAAATGTGAAAATGAGATTTTGATGTCATTTAAATTGAATTGTCTTCCCACTGAGTTAGATAAAATTCACCTAGTAAATTTTATATATATTATGTACATACGGATATTTAAGTCTGGGTCTGAATCTAAGGCCTAAAATATTAAAAAGAGGAGTCTGAATCTTAACTTCGAAATTTCGGATCTGGATCCAGGAACCGGATATCCGGATCCAAGATCCGAAACTTTGGATCCAGATCCAATATCCCAATTTTCGGATCCGGATCGGATCCGGATCCAAGATCCGAAATCCCGGATCCGGATCCAAGATCCGAAATTTCGGATCCGGATCCAGGAACCGTCTGGCCATCCCTAGTTTCTGAGATGAATACACCACTGAAGACCAAACCCAGAACCAGCTTTAACTAAAAGTATGCGTTAGGGACACATATTTTTTTAATGGTAATTGTCATTTCCAATTTAAGTTTGATGATACATATTACTTAACGTATATTCTCAGAATCAACGTCCCACGATTATTCCATTTTAGACTAAGGGAGACGATGATTAAGGCAACTGAATGATAATGGAAGAATTGGCGGAATGAGAAAGTGAGAGAAAATAGGTGTACCTTGAGAAAGCCTACGCACAGGATGTTATCCACCACAAACTGACTTGGCCGGGGATCGAACCAGAGATCTCCCGCACCAGAGGTAATCGTTCTAATTATCAGTAGCGTACACAGAATTTAATCAAGAGGGATGCAAGCTCGGAAGTTCAAACCGTTTCTGGATTTTGGTATCCATATCTTGATATGATAAATCTGTATCTTTCATGATATATTTTGAAAGAGAGCAGGGTCGTGCCGTGGGGGGGCGAGAGGGACGACGGCCTCGGGCGCCGAAGTAAGGGGGGCGAAAAATCGGGAGAAAAAGGGGCAAAAGAAAGGAAAAATTATTTGGAATATATGTATGGGGGCGCCGTCGTATACTCTCGCCCTGAGCGCTGATTTTCTACGGCACGGCCCTGAAAGGGAGAGTTCCCCCTTTAGCGTATCACTGCACATGATCATCTGTTAGAGATTTAGTATATTACTATAGAATATGTATAATAGTGATAACACTTTTAATTCAATGCAAAGAATCCAGACCAGTGATGATTTTAAGGAGTTGTCCGGGGAAAAATTCTCACCAGAGTTACAACATTCCCTTGGGCATATCTCTGTCCTGTTCAATGAGGGTTACCAGTATTTTTGGAGTACTACTTTAACCCGTTTTATATTGAAATCCTCCCAGGGGAAATCAAATCTGAAACATCAGTGATCCGTATCATGACGAATGTTAAATTGATAACCACTTATATTTTTAAACAATAGGCTATATGTGCTGTGTGGTGAACGCAGTTTAACAATATTAAAAGAGGAAACTTAAATTTGCTCTGGACATGACAGAGTTAAGTCAAGGCTTCATAAAATTTTACCATATTGTCTAGATTTCCTGGAGACAGAATGGCATATCATGTCAGCATTATCATATAAATTATATGAAACTCACAGACACACACACGTACTACCAAACAAAGAGAAGAAGGAAAGGAGGAAATACTACAAGCGTATAATAGAAAAGAGGGAATGAAATCAATAAACTCGCAAAACATCACTCAGTGCCTCTTCCGGCAATTACAGAACAACTCCTCCGCGACGTATTGACGTCGCCTTTCCTGTAAGACATTGACCTGTTGTTACAGCCCATTGAGACATGACAGAAGGGGATTATTGTGCTTATATATTAATCACAGTAGGTAGGAGTCTATGTCACATAGCTCATACATTTTGTTGTGACACCGTGTAAAACTGTGTAAATAATGACATAGCCTATTCGTTTTGTGTAGCCGTTATCTTCAGTATTGTCATTGATGCACACTAAGTTTTAATTAAATTGCTAATAAGCAACAGTGCCACGTGTATACCACGTGAAGAAATTTGATTTGTGTAACGTGCTATATTCTCAATTAATATTGAAACCAGTGCTTAAAGTGAGCCGGTTATGCACCCGAAAGTTCGAAAATCGGCCGGTATCACATACCGGTAAAAATAACTGATTTAAATTAGAGATGGCCACATTTTCCGGAAAAACGGAAAACGGAAAATTGAAAACGGAAGACGAAAACTTTTCCGGAAAACGGAAAATGTGATTTCCGGAAACCGGAAAACTCTTTTTTCTGAAATGGCCATCCCTAATTTAAATTATAACTTGCGTGAAAAATACACACAGAAATAAGTACGACGTTAGCATTGAGTCAACAAACATGTTTGTACTATATATCAGAGACTTCGTTGCTGATGCTTCGAAATAAATAACAGTTCCCTATCACCATATTCAATAGCAGAATTTATGCTCTTGATTTTTTCAACATTTGTGCGAGCAATTAAACCCCCTCAAAAAAAAAAAATCTAACTACCGTACCACCTGCCTAAAATGTTTAACCTGGATCCACCTCTGGCATTGACAGAACCCTTTTTTAAATTCAAAATTATTCCTTTCACATTGTCTAGACTTCTGTTTATAATTATAAGAAAATTAGTGTTGACCACAAGAGGAGACGAGACCAGAAGCAGCTTTTGAAAATGGAAATGAGATTGGAAAGAATCATTAAATACTAGTGGAATACAATACAATACAATGGAATACAACGGAAAATAATATTCATTGAATACTATGCTGATTATAATAGGGAGTAAAACATTTACATATTAGTCCTCACTCGTTCACTCTCTCTCTCTCTCTCTCTCTAGATTTTTCATGTCGAAATAGTGCAAAAATATCATGAGTAGAGATGTTCTTTAGGGTTCTGTCAAAATTACTGCTCTAAGTGGTCATATTTGTTCCATACCGTCATCTCATCTGATGTCACTTGAAGCACTGATTGAAACGGGAAATTATCATATATTTATACCACTTCCAGTTTTAATAGAGAGGTTATAATGGAGAAGGGATATACTTTGGAACGCTTAATTCATTGCAGAAAACCGCTTCTCACTATCTGTTACCATTTTTATACTCTGTAATGTAATGGGCACCAGAAAACTTTGATTTATCGACCAATTGATGCCTATATAGGGCAGACCGGCAGTAGGCCTATGGTTTTCACTCATGTTAGTTCGGCACCCACACATAAGTTTAGTAACGAGCTAAAGTTCTTTACAAAAATGATTTGCAAAAGTCTTTGAAGTCCGAGTGGCAAAATCACATTCAGGAACAAGAATTCGGGCCACTAACAAATAAAGAAGTTCTTTGCTTTACAGGGTAGCGTTGGCCTCGATCAAGACTTAACTTCAGACTATGTAGTGATATTTTTTTCTGTCAAAGACTTGATAATCACCAACCCAAGATACATCTTTGTAAGGCATCGAATCAAAAGAGTTTATTTTCTTGCAGCGTGGCTGCATTTATTGGCTTAGAAACTATGCAGGTTCCACGAGTTGGGTAATGGAACTGTGACTAAACATGCCTTTAAAATGTTTATGAAAGAGTAAAATAATTTTCAGTGTCCAACAACAGATCTTCAGCAGTTACAGAACACTTCTCTGTAGACGGTGGTGCACTCACTAGGCAAAACAAAACAAAAAGAAAATTCCCTAATAACTCGAAGGACGAGAATCGGAACCAGATAGTGGTAAGAATTTAGGGTTTGTATAAGGTCGTTTGGCTACGATCCGAAGGATGTAAGATGTTGGGTATTAGTCCTTTAATGCCTGTCCGATAAATTTTGGTTCTATTTATAGTCCAACCGAAGGTAGTGTACAAAACGACTGGAATAAAAATGAAATGAAATGAAATCTTTAAGTTTTACGTCCCATGATTATGCCGGCTAGGCTAAAGAAGATGAGAAATGAATGAAAATGATGGAACGAAGAAAGTGGGAGGAAATGGGAGAATCCTGGGAAAACCCACGCACATGGTGTTTGTCCACCACAAAACTCACTTGGCACGAGCTAGGATAGAACCAAGGACCTCATGCACCAGAGGTGAACGCTCTACCACTGAGCCACTGCGTCCCCAACGACTGAAATAGTCTACTATCTAAAGTGTAGGGTATTACCGAGATATCAGGCCATGAACCAAACAAGCCAAAATCATGTTTAGTTGAGATTTCTAAGAAACGTCGTGGAACTGAACCCTCAGAAAAGTATTCGTACCGTTACAAATAAGTTAGGTATACACCATGCTACTCCTCCGTGCAATCGGTAAAGTGAGAAAGTTGGACTTGTGGGTACTACATGAGCTGACACAGGGCAAAAGGATCGCCGTGGGAAGTTGTGCAGTTCTCTGAGTGTAAGGAATAACTATAAAAGTTTCCTACATTGGGTTGTCACTTTTGATTTCTTTTTAATGAGCTTCTCCGACTATCTTAAACGGTAAGAACAGTGGCTGATCGAAGTGCAAGACAATTTCCAAAACCCCTAGATAATGTTGGTCATAGGATGATTTATTTTAGGGTTGATTCATCATGTCTTTCTCCGTCAAAACGAAAACATCACTGTGGATCGTTATAGTGCTGAACACCATGAAATGCACAGTAAGTTGCCTGCAAGCATCCAGAAATTGAAGAACACTGTAAACTCTCCATGAATTGAAGGGATCGATTCCAAAAGAGGCTGTCATTTTTTTTTTTTTTTTTTTTTGTCAATTTTGAGATATTGGTTCTATTAAGTTTCATTCCAGCATCTTCGTATATTAAAGTGATATTAGGCCCCCCGCGTAGCGTAGTCGCTAACGCTCTCGCCTTCGGTGCGAGCGGTCCCGGGTTCGATTTCCGGTGAGGACACTCGGTCGAAAAAGTGTGAAACTGTTTTTCAGACCAACCACTCGGAATGAGATTTTCCTGGGATTTCCTCATTCATATCAGGCAAATGCCGGGATGGTACCTAACTTTCCCTTTCCCCTTCCCTTTACCCGGATAGTGTGCTCGCTAAGGGCCGTCATCCCTTAAATGTGACGGGATAAATGGCCTTAGATGCCGAAAGCCCAGAAATCTAAATCCTAAACTGATATTCATGCCGAAACTCCATAAATCAAGTTAATTGTAGGCAAAAGAAAACAGAGTTGTTTTCCAAAATGTCCTTAGTCAACAGTGTTATGCCTAAAAACGCCTCACTCATGCCTAAAAACGCTTATATAATTCTTGCTATAGATGATAATTTCACCGTTATCTTACGAAAAGTAGGCAATCATAATTTTGCTTAAATCGTCTCCTGAAAAACTGACTCTTTTGACTTAGGCTCTTTTGGAATTGAGCTCTTGAATTACAGTGTGAAACTCTTCGTCATCCACTGTATTCTCCTAACGTCTCTTCCACTAACTGCCATCTCTTCGGGCATTTCGAGCACTGAATGGGAGGGAAGACTTTCCCTGATAATCGCGCAGTGCAACAAGCATTCTTCACATCATAGACTTCAGATTTATATTTTTATTTATTTATTTATTTATTTATTTATTTATTTATTTATTTATTTTTTTTTTTTTACCATTGAAGCTAATCGTTTGCTGAGCAATGGAAAAATGTGTAGTTGCAGACCAGGACCAGATACTTTTACCATTGTACCGTAGTTTTTGATTAACCAGTATTGTATGATTTAGATTTCTGGGCTTTCGGTATCTATGGCCATGTTAGCCCGTCACATTTAAAAGATGACGTCCCTCGGCGAGCACAGTATCCGGGGAAATGGAAGGAAGAAAGGATTGGAGAAGGAAGAAAGTGGCCTGGGACCTATAAGTTAGGTACCACACCGGCATTTGCCTGGTATGAATGAGGAAAACCTCATTCAGGATGGCTGGCATGAAAAAGCTTTTTACACCTTTTCGACCGAGTGTTCCCACCGGAAATCGAACCCGGGACCGCTCGCATCGAAGGCGAGAGCGTTAGCGAGTACGTTATGCGGGTTCACTAACCACGTATTGTAGTTTTCATTTGTTTGATCTTTGGAAGTTATTTTTCCAAAAGATTTATTATTGAAACAAATGGCGTAAACCTAATCGTAATATGTTTTTAAAAGGTTAATGAATACGTGACATATATATATCTAAATGTAAGGTGATGTATACATTTATACTTCATCTTTAAAAATTATATCATTAAAATTTCATATTTTGGACTTCTCATTTTTATATTTTCTTATTTTTCTTCATATTTTACCCCTCTCTCTCTAGTCATTACATTGGTCCAATATGCGCTAATTGTTCTCATGATCTGCATCAGCGTCAGAAGTGCTTGATATCCCATTGAAAAATATATCTGAGATTTAGAAGTTTAAAAAAAAAGAGAGAGAGAGACAAAGCTTGCTGTAATTTTATGACAATCTTCCTTATTTCATTATAAATAAGCAAACTATTATAAACTGTAGCAATAATATGTAATGAGTGCAAAGGAAGTTATCAACTAAGTTGCACATGATTTGTATTAGATCATGCATAGCACGCAATATGACTCAATATGTAACTTAGCTATGAACATCTGTCATTAAATACTATTTCCTTGTAGAACGAAAATATTTTGTTCAATATTAGCACTTCTTACAAGGCAACAATTTAGAATGTGGAAAAGCATTCAAAATCTTAAGAATATATTTATCGACTTAAAAGAAAGGATGTATTGTTGCCTGCGAGAGATGTCACCTTCAGAACATGACATACCAACTTACTCCCTTGTAGTTTTCTTGTGGTTATATCGTTAGTGTATAAGTGTTTGGTGCGGAAGAGCCGGGTTTAACCTCGGTGAGAGCTCACACGGTTTGTATCCTAGATTAAACAGTATATCCATGTTTCATATAGCCTCGGTTCTGAATTAAAAAAAAAAACCGCTAAACTGCACGCCAACCAACAAATACCAAATGTATTCATTTGTCGTAACTTTAAAAATTTTAATATAATTTTAATTTAATTTTATATTAATTTTTTTTACGTTCCTAATTAATGATATGTATGATATTGTGCATGAAATCATTATTTGGTTAGGATAGAAGTTTTTTTTTTTTAATTAAGTAGCCCTAGATTAGACTTGGATCCTTACAATACTACCGAGAACGTAATGCTCATCTACAATACCTAGAAATTAACACGTCCTAAACATCAATCTTCCCTAATAGAAGGCGAAACTTTAAGCGGATCTGGCCGAGAGTAGATCTAGTCTGAAACATTGTTTCATATGCATCATATGCGTTTCATATGCGTCCTTCCTCCTTTAAAAAAAAAATGAAAAAAGCTAATTGAGTTAACCCCTATGTCTTTCTGTTAATCTCACGAGAACCTACTTCTGTGGACACTGCATGCGGAAACTCTTAAGAAATGTAAAGCGACTGACAACGCAAATAGGAAACGAACACAAATAACTGACATAATATATATGAATTACGGGAAATGCATTGACGAAAATAGATTTTCCAATAGTGTACGTAGTTCACATGCTATAATATAATACTATATTACTTTTTTAAATTAAAAAAAAAACTTTATTTTTTTTTTTAATGACAATCTGATGTGGTTCTGAAACTTTGAGTTGATATAAATGTATTACACTTTTAATTTATGACAGCTAATAACCGTTCTGTAATCAGAAACGAATACATTCAAACTGAGATGTATGGTTGGAATATGCAGAAACGGGACAATTCGCTGGAAGCAAACTGCGTTGAGTCCTTCCCGGAAGTCGAATTGCTGTGTATTAAGACGAAGTTGTTTTTTCCTTGAACACATCAGTCAAGCTTATTAAGATTAATTAATCATTGTTTTGAAAGTAATGTTTCCTTCCACCGTTTCATGCCATTATAAAACATGTTGCCTCTCCTATTATTATTATTATTATTATTATTATTATTATTATTGTTATTATTATTATTATTATTATTATTATTATTATTATTATTATTATTATTATTATTATTATTTTCCATCTGTGTTCACTCAGAAATACACTAGACGCCTATAAAGAGGTCCGTGAACTTGCCCCCCCCACTTTGAGCACTAACGATAAAATTAGTGTCAATCATTAGTGCATCGTTAGTGCTTCTTAGTGCACCAACCCCTAAAGTTAGTGCTTAATTAGTGTAGGAGCTACAAGCAAAACACCTTTGGGGGGGCCAAGTTCACGCTGCCCCCCACTTCAAGCACTAACGAAATAACTAGTGCCATTCGTTAGTGCATCGTTAGTGCTTCCTAGTGCACCAACCCGTGACGTTAGTGCTTCATTAGTGTAGGCTCTAGAGCCAAAACAATGGTACACGCTGGCCCCCCCCACTTCAAGCAATAAGGAAAGGAATAGTGCCGTTCGTTAGTGCATCGTTAATGCTTCTAGAAAATACTAAAAGTTTCGTTAGTGCTTCACTATTAGTGTAGATATAGCCAATTATAAGTCACGAAACTCCCATAAGAAATGCATGGGGAATTTTTCATTGCGTTAAATTACCGCCAAATTCAAAAGCACTATTGACCTCTTCTAGTGCAATCGTTAGTGCATCGTTAGCGCTTCTTACTGCAAAAACCGCTAACGTAAGTGCTTCATTAGTGTAGGAGTTATAAAGAAAAAACATTTGGGGGGGGACAAGTTCACAGCAGAGTTGGCGTGGGTCAATGAAAACTTGACCCACGACCCACTGACCCACCACCCACCGTGACCCACGACCCACTGACCCACCACCCACCGTGACCCACTCTGACCCACCACCCACCATGACCCACCATGACCCACCACCCACGGTGACCCACTCTGACCCACCACCCACCATGAACAACTCTCATCCACTTTGACCTACTCTGACTCACCAAAATCCATCGTCATCAACTCTGAACACGATCCACGGCCTCTTCTAAACTGACTAAAGACTTTATACTTGTAATAAAATAAGACTGTGAAATTGTCACTAATTGGAGCTTGAATTTCTAGTCAATCGCTCAAGCACCACTCTGTTACAATAACAGTGGATCTGACCTAAGGTATAACATGGTAAAGTTTTGTCAGTGAGGAAATTGAAACAGTTCGAGGTGGGGGAAATTAGTGTGTGCCTAAAATATACTTGTACTAAGAGAGTATTCTTTCAAGTGTCAATTTCTGAACGCATTCCACAAGAAACTTCTATTCGCAGGAAAATACCCCTGTACAATATGGAAAAGGTTATGGTTTTTCAGTTCACAGTATTTTTCTCACAAAAGACTTGAAAAATCAGTTGTTCATACGGTATAAAGGTGCTCGGTTACCCTCTGTGAGAACATCTCCATAAAGTATGCTCATAATTGTAATTTGTGTAATCACTAAAACACCATGTTAAATTTAAGTTACAAATATGCATAATTGCAATTATTATGAATATTTATTCAAAGTAGTTTACCTAAAGCAAAGAAGAAAGTTACTAAAGAATAGGTACAAAGTTGAATAACACAAATAAGCCATTAGTAATACAAGTATACATTTTCCGTAACACGTAATTTCCCACCTTAAAACAAATCTGAAATCGGATTTATTTCCTGTTGGTAACTTTTTGGCGGTAAATCATCCGCAGTGGAATGATGTCCATCCTTAATCCAAGAAATAACTAGCTCGTCTACTTTGAGCTTGTCTAGCGGTGGGCCATTAACATTGATAAGCAACAAGCTAGACAATGTTTGAGCACTTAGTGTATTTCTAATATTAGTCATCTGTAAATTCATAAGGGGAAATTCCCGTTCGCACTCTGTCGTGGAAATTGATAATATTTCTACCCAATTTCTGCAACTTCTCATCGACAATGTACTTGTTAGACTTAAGTCTGATAACGATTTTTCTTGGTTAGGTTTGAAATACTCAGCAAGAAGTATCATCTCTCTATCACCATACAACATCTTTTCCATATCGACCATGTCAGTTGGTAATGTCGACCCATGTAGAACAGAAACTTCATCTACCACGCCTTTGATAGGGAATCTTGTGAATAAATTATCAATTAAAGCCTGATAAACTGATGATTTCTTATTTGTTTATAAATTTAATTTTTGTAATTACACATGAAGGTTTGATACCATTAACAAGTTCCCTCCCCCCAGGGGCGGATCCAGGACGGACTTCTGGCGGTAATACTGCTACTTTTAAGAGCTCCAAACTTGTTATGGATGGGTTTATTTATATATAAAATAAGAAAGTTTCCTCTTGTGGGGGGGGGCGATCGCCCCGATCGCCCCCCTCTGGATCCGCCCCTGCCTCCCCCGTCAAGAAAGCAAAAGGAACGAGGTCCCTGTAAGTGTTCAGAGGTGAATGGGAATTTCCTTCCTTCTTCAACTTCAGTTACCACACGGCTTTTTGCCATGTGCCAAATTACGATGAAATTCAATTAAATTATCACAGTATAATTATTTCCTTGTTGAATTATCAATACTTTTCAGTGGAAAAAAAGATGAAATTTCAAAGTTCCAAATCAAAGTAAGAAGACCAACGTAAAGGGGAAAAAGTGTAAAATTTTCCATACAATTATGCGTACAATCCAAACTTCAAATTTCCGTGTAATTAAGCTTACAGTACAAATTTTATGCCGATTTTTCTCACAACTTTATGGGTTGATTGCCCTGTGCTGTAAGCGCTCCAAATAATAAACATAAGCTTGAGCAAATATTATAGCAGAAAACAATGGATATATGAAGCCAAGCACTGTATTTTTTGTTTCTAATTTTTTTTCTTAAATAACATCGATCGTTTTCGATCATTTTTACAAACCAACTCACTACCAATTTTCCATATATAGAAAGTCCCCCTCCCCCACATAAAGGAGAATTTAAAAAAATGCTGGGACACACACTGTTTATTTTCAATAAAGAGTTAATACACTGAAATTCATCTCCGTAAGTTTAACGGCTTGCGAGATACTCATTTTTTTTTCGCAAAAATTCGGATCCTCACTACCTCCTTAGGATAATATGCATTATAATAAAAGCAATATAGCATCCCAATTTGGATTAAGTCCTAACTATATACCAAAAATAATTTCATTTGACTTTGCAATTTGACCGTGATGATCAGGCGCACACAGTTACATTCAGTTTTTTTATATAATAATTTATATATTACAGTGATTCAAAAATGTATTTTTTTTTCCAGTAGTTAGCTCTAAAAGCTCACAGGCTTCGAAAGCCAAGTAGTAGTGTAAGTCCTATTGCTATTATTACTATTAAAAATATCAATATCCAAAAGTGCCTGAAGTTCTTTTTTCACTTGGTTAGATATACTCACCTCAGGTATGTAGACAGAAACAAATGGAAAAGAAAGGGAAATTAAGGTCTTGAAAGTAAAACGGAGACAAATTTATCAGTCTTCAGAAGATACTGACTACAATGCAGTGAGCAGAGAGGGTCGGTAGATCATACTGAGTCGGTGGGTCGCAGTGGGTCATGGTGGGTGGTGGGTCACAGTGGGTCACGGTGGGTGGTGGGTCACAGTGGATCATGGTGGGTGGTGGGTCACAGTGGGTCATGGTGGGTGGTGGGTCGCAGTGGGTCATAGTGGGTCACATGTTGTTGACCCACTGACCCACCCAGAAAACTTGACCCACTGACCCACTCCATCTCTGGTTCACACTGCCCCCCACTTCAAGCATTACGATAAAATTAGTACCATTCGTTAGTGCATCGTTAGTGCTTCTAGAAAACACTTATAGTTTCGTTAGTGCTTAAATATTAGTGTGGTTATGACTTATTACATGTCACGAAACTCCCATAAGAAATGCATGGGGAATTTTTCATTGCGTCGAATTACCGCCGAATACAAAAGCACTAATGAATTCTTGTAGTTCAATCCTTTGGGCCTAGCGCGAACTTGCCCCCCCCCCCCCCACTTTGAGCACTAACGAAAAGATTAGTGCCATTCGTTAGTATATCGTTAGTGCTTCCAGAAAATACTAATAGTTTCGTTAGTGCTTCATTATTAGTGTAGATATAGGCAATTATAAGTCACGAAACGCCCAGAAAAAATGCATGGGGAATTTTTCATTGCGTTAAATTACTGCCAAATTCAAAAGCACTAATTATCTGTTTTAGTGCAATCGTTAGTGCATCGTTAGTGCTCTTTAGTCCACCAACCCTAACGTTAGTGCTTCATTAGTGTAGGAACTACAAAAAAAAACTTTGAGCCTAACGTGAACTTGGCCCCCCAGTTTGAGCACTAACGAAAAGGTTATTACCATTCGATAGTGCATCGTTAGTGCTTGTAGAAAATACTAATATTTTCGTTAGTGCTTCACTATTAGTGTAGATATAGCCAATTATAAGTCACGAAACTCCCGTAAGAAATACATGGGGTATTTTTCATTGTGTTAAATTCCCGAACGTAATATATTGTTATTAGTGCATTTAAATTTGGTGGAAGAATTTTACAGAATGGAAAATGCTACATGTCTAAATTTAGCCCCGCACGCATCTCAAATACTAAAAAAACTTTTGACATGGTTAGTGCATCGTTAGTACCCATTAGTACACTAAACTCTAACGATAGTGCTTTGATTCAACTCTATATTAGTGAACATTATTTGCAAAACTAAATTGAAATTTTTCTAATTCTACAATTATTGTCCTACAAAGGTGAGATAGACGTCAAAAGTTAGTGCATCCTTATTGCTTTCCGAAACACGAAGCATTAGTGTTAGCGCGATTATAGTTTAAGAGTTATAAGTGAATAACTCACTCTCTGCTAAATTTAATTTTAGCAAATTTTACAATAATTGTCTCACAAAGGTTGAATAAACGTCAAAGATTAGTACATCGTTAGTGCTCCGAAAGACACTAAGCATTAATATTACTCTTATAGTATTAATCTTAGTTTAGGGGTTAAAAATGAATAACTCGGGGGGGGGGGCTACTTTAGATCTTTAAATTTTGTACAATTTTACGCTAATTGTCTGACAGAAATGGACCAAACCAGCGTTTAGTCCTCCGCTGAATAAGCACTAATGCTAGTGTTATCATAATTTAAGTGTTATTAACGAATAACACGCACGAGCCTAAATTCAAATTTGTCGAATTTTACAATAATTGTCAATCCAAAGGTAGGATAATCGCTAAAGGATCGTGCTTTTTTAGTGCTTCAAAAATACTAAGCATTGACGATAGTGCTATCACAGTTTAGGAGTTATCAGTGAATCACTCGGACGGAACTCAATTAAAATTTATCGAATTTTACAATAATTGTGTAAAAATTGAAAAACATGAAGTTAGCCCCGCTCGAGTTATTTGGTAAAACTCCTAAACTGTGACGGCACTGACGTTAAGTGTTTAGTGTTTCATGAAGCACTAACAGTCACTAACCTTCGGCGGTTATCCTACCTTTGTGGGACAATTAGTGTGAAGTTCGAAAATTTAAATCAATCCTATCCGGACTATTCATGAAAGCACTAACGAGAATGCTTAATGTTTTATAGCTCTAGCAATGCAGTAAGCGCTTGTGTTTGTCCTACTTTTTTGTTACAATTAGTGTAAAACTGTTTAAGTTGAAAAACCTAAAGTTAGACCGGGTTGAGTTTTCATTAATAAGTCCAAAAATATGATAGCACTAACGGTAGTACTTATTAACCCACTGGTGTTAGCCCACTTTTGTGGCACAATTACTAAAAAAATGTGTAAAAGTTGAAAAATCTAAAGTTAGCCCCGAACGAGTTATTCATTAATAATTACTAAAGTATGATAGTGCTATCGTTACTGTTTAGTGCACTAATGTGAAATTACTTAGCACTAACCATGTAAATAGTTTTACTAGCACTTGAGAATCGTGCGGGACTTAATTTAGACACAGCATTTTTCATTTTGTAAATTTCCCACATATTTAAAAGCACTAATAACCACATATAGTGTAATGGTTATAGTATAGTGTAGTGTTAGTACCTCTTATTGCAGAACCCCAAACATTAGTGCATCAACAGTATAGACGGTAGAAAATAAAACTTAAGGGGAGCTAACTATCCGCTAGCCAATAAAAGCATTCACGATGAGAAGCATTAATGTTCGGTCTTGGTGCACTAGCAAGCAATAACGAAACACTAACGATGCCACCAGAAGATACAACTACTGCATTTGAATTTCGTGAGAATTTGACCTAATGAAAAAATCCCCATGTTTTTCTTATGGGAGTTTCGTGACTTATAATTGCCTATATCTACACTAATAGTGAAGCACTAACGAAACTATTAGTATTTTCCATAAGCATTAACAATGCAATAACGAATGGCACTAATATTTTCGTTAGTGCTCAAGCTGGGGGGCCAAGTTCACGTTAGGCTCACCAGGTTTTTTACTTGAAGTTCCTACACTAATGAAGCACTAATGTTAGGGTTGGTGCACTAAGAAGCACTAACAATTGCACTACAAGAAGTCATTCGTGCTTTTGAATTTGGCGGTAATTTACCGCAATGAAAAATTCCCCATGCTTTTGTTATGGGAGTTTCGTGACTTACAATTGGCTATATCTACACTAATAATGAAGCACTAACGAAACTATTAGTATTTTCTACAAGCACTAACGATATACTAACGAATGGCACTAATATTTTCGTTAGTGCTCAAAGTGGGGGGGCAAGTTCGCGCTAGGCCCAAAGGGTTTTTCACTTGTAGTTCCTACACTAATGAAGCACTAACGTTAGGGTTGGTGCACTAAGAAGTACTAACGATGCACTAACGATTGCACTAAAAGAGATATTTAGTGCTTTTGAATTTGGCGGTAATTTAACGCAATGAAAAATTCCCCATGCATTTCTTATGGGAGTTTCATGACATGTAATAAGTCATAACCACACTAATATTTAAGCACTAACGAAACTATAAGTGTTTTCTAGTAGCACTAACGATGCACTAACGAATGGTACTAATTTTATCGTTAATGCTTGAAGTGCGGGGGGCAACGTGAACTTGTCCCCCCCCAAATGTTTTTTCTTTATAACTCCTACACTAATGAAGCACTAACGTTAGCGGTTTTCGCAGTAAGAAGCGCTAACGATGCACTAACGATTGCACTAGAAGAGGTCAATAGTGCTTTTGAATTTGGCGGTAATTTGACGCAATGAAAAATTCCCCATGCATTTCTTATAGGAGTTTCGTGACTTATAATTGGCTATATCTACACTAATAGTGAAGCACTAGCGAAACTTTTAGTATTTTCTAGAAGCACGAACGATGCACTAACGAACGGCACTATTCCTTTCCTTATTGCTTGAAGTGGGGGGGGGCAGCGTGTACCATTGTTTTGGCTCTAGAGCCTACACTAATGAAGCACTAACGTCACGGGTTGGTGCACTAGGAAGCACTAACGATGCACTAACGAATGGCACTAGTTATTTCGTTAGTGCTTGAAGTGGGGGGCAGCGTGAACTTGGCCCCCCCAAAGGTTTTTTGCTTGTAGCTCCTACACTGATTAAGCACTAACTTTAGGGGTTGGTGCACTAAGAAGCAGTAACGATGCACTAACGATTGACACTAATTTTATCGTTAGTGCTCAAAGTGGGGGGGCAAAGTTCACGGACGTCCTATAAAGTATAGGAAGAATGAGGTGGATGATGAGCAGGTATGGTACCTTAATGGAAACCAACTCCACATGCAGAGGTGGATCTAGAAGGTAAAAACTGGGGGGGGGGTACTAGAACCCAAACTATAATATAGGTATATCATGATATTACTATAAACTTTCAAAAACATATAAATAATAGCTTAAATTATTCATCTCGATATCATTAATAGCCTCGATATTTATCAGTGCTCTCCTAGCGGGAATCGAATAAGAAACCAGGAGAAGATGGTGCAGAGGGGAAGCTGTAGTGGGTTCGATCCCAGACCATGTGACCTTGTAGTGCACAAAATGTAAATTGATTTTATTGGGTTTCTCTTGTTTTGCTTCACAATTTCATAAATCACTTTCATTTATTTGTCTTCCTTAGTCTACAAAACATATAATGTAAAGTAAATATATCATTTCAAAGATTTGTATACAATATCTTAATAGTGCTCTCAATTGGCGACAGAGGCATCGTTTGGAAAGGGCAGGGGGATTTCCCCCCCTGAGTGAAATGTCCATACTTTTTAATCAATTATATACTAATATAAAACATGAAATATTTATGTCCTTAGAGCACCAGTAGCGTAGCCAGGATTTTTGTTTGGGGCCTTAGTGTATATATCTATATCTATCTATCTATCTATCTATCTATCAATAGGGCAACTTTGTTATTATCAGAGTTACAACAAAATGTAAGAAGGGAAACCGTCTCCACATATGATGTTTTTAATCTAAAGTGAAGAATTTTTTTTTTTTTTTTTTTTTTAATCGGACGAGCCGTTTGGGCTGTACACTCCTTATGTGTCCCATGTTGAATGAAAATGCAACGTTGTAATTTACCTGGACGCACAACATAAGTGAATGAAGTTACTGTCTTTTACGCTAACGTGTAAGTGGCCAATCCCCATTTAAAACACGCCCCATTCACATTATGTTGTGGGTCCAGGTATATAAATGGTAACATCGCATTTTCATTTAACACTGGCCGCATAAAGAGTGTACAGCCCAAAACGACTCGTCCGATTTTAAAAATTCCTTCACTTTAGATTGAAGTCATCATATTTGGAGACGGTTTCTCCTCTTCCATTTTGTTGTAACTCTGATAATAACAGGTGGTAGAGCGTTCACCTCTGGTGCTTGGGGTCCTGGGTGCGATCCCAGCCCCCGCCAAGTGAACTTTGTGGTGGACAAACACCGTGTGCGTGGGTTTTCTCGGGGTTCTCCCGTTTCCTCCCACTTTCTTCATTCCACCCTTTCATTCATTACTCATCGTCACCGTCTCCTTTAGCCTAACCGGCATAACCGTGGGACGTAAAACTCAAAGATTTCATTTTCTGATAATAACAGAGTTGCCCTATGTCAGGAGACTTTTTTGAGACACCTTATATATATATACACGTTTGTTGCGCCAGAAGGTTTAGTTTTAATAATAATAATAATATTTACATCTTTCTCTGAAGTGCTGGCTTCTTTAAATATTTCTTAGTTGTTTCTTGATTGCTGCTTTAGCACATTTTCCTCAACGAAATTAACGCAATTGTCTTTTTTCTCACTTTAACCACTTTTTAAAACGTGTTCCGACATTCTACAATTGCAAAGTAAGTTCTCGTTTCGACACCCTGAACGCGTCAAATTCAAGCACATCTTCTGAATTGCTCTAAGTGATCAAGCATCAGAGATTGATGTGATATAGTCACATGCTGACAAGTCTTTATACAAAGTATAATAATCTAGTATAATAAGTCTTTATACTGTTGCTTTCCACCCTCTCCTGTTAACAATTTTCCCTTAAATATTTTTCATCTGAATGAAATCAAAACAACGAAGGAAAATCTTTATTTTTACTTTGCTTTCTTTCTTTTTTCTCTCTCTCTCTTGTAGGTTAAGGAAATCAGCTGTTGAGCATTTATTGAAATCAATTCATCGCTGTTTTCTTTAATACAAATTGTGGCTAGAAGTGAGTGGTATTAAATCGAGGTTTCCTGTTGTAGTTAATCTATTGGAAACAGTGGTGAATACTTTTAAATAGACGATGACAGGTCATCTGTTTTCTTTCTTTCCTTTTTTTTTTTTTTTTTAATTTTACTTTTATCGAGGTAAATGATTTCTTGGGCTCAAATATGCTCATTTCCTCTTAACGCTTGATATAAGGTAAATATTTTTCTTCGGAACCTTTTTTTTTTTTAAATGATTAGAAAGGAACTGATTGTTTTCAGTATTGCCTGGCTCAATCTGCAAACTTTGGCTTTGGGTCAAAGAAGACACGTGAAAACTGTGGTCATTGCTATGTCAAACAGTAGAACAATAATTTCAAGGTTACCATATGCATATAGGTTCTACTTACTCTCTTTCCTTTGAACAGCAGGGATTCTTGGAAAAATCGATTTCCATACCTCCCAAAATGCAAAAGACGACGTTGGCGAACACAGCTTATCTAGAAACTGTTTAGTGACATATTTTGTTTTGAAATAGAATACAAGAAAGGCAATTGTTGTTTGTTCCGAGAAAAAATTACTAAAAGTAAAGTACTAAAGTACATTGCCCCCCGAAGCCTTTGGGGAGGCCCGGCCCCCTGGCCCCCTTTCCCTACGCCGCTGGTAGAGCACCTTGGCCCCCTGGCAAAATCTGAAATGACGTACTGATCAGTAGTCTTTCAAATATTCTGCAACTGATTATTCTTTTATTAAGTCCTTGCTAATTTTTATGTGTATAGAGTTCTTTTTTTTTTTTTTTTTTTTTTTAATGTGGTAATCGTTAAGGAAACCACACACATATATACAGATTTACAGCATTGTACATTTGCAGCTTATTTAACATGGCAGATTGTAGTAGACTAAATTTTAAAGGTACAAATCGTCAGCATATTACAATGTCATTGTCAGAAAGTATATTGACGGAACAGATTTTACATCACAAAAATGTACTCAGTAAGGATTCCTGTATGCTTCAATGAACAATAGATGGGAACATAATAGCTTTAAATTGTAAACAAACGTGAAATTCTGCTCGCTATATTTCTTCGTGTGGGTGAAAACTTGGGATTCATTTCTCCGGTCCACTAAGAGAAAACATTGTTTGCTCAAACACATAAAACCAAACAGTAACGGAAGCCTCTTAATTTTATATCGCTCTCAGAGATATTTTACGTTATTCTCTGTACATTTGGAAATAAAATTGATGCAGGTAATCAGTGAGATGGATAACGAGGGAGATTAGTGGAGCCAATTGACAAAATGACAGCGAAAAGGAAGTTTACACCAAAGTTCGTTATTCCTTTATATGTAGGGTATAATGTCAGATTACCTCTGTAAAGCGTAGTCTGAAAGTCTCAAACTGCTATGCTCTTTCAAAAAAAAAAAAAAAAAAAGTTTTTCAAGGCCTCCATAATCTACAGACTATATAGCATAGCATATTTTGCTTCCGGACGGCTTTCTGGAGTTTTAGTGTATGATAATTCACAGGGGTGCACCCACGTGGGGGTCCACCGTGCTATGCCAGCTAGCCAGCTTTCTCCCTTCCGCTCCTGCGCTACGTATTTAATCTACCTACATCACAGATATAATTTAGGCGCTACGTATATAATCTACACATCATAGAAACTACGTATTTAATCTAGCTACTTACCATTAAGAACTCAAATCAGTCACGCAATTACTTGCAAAATACTATTTAAAAAAAAAAAAAGATAAGGTTGGCGCTTAAACGTATTATTATCTACAGAAAAATATTTTTTTAAATAATTTACTTGAGTAATCTATACTTTGAATAAAAATGGCGGTCCAGTTTCTGAACTTCCGCGGTCCGAACCGGTCCACCAGTTGCCCACTGTTGATATAGGGCATATTTTGTAAATAGAACCAAAAAATATAACTTGTTCAGTAATAAAATACAATCTGTATACATATACAATAAATACAATCTGTATACAATACAGATACAATCTGTATACAATACAGATACAATATGTATACAATACAGGTACAATCTGTATACAATACAGGTACAATCTGTATACAATAAACACAATCTGTATACAATAATATGTGATAAAACTACACGAACCTGACAGTTTAATACAAAAATACGTATTGCATACATCAAATTTAGTCAGGGATGCAAAGACAATAAAACCGTCGAAGTCTTGACTGACAGGGACGTATACAGGAGTTTATTTCGAGGATCAAAAGCTTTTCATGGGGAATCCAAATTCAACACGAGGATAAATTATAGTAACATTTGTAAAATCACCTCTAAAATTATCCTAAGTTTACAGAAAAGTCGGGATTTCGGAGGATCCGCACCTCCAGACCAGCACTCTGTGTACATTCCTGTTAACTCACAAATTTAGGATGGGGTCTAGGAAAATTCGGTGTAGGAAAATTCGGTGTAAGAAAACTCGGTGTATGAAAATTCGGTGTACGGAAAACTCGGTGTACAGAAAATTCGGTGTACGGAAAACTCGGTGTGGGGAAATTTAGGTGTAAGGTAGATTAGGTGTAATACATATTGAATATTACCACTTACGATAATTTACGACACTTCCTATTGTGAAAACGAAAACCATAAAGTGTAACGAATAAAATGTTATTTCCTATTTCAAGAAAAGCAAATTTATTTATTTATTTATTTATTTATTTATTTTTATTTTTTTTTGCCTTCAGTCCACTATCTCTTGCATGTCTTTCGCGGTGTATTACTATAAACTACTTTTCATCACACAATGAAGCTAACACTTTTTGTCAGAAATAAAACAATTATAAGTTCAGAGAATAGTTATAGGAACAACTAAAAACACCTTTCCTATAGTACATCATAGAACATATACAAGGTGATTCTTTTAAAACTCACGGATTTCATTTGGGTCTAGAATTTCTAACTGAAGTCCGATTTTCATGCGGTTTGTGACAAATGATCAAGGAACGTTGGGAGATTTATGGAACTATGTTTACTGATTTCAATTCATTTGGGATAATATCGGCCACGCCTCTAGAAAAACAGCAAATATTCGCCACTGTATCGAATTGGAATTAGGTGAAGTGCGGTGTGGAGATTTGAGTTACTTCGTTAGATGGGAACCTCGCGACGGTCAATAAGAAACAGGAAACTGACCGTTGTATTGAGAATTATGCTGTGCTACTGTATCAATATGATCAGAACACAGTTACAATAATGTACTCTTTGGAGCAACGTGATTTCATCGTTAAAAAGTTTTTGGAGAACGGGATCTGTTGTTGCTACGCAAAGGGCATTTACACGCAACTTTGCCTCATGTTCTGCCCCAGACAGGAACATAACATGGTCGTTAGTGAATAAATTGCAGGAAACAGGATCGCTTCTGAGTAAGACAGGGAAGCATCGGACCAATTACTCATGATGTCCGCCTTAACCACAGATTGATGTTAATATGCAGAAATCAAACCATTAGCTTGTTTAAATATTCCTTTTCAATTGTTTGTTGAGCTTAAGCAAAAGGTAAAGAAATACTGTAACCCTATTGGCTTCTTATTCACTTCTCCAATCAGACACTTCGGTTTCTTTACCGTAAGTTAAGCTAAACAAGTATTGTAAGCCTATTGGCTTTTTATTGACTTCTTCTCCAATCAGAGCTAGACGTTTTAGTTGCATTTATTTTTACAATTATGAGTAACATATGATAAATAAATAAACTATGAAGATTTTGAAGAATTTAGATTTAAACATTTACTTATAAAATATAAATAAAATCGTTAGAACTGTTTTTTTTTTTTTAAATCTTCAATTTTAAACTCTACTCCTCCAGTAACCTACCTCTATTTTTGGAAGTCGAAAATTCTAGAACAGAATAAAAGCTTGAGTTTCAAATTAAATGCTGATATATTGAATGCAGTGGCCTCTATGCTTCGCTAAATCATACGGGTGGACATTGAAAAACTAATTTCTCGTCATGTACAAGTCATGAAATATTAAAATCCATCGAAATCTAGAATTCAAATTATTTCACGATCACATTTTTTTAAAATTTGTTATATTAGACAGTAAAAGTACGTTCTACACAAAGTTTGAACTTAAAACTAATACGCTTATTTATCCTCAAAGTTGGATTTTTAATAAATCCTACAGTCTACTACAACGAATCTCTTTACACCTAACATTCCCCACACCGAATTTTCCGTACACCGAGTTTTCTGTACACCGAATTTTCCTACACCGAGTTTTCTTACACCGAAATTTCCTACACCGAATTTTCCTGCTCCCTTTAGGATGAACTTTGCATACACGTTCCTTCCTTTTGAATAGGAACGTCCCGAGCATTCATGTGCAAAATTCCATGGTATTTCTTTTATTGTGTGTGAACAAAAGCAATTTTTCCACGTGCCTTTGTTTCGCCCGAGATAACTAATACCATTTTACGATCCAAGAATTTTCAAGGGAAAGGACATGTAGAGACATTCAAATGTAATTTATGCACTTTTTTTCTTTTTCTCGATGTAATTGGATTTTTTTTTAAAAGAAAGATAAAAAGTCAAGTTAAATTTTGGAGAGATTTGCATTTTAAAACTTTGAATACATTGTGAAAGGGGAAGTTTTGGACATGTTTGACTCAGAAATGTTTTACAATCATTTTATGGCGTCACAACAAGATTATGAATTTTTTTCTTAAGTTATGTCTAAATTGTAATTTTCCCTTTTGTTTTACAGTTATTCATTCTTTTTAAATGTCACCCAGTACTTGCGAACAATAAAAACACACTCCTTACGTACACTATCCTCCTTTATTACCACACAGCACTACAGCAGGGGACTGTAGATACGCCAGTGCTCCACATGACACCGGTTGTTCCGACGACACCGCTACTTCTCCAACGTTTCACGTTTTCTTTACACAAATTTTATAGTTACATGTTCATAACATACTGAAGTATTTGCATTATCTTGGCTTTAGTACTGAGAGAATCACCCTGTATATTTACGTTCATATTCTTGAATGTCGTGTATGTTTTGAGAGTATAGGGCACTATGTTCGAGAGTATAGGGCAAGCAGTTTTAGAATTAAAATAGTACCATTTAAAAATGTAATAATAAGAGTAATGCACAAACAGCTGAAAAGCAGATGTTATGAAGTTCAACAAATGAAAATCCGTATCGTATTTTCTCTATCTGTGAAGACAGTAACTTATTAATATGTACAGTAAGTAGGCATGTTTACCTAATGGGGATTATGTTTCACCATCACAAGCAGGGATTTATTTGTAGCCAGGGAAGCCTGGGAATTTTCCCCCTTCTAAGTTTTGGTTTCCCTGTCTCTAGGTTTAATTTAGTCTTCCCAGCCTGGGAAGGTATTTTCCACCTTTCTTACGCTATACAATCTGTTTTAAAGTACAATGATTCAACTTCATGTTTTAGTAACATTTTTTTTTTTTAAACTATTTTAGTATGTTTATTGTCGCGAGCTATGCTGGTCTTGTTTATAGAAGGAAAATTTTGCAGCTGATACCACTGTTTATCATTCTTCATCTGAGTAGCACAGTAATAATAATAATAATAATAATAATAATAATAATAATAATAATAATAATAATAATAATAATAATAATAATAATAATAATAATAATAATAATAATAATAATTTTTAGTTATCAGTGAGCAGTCACTGCAGGTAGATTCTTCGTTGACAAGCACGTTAGAAAGAACATAAGGAAATGGATATTAGACTCTATTTTAATAAAAGGAAAGCTCCTGACGATTAAAAGGCAAGTAACTCCGGTACACAAAGTAACAGGCTTTCGTCTGAAGGTAGTGCAACGTCGGAAACCGCATTATAGACCGCATTAAAAAGTGAAAAAAAAAAAAAAAAAGAGAGAAAATATATGAACTTGGCCTATCAAACTAGTACCATAATTTCAAAGTTGGTAGGTTTAAAAATAACGTTGTCCCAACCCCACTTTAAAGTTGTTCTGCTATACGGAACACAATCTTGCATAAATATTCCCCCCTTTTACAAAATCCACAAATAAATCACTAATTACAAGTGGATGCAAGTCATATTATGTTTCCTACGTAAACAACTCATACTTTTCGTTTTAATTCACACTAAAATAAGTAACAGTTTGATTTATTTTTCATTATTTTTTTATCTTGTTATATTCAGCCTTTAGAAAACAACTGTTGTGCACAAAGGGTAGTTACTCTTCTTCTTTTAAGTAATTATATTTCTTATATACAATATGTTCTCACATTTCTTGACAGAACAACCAATTTACATTATTTGGAACTCTTGTTCCTAATAAGGCCAAATTGTCAGTTCTTGAAAACTGTCTTTGAAGTGTGGCATCTTACTTGTTCCAATCGTTAATTGTATTTCCTTGTTATGTACGCATACTAGCGTGCAGATTTATTGTATGTAAATTTCAGGAAAATCGTGCAAGTAACTAGGGATGGGCACCAGCGAGTTCGAGCGAATTTTCTTTGAACTTGACTCGACTCGAAACAGACACCTTTGAGCTTGACTCGAGAATTCGGTTCAAGAAACTTCCTCCAACTCGACTCGAATTCGAATCGAGTTTCGAATCGAGTCGAGCGAAAACCAGCCAAATCGAACCAAATCTGGTGTGTAGTTTCAAGTGACTAGGCTATTACTACTACTATTACTACTACTACTACTACTACTACTACTACTACTACTACTTATTATTATTATTATTATTATTATTATTATTATTATTATTATTATTATTATTATTATTATTATTATTATTATTATTATTATTATTATTATTATTATTACAACATCGTGTATAACTATGAAAGATAAGCAATTTGTATATGAATACTAAAAACTAATTGACTGCCGACCTCGATCGTCGAGAAGTCTTTAGGAGGCAAGGACATCCTTCACGAGGTTCTGGATTTGAGTTCCTGAGGAGCAAGTATTCGGGCTCGAACCAAAAAATGATGAAAGTTATAGTGCATGGCCCAAACATGTTCAAAACTGCTCGGCCCGAATTTAGGTTTGTCAATGCCTCGAGTGGCTTGGCTTACAGCTCATTCACTATCGAGCCGAACCGAGAAGTGACCCGAACCAACAGCTCACCCAACAGAGCCGGCTCGAACCATCGGCTCAGTAGAGCCGAGCCGAAGTGAACCGATGGACTCGTATCAACTGAGCAAGCTCAAGTCGATGGCTCATCTGAGCCGAGCCGGTGACTCATCGCAACCGAGCCGGCTCAAGCTGTTCGCACAGTTGAACCGAGCCGAGCCGAACTGGTTGACATCACTACCCGGATTGGACTTCTGCTTTGAGTCAAAAATTCGACCGTGCAGGTCTCAGGCTTGATGGTAAGAAGTACAGTATATACTTATATTAGTGCTGACGACATTTGAGCCTATCTCGATATAAAAATTTATTATCGAGACGTGACGAGATGTGAGCAGTTTCCCTCTTGTGAACAACGAGTTAAAACGAACTGAACAAGCGAGTCATTTATCAAACTTAATTCGAAACTCGACCTCAAAAACAGTGACTAGGCTTGGAACTCAAGAAAATTACCTTTGACTCGACTCGTGCCCAACACGTAACTGAGAAATAGCAGAGAGACAAAGCTTACTATCGTAATCATGCAAGTAATGAGAAATAGGATCACTTTATTTGGATCCAGTGGCGTATTTAGGGGGACTCACCTGGCTCGAGCCCCTCCCCCATTGAGTGCAAAGTTTTTTTTTAATGTACTTGCAGCGATAAGAGAAAAAATCACGAAATTGTCACTTGTCTCTTGTCGAAATGCAAAACAAAAGGCAGCATATCTGCAACAGAATGACCCATCCCTCTTCACGTCCACCCCTTAACACACACACACACACACAGCAAACACTTTTAACAAGTGAATATGTTACTGCAGCGGAACGCTTTAAAGCGCCACTCCAATTCTGCTCTCTCTGTTCTTGGCACTTTTCTCCTGCGCATGTTTGTAATGTATAAATACTATATAGCCATATTTGTATATCTGGATTCATGTTCAACACGCAAAAATTAGGCCTATGTTGTATTCAGTTTTTGCTCCAAAATTTTCACCCCCCCCCCCAATTGAAAATTTCTGGATACGCTCCTGTTTGGATCAAGCAGATTAAAATTGATGTTGATACCTATTGATTGTTTCACTTGGACCCTTTTCGATCTTCAAAAGCATTCTCTGAACGAACGAAAGAAAAATATAACACTGGAGACATGGAGCATATTTTGCTTTGAATTACTTCGATAAATGATACTGCAATATGTCGTATGTCAGGTTTTTTAGGAGAGGAGAAAAACATGTTGTTGCAACCACATTCAAAGTCCATTGGCATTGGTTTTGGTTGTGTTGCCAGTGTCCCAGACGTATTGTAATGTAGGTTACATAATACAAAATTATTATTTTCGATTAACAAAAAAAAAAAAAAAAAGCTTCTTCCCCCTAAATATGTCTCTACCCCTCCGCTCCTCCCTCCCAAGAAATTAAAGATGCTGTCGTCATTGATGAGCTTTTACATTTTGTTTTACTCATTGAGCTATATCGATTGGTATATATCAAGATCTTTGGACATTTCCTCCCTGTTAAACACTAAGAATTTTGGAAACCTAATAATTGATGCTGAACGCAAGCCACGCCATCTATCAAAATGAAACTGATACACCAGTAATGTCCACCCCCTCCTTATGTCTGTGACGCACTCCCCAATTGTCTATCCGTAGGTGTTCTTCCATGAAAAAAAGAATCTTTTCGATTAATTTTTACACCCTCTCAAACATATTTATATAGATTTTTAACCCCCCAAATATTTCAATGACGCAATTTGCGTCATAGCCCCCCTTTGTGGGCATCCCTGGATACACTGAAATATGCTTTCATTAAGCTCTTCATTATCACACCATCAATATGATAATACGTAGACCAAAATTAAGTTTAACTTTTAAATTTTATTTTCTATTTAACTGAAATATCCTCCAAAAATAAGAAATACATCAGTTGATAGATAATATCAAGCTTAAACTTACACGCTTAAGGGTAAATTATGATGCGCAGTTTTCGAGAAAATCAACAAAAATGGATTTTTGTGGCGTTAAAATGTGTGTCCTTCATTACCAATAGTAATTGATAATTCTGTTGGAACAAATTGTTTATAGCTATATTTATATACTCTACCGGTATGTACAGGGTGTCTCAAAAGTCCGCTGACATAGGGTAACTGTTATTATCAGAGTTACAACAAAATGTAAGAGAGAAAACCTTCTCCAAATATGATGTTTTCAATCTAAAGTGAAGGATTTTTTTTTTTTTTAATCGGACGAGCTGTTTGGGCTGCACACTCTTTATGCTCCCAATGTTAAATGAAAATACAACGTTGCCATTTACCTGGACCCACAACATAAGTGAATGAAGTTACTGTCTTTTACACTAATGTGTCGATGGCCAGCCCCATTTCAAACATGCCCCCATTAGTTTTATATTGTGGATGAAGGTAAATGGTAACGTTGCATTTTCATTTAACACTGGGCGCATAAAGAGCGTACTGCACAAACGGCTCGTCCGATTAAAAAAAAAAATCCTTCACTCTAGATTGAAAACATCATATTTGGAGACGGTATTCCCTCTAACTCTGATAATAACAGAGCTACCCTATGTCAGGGGTCTTTTGAGACACCCTGTATAAAAATACTCAATTAAATATCATATCGTGTCTTCTTCTAACAGTGATACAGATACTTCTAGCAGTGACACACATATTTCTAACAGTTTCGAACGTGTTGTTTTAATATCTTGCAGCATTTGATGCTATTAATTTGATTTACACCAATGATTGTAATTACACCAGAAATCATGGGTAAAAATTTAGAGAGTAATAAAATTTCGTAATGCATGTAGTTAGAATTCCATAATATCCACCATTTTGATTAATTTGAAGTTAAAATGCAACACATATATTAAAAATAGAACAACATAAATGCATTAACAGTGTAAAGCAGTAAATTATTAGAACCATTTGCAGGATAACACAATCGCACAGAAATACACATAGGCGAAATAAAGGGCTTATAGTTAAGGAATATATAAGCTTTAAATGACATTCTAAACAAAGAGTAATATATCACCTGGGAGGTAGCATCTGAGGAAGAAAGCCTCCATATCGGAACGGCTGTTAGGGAGAGTCTATTTTTGTGCAATTAGTGCATTCTAATTTCTGAGTTGGACCGTAGAAATATGATTTATTTGATTTTAGAGTTCTGTTTATCAGCGAGGCTATAGGAGACGTGGAACTACAGTTTAACGTCGGATCAGAATCATATGAGCTCTCGCCGGAAATCGAATCCAGGTCTCCCACGCCAAAGGCGCGTACGCTAACCGCTTAGCCACGAGGGAGCTCTCGTAGAAATATGGTTTTATTTTGATCCTGATTCACGAGATAGTTAATGATGAAGGGCTTCTAAGAAGCAAGTATATTTTCTGGATAATGGCAACATGGAGCTTAAGACTCCTAAATATTTCGCAAATGAAAATACCGTATTCATGAAACTATCACAAAGTAACTGGATACAATTTTACTAGTGTTTAACAAAAAAAAAAAAAAAAAAAAATCCAAAGATGAAACATACAACAATCGATGTACTTGATAAAGCTGAACAAAATGATATATGAGTGAGTGTAAATTCTCATGCGTGGTTTTCGAGAAATCGATAAAAACAAGCTTCTTCCTGTAAACCTAAAAATCATGCTACTTATTAAGATAAAATTGGTCCTGAAATATAAACCAATCAAGCGTTTTAAATTGACGCAATCAAGAAAACAATATATAGTATGGTTAATTAGATATAGCACAGGATTATGATCAGCTGTTAATTTTTGCTTTAATTTTTATTTAACTATGATGTACAAAGACAAGACAAAATGGCAAGCTTTTAGCAGTGATACATATACTTGATACACTCAATATATCACATCGTGAAAATGACATGCTGGAAGATGACTTCTCGTTCGTGGTTTTTGAGAAAATCGAAAGAAACAAATTTTTATGGCATTAAGAAGTACGTCGTTTCTTGCCAATCTGGTGCAATTGATAGTTTTTACTCTGTTGGAACAATTTTACTAATATTATGAACTTATGGACTGTATAAGAAAAATATAAAACGTTTAGTAGCAGATTGTATCTATTTCTGTTTGCTTTCTCCTAACAAATGACGCACATACTAAGTGTAATGTCTCTAAATCTTGCACTATTTCGTAATCGCTCAAAGCATCTCTGGTATTTTAGTCTTACTCAATTTCTTCTTCACATATTGACAAGAGACATATTCAGTGAGGTGAAGGCGCACTTGTAAGAGTATATAGTATTGCCCATCTTTGCAATACACACACTTTTAATAATATACGTATTCACAAAGAAGCAAAACAAAAATATAAATAATGTATGGAAGTGAAACATACTATTTGCTCTCTTATTCTCTCTTGTAACACATTTCATATTCCGTAATTTTGTTTCAACCGAAATACGCATGTTGGTATCTCTCTCTGGTTCTGCAATATTTGCTAATACTCTGAGAAATTAGAGTTTCGATTTATGTCAGAAATTACAAAGCGTTCTTTGCAAAATTCAACTTAACTTTAATGGGATTTCACAACGGGTGGCCTGGCGTAGCAATATAGACCCCAAATACGGACTGAAAACCACTGTGGAAAGAATGATAACGTTTAATGCTGTTGAATATGTAGCAGTTTATTTTCTCTTGAGACTTGCTAGATGAATCGTTTCAGAATAGAAGTTAAAAACTATACTATTTAAAGTAGGTTTTGTTCTATAATTAAATATAGTGTGATCATATCATTAATGTTATAAGAGGTATGTTTGGAAGGAGATGCTCAATATCTAATACTCATGTATTCACTACATAAATGGAACGACTCTCACTATTATGAATTTCAGTTTTTACTTTACCTCTCGTATCTTTATGAGACTATTTAGATTTAGAGAGTTGAGCGATCCAAATCCAGCAATTATATACACCTATAATAATAATGACTATTAAAGAAGGCTATTTCAAAGATTAAGGACATTCTGTAAATATGTTATGATATGCTGTAGTTCTGGGAGTATTATAAAGACATATGCAAATACTATGTCTTTAAACAAGGAATTTCGTTCTTCGATTTTCACTACTGGGAAATTATCAGCAGCTTCTCATGATGTTGCTCTTAAGTATTCAAGGCATCAAGTAGCCAACAATAAGAGTGATCAGGCTCAACTTTAGTTGTGGTGTGGAGTACTTCCGACACTTTCTGATAGGAAATGGAATTTGATATCTTTCCCTATAATAAAACTAGCCTGCTTTATATTCATCTGTTTTTGAAAGGCATAATTATAATCCATAATAAATCTACGGTTCATTTCATAACTTCCAGCAAAAGCTATTATTTTTTTTTTCTGTAACAGGGTACATTAGTTATAAGCATGAGGTTACAAATTTCTGGAGTAACAAGATTCGTTATCGTTTAACGAAGTGCCGTTTCTGATATATTCATATCAAAAATAAAGATAACACTTATTTTTTTCTTTTCTATATTCTAAAGATTCCTTACTAAACATAACAATATATAACGTATTTTTTCATAAATTCAATTTTTATTAAAGGTGAAACAAATCTTTCTACAAACGAAGCTACTATAGTTATCCATTCTGTTCTAATTGCTGCAATTCTTCAACTAAAACTCCACGCCCATGTTGTTCACTTTCATAGGTAAAAATTTGCGAAGTATGTAAATTTCGGAGGATTTTGACCTATTTTATCCTCTTTTATTACGTTGTATAGTTATACGGGTGAGAATATGGGTCCATTCTCTTTCATATGACATAGATACATTGATGCATCTTTCTTAAATTTGGGACGGGTACATAGGACCACCCCTTAAATTTGACAATTGTCAAAAAAAGAAAAATAGCTAAATGTTCTCTAGGACCCTAGTATATACCACTGTAAATTTGGATGGTCCATCTTGTTCTCTTTCATGGGCATAAAATTGTCAAAAAATCAAAATTTGGAGGTTTCTAACCTATTTTATTCTCTTTTATGAGGTCTTATTATATCATACAGTTATATGAGTGAATATAGGTGTTCATGATCTTTTATAAGACACAAGTACACTGAACCACAAAAGTATCTTCCCCCTAAGTGCTCTAATTCCACTACTTGGGGTCCAGATCATTTGCAGTTGTGAGAACGCCTGGACAGATGCAACCCAACTTACACGTAACTTTTCTCGACACTGACAGCAGTTGGTAGCACTGAGTCAGGTCTTTATGCAAGTAAAATTGTGAGTAGATGACGCACGAAACATTTCTCCATTCTATGATGAATCTCTCTGCTTCAGAGTGTGTTGTCCAATGAACATCATGTTAATCTCAATATTGCTGTGTATGTAATGTATAATTTTATTATATACTGCATATTCAAAGAAATAAAAACGCTGATCACGCATGAATCAGAAAATGCTTGAAATTAGCTGAAAATATCAAATCTAGAACAACTACTGGAAATACGTAAGTTTATAAATGACTGTCTCCATTGGCAGACCTCCAATTCACCTTAAACCATCATCTTTTTCTTTCTAGGGAAGAGAAGATCTTACTTGTCACACTGAGTATGCATTGAAATTGAAACAGAAACACTTGAAAAAAGTTTCAGCCTGGTCTGGATTCGAACCCGGGTCTAACAAATAGCAGTACAATTCACTAACCAGGGGGCACAATGTCTCAGTGGTAGAGCGTTCACCTCCGGTGCTTGAGGTCCCTCGTTTGATCCCAGCTCGCGTCGTGTGGACTTTATGATGGAAAAACACCATGTTCGTGGGTTTTCTCGAGGTTCTCCCGTTTCCTCCCACTTTCCTCATTCCACCATTTCATTTATTACTCATGATCACCGTCTCCTTATCCTAACCGGCATAACCGTGGGACGTAAAACTAAAAGATTTCATTTCATTTTTTTAATTCGCTAAACACACCTTCCGCTCCACTTCATCTTCCCCCCAAACTAATACCTAATTATAATCGTTTCATGGAAAAATATGAACAAGATACTAATGCTTATGTGAGTGTTTTAATGACCTATTCGATATTTGTTTGTTTAACTTAAAAACAAGTTATATAGACGTTCCTCAATGAGGAAAAT
Source organism: Thermobia domestica (assembly GCF_964235325.1). Taxonomy (NCBI): domain Eukaryota; kingdom Metazoa; phylum Arthropoda; class Insecta; order Zygentoma; family Lepismatidae; genus Thermobia; species Thermobia domestica. Next base: position 95,179,478 of record NC_137454.1, read on the forward strand.
ATCACGAAACGTTCTTGAAGTTGAGGCTACGTCATCGGTTTCAGGGATGGTCCCGATTTACCTTACATTTCTTCTTTACCATAACTTCTAATTTCCAAAGAAGAAAAGACGACAGAAATTATTTTCACATTCTTTGAATTGTATCAACACATGTAGAAATAGACAGTTCTATGTTTATGTTGCATAACTACAGGTTTATTTTCTTATATTCATATGAGGAATTTGCGGCAAATTGAGCCGGTGGCATTAGCCGAGTGATCACAGGCGTTCAGCTTCTGATCATGAGGCGCAATCCACTAGGGGTTCGAATTTCTCTAAAGAGCAAGGTTGGAATTTTAACTGCCCTCAGTATTTCTGTGTTCTTGTCCCTGTAGTGTTTGGTATACGTCGAAAGGACATGAGGTGCCAGTGGCAAACAATACTCCGGTTGGGGCAATTTGTTTTTAAAAAATGTAAAAACAGGAAACTCCCATTGCAGCTACTGGGTTCAAATCCATTTGTGGCAATTATTAATTTTTTGTATGGGAAGGTAATGATTATGTAATTGGTATTGTAATTATGTTATTCCTTTATTATTATTATTATTATTATTATTATTATTATTATTATTATTATTATTATTATTATTATTATTATTATTATTACCACAGAAGGAAAGAAAAAGTAACATAGTCGAAGGTATTCATGGGAACAGAAAAGATATACAGTATGTCAAATATTTCTTAGTTTTACACATGAACGCAATAATATTATTACGTTTATGGATTTACAGATAGAATTATCATTTTATGGCAACCTCTAAATATTTGCTAGCTGATAACAGTAATGAATTTTGTTCCGCCCTACTTCTAGGTAAAAAGGTGAGGTGACATCTTAAATAGGATATTTCTCGTGAATAGAGTTGTAAGTTCGATCACTATTTGCAATTTATGCACAGCTAGGAACAATTCCTTGGAACTCATTTTTGGCCCATACTACAGAAGTAAGGATGTGTTTAGCCCTTATGTATTCATCAATTCTTGTTTAAATACGTTACGTTCCCAGACAGTTACGAATGAATGTTGATAAAGATGACGTAATTTTGTGTTGTTGAATATCTTTCATGTTAGTATATATCAGAAGTATCAATATTGCAAATTATAAATATTTCCTTAGTTGCCACAGCCGGAATCGAATCCGCGACCCCAATATTATGAAACTAACGCTTAAACCATTACTCTAAGACATCACTGTTCTGGGAGAATGAAAAACTGGATGTGCAGTGAATTCAGTAATTACACACTTTTACGATTCCAGTGTAATAATACTGAAATTTTCTGATTTTAGTCATGATAAAAAAAAGTAAAGTATTATACAGAAATAATCGTCCAGAGATCTCAACTTTAAATTGCCAACTCATATTTAACAGAGATAATTTTGATAAACCTGAAAAAGTAATTGCAGTTTTCCTAGACCTAGCGAAAGCACTCGACACAATATCACACAAAATTCTCTTAAATAAATTACAAAGATGTGGAATAAAGGATATATCGCTATCTTGGTTTAGCAGTTACTTAAAAGACAGAAAACAGGCCGTTCCAATAGGTAATTCTCAAAGCAATTATTCATAAGTAAAACAAGGATCTGTATTAGGTCCAATATTATTTTTAATTTTTATAAATGATTTGTGTAATTTAAAAATGGACGGGCATATACAGCCATTTGCTGATGACACCTCTCTCATATTTACTGGTAAAACATGGACAGATGTATTCAAGAAAACTGAAGCAGAAATGAAGAAAGTAAAACAATGGCTTGATAATAATCAATTAGTATTAAATGCTGAAAAAACCAGGTATATAACGTTTTCGCCAACTTTAACAGGACAGCCAGAAAACATGTCACTAAAATTGTATTATTGTCAAGATACTAAAAAATGTAACTGTAGTCCTCTTATTAGTGAAAATAAAGTAAAATACTAGGTATATTTATTGATAGGCATCTAGAATGGTCTTCGCACATTACACATATCGCCACAATACGAAGAAATTATATAAATTTGTTCAATTACGAAGCATTGTAAGCATAAAAATATTACGTACTGTATATTATACTCTTGTAAATAGTGTACTTACATATGGCATATTAATTTGGGTGCTGCTTACTCTACTCATTTAAAACCTTGGATTGTTCAGCAAAATAATATTGTAAGAATATGTTATAAAAAGGGACTTGAAAAGGAATGTAGATTAAATAGACTCTATTACCAATTTTCAGTGTTACCACTTTCGAAATTATATTTGCAGAAGGTATTAATATATGTTAAAAAGAATAGTAACAAATGGGACGTAATAAAACATATGTATATAACCAGAAATGTGACAAACAAAAGTTTAGAAATTAAAGCAAGGAGTAAATCTATAACTCAATATCAAACATATTCCAGAGCTCCAAAGATCTATAACGAACTTGCATTCAGAATCAAAGAGGAAAAGTAATTTCAAAGTATATAAATGGTTAATTTTACAGTGGTTAAAAGAATCAAAAAGTATTTTTAAAAAACTATTGTGAACTAAAAGTGAGTATTATAAACGTCATATGTTATGGTAAGAAAATAAATAAATAAATAAAACATGAGAATCAGGCTCACACACAAGCATTTGCTTATGTGAGCTATCTTTTCTTTATTCTTTGCATAAGAAATACAAAAAATTCGCAATATAGAAATAAGTGCATTCAATTAATCTGCCCGACATCGGAAGATAGCCATGACTTCTGGAAGACCGAAGTCCTGTCATCTCTGAATACCGGGTACGTTAAACTCTATTAATAAAGGGAATCTAAGAAGCCCGATTTCATTTGGAGAAGTAATAGCACTTACAAGTAAAAAATTTGACTTGTCAATTTCTGTAGCAGTTAATATTTCCTTATACTTTTATTTTATTCCATTAATATTTTTATATTGTTATTTTTATAATTTAACATGTTTATGCATTTTTATGTATATTCTTTAATATATTGGATACTTCCAATATATTACATTTTCTTCTTTCTTTTTTAAATATGTACGGAGGCGCTACCGTATGCTCTCGCCTCGGGCCCTGATTTTCCACAGCACGGCATTGGACAGATACTCATTTTGATTGGAATCTAGTGTTTCAGGACACTAGATTATTTTTTAAAAGTTATTTAATTTAATGAACCTTCCTCAGTACTTTGTTTCCTATTTTTACGCGTTTTACTCACTTTTATAGTTTTTCCCAGTAACTCTTTAAGAACAGAGACAAAAACACAGAAACATAGAGGACAGTAAAAATCACAAACACTATTAGCGCGTTCTTCCTTTGAATGAAGTAAAACAATCAAATTTGGTGAACATCCAATTTTTGGTCTTCCATCTTCTGTGTTGTCAAATCCAGAGTTGGACTGGATCAGTGGGTCAAATGAATTGAGTTTTCTGAGTGGGTCAGTGGGACGTGTGTCAAAGCATGTGGCCCACTGTGACCCATCACCCACCGTGACCCACTGCGACCCACCACTCACTATGACTCACTCTGACCCACCGATTCCCTCTGCTCACTGCATTATAGACAGCATCTTCTGAACAGCATATTTTTTCACCATCGACCCTAGCCATGGAAACTAAAAACACGTTTCTGATTGGTTGCAGCTTGCGATTGCCCAAACCTTCTAGTGTATGTATTGTGTATTATAGTAGTAATATAAGAAAATTGTCACTTTCTTGGAATTGAAGAAGAAGAAAATTGAAGAAGCAGTTGAGGTTAAATTTATATCATGGCAGTCAAGGTGGAACAAAACAAGCCCTGCGGAGCTTCTAAATCGTTCCTAGTACTACTACTACTACTACTACTACTACTAAAACTGCACACGTAATGTAATTACTTTTTGAGTATTATTTTCATCTTATTTCAATGAAAGAAGTGTTTTGAAAATTTAAAAAATGAAATATAAAAATAAAAAAAACTCCTTGGTCCGGATATCAACCTACACCAAAATCAATGATAATTATTAGCCCATTGCGCAAGTACGCTTGGCCATGAAGACCGCCAATAACACGCACTTGATTTTTGCTATATTTATGCTACGTGGCGAGAAATGGATAATTCCAAATAACCAGAACCGCGTGTTTGGCTCCTATGAGTAGGGTGGAGCGTGATTTAAAAATTTGCTTCTGAACAATGGTCATTTTGTCTACATATTACTTTCAAGGCATCCATTTCCCTTTTAAATTGGTTTACGTTTACTTACCTGAGATGTTTATCTCTAAGTGAAAAAAGAACTTGAGACATTTTTGGATATTGATATTTGTAATTGTAATAATAACAGTAGGACGTATACTACTACTTGGCTTTCGAGACACACAACCTATGAGTTTTAGAGGACCTAACTACTGGAAAAAACACATTTTTGAATCACTGTAATACATAAATTATTAAATGAAAAAATTGAATGTAACTATGTATGCCTAACCATCACAGCCAAATTGCAGTCAAATGAAATGACTTTTTGTTTATAGTTGGTCCTTAATCCAAACTGGGATGTTATCATATTGCTTTCATTATAATAATATTCTAAGGGATAGTGGGGATCCGAATTTTGGAGGAAAATTGAATATCTCACAAGCCGTGAAACTTATGGAGCTGAAATTCAGTATATTAACTCTATTGAAAATGAACAGAACGTCTCCTAGATTTTTTTAAAAATCTCCTTTATGGAGAGGGGTGGCACTTTCTATATATGGTAAATTGATAGTGGGTTAGTTTGTAAAAATAATGGAAGACGATCGATATTAGTTAGGAAACAAATTGAGAAACAAAAAATACGTGCTTCGCATAACATATCCATATATGCTTACCATGCGCTTTCTGCTATAATAATTGCGGAAGCTTGTTTATTTTATGGAGCGCTTAGAGCACAGGGCAATCAACCCATAAAGTTGTGAGAAAAATAGACATAAAATTTGTAATGTAAGCTTCTGTACGTTGGTCTACTTACCTTGATTTGGGACTTTCAAATTTCATCCGTTTTTCTACTAAAAAGTATCGATAATTCAGTAAGAAAGTAATTACACTATAATAATTTAATTGAAATTCATCGTAATTTTGCACATGACAAACACTACCATTTTATATCGTAAAGGTCAGATCCACCGTTATTGTAACAGAACGTTACTTTAGTGATTGTTCGTAGAAATTCAAACTCCGATTAGTTAGAATTTCACAACCTGGTTTTATTACTCTTGAGTCGGTAGAGAAGAGGCCGTGGATCACGTGTCAGAGTTGATGACGATGTGTTTTAGGGGTCAGTGGTTCATGGTGGGTGGTGGGTCGGAGTGGGTGAGAGTGTGTCACGGTGGGTGGTGGGTCACTGGGTCGTGAGTCAAGTTTTCATTGACCCACGTTATCTCTGGCCAAATCTGTAAAACCAAACCAAAGAGCAATACTACTACACAAAACGCTCAACATCTTAGCTATTCATGACATAACTATTGCATGATCCGAATAACTCTAGTATATCCACAAATCATCATTTGTCATATTTTACCGAAATACGACGTGACTTTTCCTACAACCTGGTACTTTAAGTGTTATGAATAAAGTTCATTGATCTCATCACTTAATTCACTTACCCTGTTATGATCATCAAAAACTTTAGAGTATTTCCCGTAGATATAGAAAGGTAAAATGTAGTATCCAGGTTGGTGTAGCGTGCAAGTAAACAAATAAAACGCAATAGGATTACATTTCCCTCCCCCAAACCCTCTACAATTGAGTGTGTTGTTTATTGAACAAAAAGACGTGAAATCCAATCAGAAAATTCATAAAATATGAAATATGTAGCCAATCTCGACTTTGTATTAATAATAATAACAATAACAATAATAATAATAAATGAATAACAGAGTTACAATATCAATTACATAAACAATACCTTTCAATAAAGACAAAAATAATAAATGCCACGACGGGATTCGAACCTGGGTCACTGTAACGGCAGTTCTAGAGTTTCACAATTTGCCATCAATTCCTCATACAAAGAAAATAATATAAACTAGTAGTTATGTTGGATAAACATAGCACACACTATTTCTACACGTGTTGATATAATTCAAAGTCATCATCATCATCATAGGTATTCTGCCTTTATTGGCAGGTCACTTGCCGCAGCTGAGAAGCTTCCATGCTCCACGGTCCTCCGCTAACTTCTTCGTCTTCGCGTATGATCTTTCTGTTTTTATATCAACCATTAATTGTAGTCTCCTTCGCCCCCTCCCCCTCTTTCCCGACACCATACCCTCGAGAACGTCCCTCATGATACAATCTCTTCTTAGGCAATGTCCCAACCAGTTTCTTTTCCTCTTCCTAATAATATCTAAGTGTTCTTTTCTCACCCACCATTTCTAACACTCTCTCATTCGTTTTGCGTTCGACCCAACTAATTCTTTCCATTCTTCTCCACACCCACATTTCGAAGGCTTCCATTTGATTTTCATCACCTTTACGTAATGTCCACGTTTCCGCCCCATACAGTACAACACTCCACACGAAGCATTTTCTCAACTCTTTATTCAAGGTCCCACAAAACAGACTTTTCTTCCTCCTAAAGGCTTCTTTCGCCATTCCTATCCTTGCTTTTATTTCACGTTCGCACTTCATGTCATTACTAAGAATACTACCCAGATATAGAAAACTATTTACTTGTTCTATTTTCTCCCCTCCTACTTTTATATTTGACACAGACTCCTTCGTTCCAATCACCATGGCTTTTGTCTTTCTAACATTCAAAGAATGTGAGATTAATTTCAACCGTCTTTTCTTGTTTGGAAACTAGAAGGTAAAGAAGAATTGTACTATAAATTGGGACCATCGCTGAAAGCGATGACGTAGCCTTAACTTGAAGAACGTTTCGTGATATGTTCCTGATTGACGAATGTATATATAAGTTGTTTTTCGGTTAAAGAAGGAAATCTCGAGTAAGCCATTGTGACACTCATAAGGAACGTCTCCTTTACGAGCATTAGTGCTTTGTATAGTCTTACATGCGACTATTTTAACTAGCTAATAATTTAAATAAAAGATGAAGCGACGCGGTAGGTAAGCGGTTAGCGTGTTGAACTTCTATTCGGCGGACCCGGGTTCGAGTCCCGGCCAGGTTGAAACTTTTTCAAATGTTTCTGTTTCAATTTCAATACATACTCTGTGTGACAAGCAAGATCTTCTCTCCTCCAGAAAGAAAAAGATGTTGGAATGAGGAGAAGGTCTCTCAATGGAGACAATAATTTACAAACTTATTTCCAGCAGTTGTTCTAGATTTGATATTTTCAGCTAATTTCAAGTATTTCCTGATTCATGCGTGGTCAGTATTTTTATTTATCTAAACACACAGTATATAAAGAACTAATACATTACATACACAGCAATATTGAGATTAATATATGGTGTTCTTTGGAAAACACGATCCGAACCATAGAGATTCATCTTAGAATGGAGAACTGTTTCGTTAGTCACCTACTTTACAATTTTACCTGCAAACACCTGTATCAGGACTATCACCTGCTGCCAGTGCCGACAAAAGTTACGTGTAAGTTGGGTTGCATCTGTCCAGGCATTCTCACAACTGCAAATGACCTTGAGCACTTAGGGGGGAGATACTTTTAAGGTTCAGTGTACTGATTCCCCCTTTAAATTTTGGGAAGGGTATCTAGAACCATCCCTTACACTTTGACCTGTCGCCATTTTGCACAGGGTTGTTGTAGAAAGTCGAGACTTGTTTCATTTTCTTTTATTTTATAACAACTTTCAAATGATGTGCTACTTAACCCCCCTTGCCATTTGAAAATTTTGAGTTGGATCTCGTCTGGGACCCTGCGGGGGACCATGGGACAAAGTTTTTTACCCCAAAAAGTTTGTCGTTGAAAATGATAGGATACGTGTTGGCCGAGTTTTCCATTTACCCAACCGTTTCCGAACAAATGACTATTCTGCCATGTTTTTTTTTTTTTTTTTTTTTTTGTAGTTCTTACATTACAAAATATGCTGTAACTCACGTTATTCCGCCCGGTGGCACGTATAACTTTGGGATTCATCTAGTTATAACATATCAAATGCAAACACAATTGTCTCGTTTGGATCTTAGCGGAGCCACTGAGTGACCGTTCCTTGTTAGATGAGTCAGGATGCAATCCTCTTAAATTATGGGCTGGATACATTAGCTCACCCGTTAAATTCTGGAATTGTTATACTGTATATATATATTGGTAAATATTCTCTAGTACTCAAATGGATATTTCTGTAAATTTGGTTGGTACTGCTTGTTACATTTTATGGGTTAAAAAAAAAAAAATAATCGAAAATTCAACATTTGGAAGTTTTGATCTATTGTATTCTCTTTGTTAAGGTTTCAATATGGATTAGTTAAGGTTTCATATATTTATATGGATTAGTACATAGGTCATTCTTTTTCATAGGGTAAGGGTACATTGATATTTTCCTATTTAATTTGGGAAAGAATCTCTTCAATCTGGGAATTGTCAAATAAATATATGAATCTATATATATCGGTAAATTTTCTCTAAGATTTGAATACACACTTCTTTAAATTTGGTTTGTCTTACTTATTCACCTATTATGAGTACAAAATTGTCGAAAGTATATTGTTAAAAGCAACACTTGATATTTGGCGGGAAATTTAAATTTGGGCGGGAAAAATTGAATTAGCTTGAGATGTGAATTTTGAATGTTGTGCTTAATATTCACAAAGATAAATTCTAACACATAATACACTGTCCCACTGTCTCTCATCGAACATGAGTATCTTGAAGCTGGGAGATATACATTTGACCCATCCTTAAATTTTGGAACTATCAAAAAATTAATAAAAATACGTAATTATTCTCTAGGACTTTGGTAAATTTGAATGACCCTATTTGTGTCCTTTCATGGGTAAAACAAGTTATCAAAATTCAAATTTGAGAGGATGTTGACCTAATATATCATCTTACCATTTTAAAACTTAGGGAGCTAAGGTTAAATTTTAAGGCTCGAAACCTGATAAGTAGTTATTAAAATCGATTGATGTGAAACAATAATACTTTCATACGTTGAACTTCATTCACAATTCACAGTCTAAAATCATTAATGAAAGTTGTCTTTAGTAAAATCTGATTGGTTGATCCCTACTTCAAATTTCAAATTTTGTACTTGAAACCTGATAGGTAATTATTGTAACCTATTGATGTACATAACAATTTCACACTTCAAACCGAAACATTTAAGACATGTTATGAAAAGAGAATTGACCCTGAACTCAACATATAACAATATATTGTAGTAAAACCTCATATAAGAAGATAACCAACCACGTGGTAATATGCATATTTTGGCAATTGTTTACCAGAAGAAGGGGATAAGCAGAACCACCCAAATCGAAAAGTTATATATTCGAGTCCTAGACAACGTTTACCAAATTTTGTTTGTGACAATTCTCAAATTTAAAGAGTTGTCCTATATACACTTCCCAAAATTTAAGAAGAGAGCTTCAATGTATCCAGATCCTATCAAAAGAGAATGTATTCCTGTACACAGCCATATAATCATATAACGTGGTGAAGGCTCATCAAAGAACATAAGTTAGGTCAATAACCGACCACATGGCAAAAACGTGACAATACGAATTGGATTTTTTTTACCTGCAGAAAAGGACAAACATGACCACCCAAATTTGCAGTGGTGTATATTTGAGTCCTAAAAACATTCATCAAATTTAATTTTTGACAATTTCAAAATTTAAGCATGGTCCCATGTACCCCTCCCAAAAATTTAGAAAAGTACCCCTGTACCTATGTTTTATAAAAGACAACGGGCCCTACTCAACTATATAACCATATAACGTGATAAACCCACTTCAAAAATTAATAATTAGATCAAAAATCGACCACGTGGTACCATAAAAGCGAACAAGATAGAGCACCCAAATTTACAGTGATATATACTAGAGTTCTAGAGGAGATTTACCACTTTTCTTTTTTAACAATTCTCAAATATTTAAGGAGTGGTCTGAGGTACCTGTCCATAGATTTAAGAGGGATGCATCAATGCACATTGACCAATTCATTATGGATTTAACTAAAGCGTGAAATTTAGTTTATTTAAAAATAATTTCAAAGATAGACGAAATAATTAATTTTACTCTTACAGTTTGGGCTACCGTATTGTCTGTAGTTAGCGTGTGTACCTTTGGTGCGAGTGTTCCTGGGGCTGTGATTGCAATGGTACACAAGGGATTTCGGAGGTTTAACACCCCTTGAGCAACATATTATTAAAATATAAACAAAATCACACTTGTTCTGAAAGGATAAGAGATTGAGTGCTAGAATCTTCCATTTGATGGAATATTTGAGTGTGTTTCTGTGTGATTGTGTTCACCCAATACCATATAAAGCTGTTTTAAAGAATGAAACGAAAGTTTGAGTTTTACGTGCCACAGTATGCCGTGGGGCCTAAAGTAGACGGTGATGATGAGAAATGAATGAAATGATGGAATGAAGAAAGTGGAAAAAAACGGAACACTCTCGAGTAGAGATGCGCACTAGTCGATACATGTCTCAAATCTCGACTCGACCCGATTCGAATGTCTCGAAAATCTTTCTATAATTTTTTACATTATTTTGAAGAAAGTATTCACTCAGAAACAGCCTTGAAACCAATTCCAGCATTTATTACTTTAGAAAGGTACAGAACGCGGAATGCCTGCCGTCAGACACACGCACAGTACATGTGGTATCAATGAGAGTGCTGGCCGTGTGTAGAATGGGGAAGGCGCACGATCTATATGAGTTTGACCGAGGGCAGATTGTAATGGCCCGGAGACTCGACACGAGAATTTCCGAGACCGCAGGACTTGTCGGGTGTTCGAAGAGTGCTGCGGTGGAGTATCTTCAACAAGTGACGAAATCAAGGGGAAATGACGTCCAAACGTCGAGGGATTGGGCGCCTCCCACGTCATTACTGAAGTCGGACGTCATAGGCTTGGCAGACTGGCAAAACAGGACAGGCAGGAACTATGGCGAAACTAACACCAGACTTTAATGCTGGGCAAAGTACAAGTGTGTCTGAACACACAGTGCACCAAATACTCCTAACGATGGGCCTCCACAGCCGACGACCCATCCATGTGCGAATGTTAACACCACGACATCGGCAACTACGACTGAAATGAACAAGCGACCATCGCTACTGGACCTTGGCGCAGTGGTAGAGCGTTGCATTGTCTGATGAATTCCGATACCATCTTCATCATGACGATGGGAGGGTGCGAATCCGTCGTGTTCCAAGGAAACAGCTCCTTGACACCTGTACTGAGGGACGGAGACAAGCTGGCGGCGGCTTAATTATGCTCTGGGGAACATTCCCGTAATCATCCATGTGTCTAGTGGAACAAGACGCCATGACGGCAGAGGCATATCGCACACTGCTTGGACTACGTACACCCTTTCATGACGACCATGTATCCCAATGGTAGTGGCATTTTTTGACATGATAATGCACCATGTCACAAGGCCAGAAGTGTGATAGAGTGATTCGAGGAACACAGTGGCGAGTTCCAAGTGATGTGCTGTAAAAAATGAAATGAAATATTTCAGTTTTACGTCCCACAGTTATGCCGGATAGGCTAAAGGAGACGGTGATGATGAGAAATGAATGAAATGGTGGAATGAAGAAAGTGGGAGAAAACGGGAGAACCTTGAGAAAACCCACGAACACGATGTTTGTCCACCACAAAGTCCACAAGGCGCGAGCTGGGATCGAACCAGGGACCTCAAGCACCGGAGGTGAACGCTCTACCACTGAGCCACCGTGCCCCCAAGTAATGTGCTGGCCCTCCAACTCGCTGGATCTGAACACATCTGAGATGTGATTGAACGTGACGTCAGAGCACATCGCCCACTCCCCGGAATTTACGGGAATGATCTGTGTCACCTGTACGCACATGTGGTGCCAACTTTCTCCAGCGACCTACCAAGGATCATCGCGTCCATGCCAAGACGCGACGCCGTTGTTATCCGTGCCAAAGGTAAACATACTGAAAATTAGGTAGGTAGTCATAATGTTCTGGCCGATGTGTGCGTATATTTTAGCTCATGTTTTGTCTTGGCTCGAATTTCGAGACGTCTCGTCTCGAATTCGTGTCGGATCGAGACAGAAACTGTCGAGTCGAGACAACATTTTCTCGAGTCGAGTCGAGACAGGCTTAAACCTGTACTCGACTCGACTCGACAATTGCCCATCACTAACCTCGAGAAAACCTACGCACACGATGTTTGTTCACCTTAAAACCACTTGGCGCGAGCTGGAAACGAATCATGGACCCCACACAGAAGAGGTAAACGCTCTACCACAGCCACCCCGACCTCGTAAAACTACTTGAAGAGCCCCAAAAAGAGGATGATAAGGATAAAAGCTGATGTATTATAAAACCACATATCACCCCCCTTAGCCCCTTACAAAGCTGTTTGAGTGGTTTGCCCCATATTCCTTCGTAAGCTATAAAGCCAGGACATTTTTTTCGCTTTCTCAGGTTTTTGATGTTTAAAAAGAAGTGAATAATGCGTTGTTACTATAATATGGGTGTAGAGGAGGATAAAATAGAAATTAGTAATTTATTTAATATCATAGGTTGCTTTGTTGTGTGCTGCTTTCGCTCTACGTTGTTCCATGTGCCATATTCATTATTAATATTATTATTCATGGGCGCCCGAAGGGGAGAGCAGGGTGGGCCCATCCCCTGGCTCACAAAAATGTACACATAATATAGCAACTATGGAGATGACTAGAATTTTTTTTCGGGCGCCACTGTTATTATTATCGGTATTATACATCTACATTAAATGTTCCGGCTAATGATGATTAGACCCATTTACTCCTTGTATCATGTTTTTCGCAACTCGGTGTTGCATACGGCCATAAAACAAATCACAAATCCCGGTCATAGACCTAATTCATTTCAAACAGCAAAACTTGCCTAGAAAGAGACAAGTACACACTTCGATAGTCTTCTTTTAAATAATAATACTCCTTCGTTCACTTTTGCATAGACCCTACAGAATTATTCTAACATTGCAATGAAGATAGATTTTTAAAACGTTCGAAACATTTATAATTGTACACCGAGCTCCTTCGTGGCTACGTGATTTGTGTACGCACTTTTGTAGGGATGCGCACGAGACGAGTCGAGACAGGATTTCCTGACAAAATTCGAGTCGAGACACGGCTCTTCTAATAGAGAAATATACATTTTTCGAGTCGAGACACCACTTTTACAGCACATTTTCGAGACGAGACAGCCACAAATCTTGTCTCGTGCGCATCCCTACACTTTTGGGTCGGATTTCACGTTAATCAGTAGGCCCCGTTTCATACGGTCTCGCTGCTAAAAGGGACGTTCAACTCAATAATTCCACATTCCGGCATAATAATTCTACCGATATTTTATATATTTAAAAAGAGAGAGAAACTACAATCTAATTTTAAGCAATCTACAATCTGGACATTTTACGCTGCTCGGCCTATAACTGTAAACAGCGGCGCAAATCTGTCTTCAACATTGGGGGGGGGGGAGATCTTTCCCATAATATATATATACACAGAGGGTTGATTAATTCGTGTGTCAATTTAATTTGTTCACTGTGCAAAAGTGGAATGAGGTAAAGCCGTGCAATTTGGAGTTACTTTAGACGAAGGACATAAGTTTTGTTTCGTCATAGAAGCATGTCACTTATACTAAAGATTGAAGAGATATAGGGTCAAAGGTCAAAATTCGATTTTTTTTCCTTATGGGAGTGCAATGGTAAATTCTGAGAGCCTGAAAAACGTAAATCGAAGTGATAACAAAGAAAAACCTGTATGGTATGATTCTATGTCGCAAGCCGACCAAATATGCGTCAATCAAGTGTCAAGGTCAGAGGTCACTGTCAGATCAAGGTCACAGGTCATCTTGAGAACCCATTTGAATACTCTGAAAACAACACAATGTCCGTACCTCATCATGTCAAATGTACTCCTCAAAGAAATGAATACAGCGAAAGTGAGGCTCCCTCGAAGCCTCAGGGCTAGAGCGCTCGCTTTTGCTCGCGTGATCGCAGTTTCCAATCCTACTGGGAGCCCACGGCCTCAGATTCAAGACCCGAGTACTTATTTTCCTATTTTTCGCACGTGGAGCGGTGTCCCAGCAGTAGTGTGACATGTTATTTGTCCATTAACTACATGTCGATATCAACACACACATTGGCCACATTTCAATCATGCGATCCCACTAGTGACATTCATTTAGTTTACCCAGTTTCTTAGTGAGTACCCTTGCACAATTTCAACTTGGCCTCTGTTGTTGCATCCTTATTGGTATGCAACCGTACACATCATATTACATCGGTTTGAGGGAACATTATTGGTGAATTGGCAATGGTTATCATGTTCTTGATGTTATTGCTTACATTTCAGACGCTTTAAACTCACGTTTATTAGAATGAGTGCATTTTTCTAGGCAATTTCGTTACGTGTTTCCACACATGTGAATCACGCTGTTTCATCTGTTGTGCTCTACCAACACTCCAGATGTCTTTCTAGAGCATTTGAATACAATTTCGCTACACTTAATACTCAGAACGTCACTGTTGGCCAGCATCCGTACCTGGCGATTATGCAACCACACAACGGGCATGAAGGTGTCCGCCATTTTGTATTTGTTCGAGATATCGACTTAATACAAACGGATTATTGTTACCTGGTAGAAACCCTGTCAATTCATATCCATTTGGACAAATTTTCATTTGGCAGATTATCCGGGACTCCCTACATTCGTTTGGGGAATCCCTTGCGCGTGCATGGTAGGATTGTGAAACATGCAAAATTCAATACTGCAGGTATGACTTCTTCACTAATTTTTTACCCACCCTCTTTACGTTAGATGGTTTCCGAACTATTGGCGTCCGGAAGTCATTTTCCCACGCTTTCGGCAGCTTGTAGATCCGAAACTATGTCCGATAGCCGAAATTTCAAGAGAACTTTTTTTCTTGTCTCAGTGGCAGGAATCACCTCCCAAGAGTTGTAACACTCATTTTGCAAACCCGATATATATATATATATATATATATATATATATATATATGTGTGTGTGTGTGTGTGTGTGTGTGTGTGTGTGTGTGTGTGTGTGTATGTATATGTATATTAAATCCATGTTCAAAATATTTAAGTTGAAAAACAATGATGTGAAAGTTCAAAGCAGCAGAGTTGTCGTATGAAGGGATCAATTTCATCTAACTTTCCTTTGTGGCAATCGGACACAAATCATCACATTTCTCCCTCAAAACACATTTCAAATCCTATTATTTGGGGGACAGTCCCCCAGCTCCAGGATGGGACATGTCTCCCTTAAGTCCCGGGATTTGCGCCAGTGACTGTAAATATGTTTCTCAGGAGACGCAGAAGCAGTACTGAAACGTGCAAGCGCTTACTCTTGTGTAAACGTGGCTTTAGACTAGTGCTGTGAACAAATATTCTGAAATAGCCTAACGTGTTAATTATTTAATAGGTCAGTAACTCCATTACTTTTAAGCAGAAGACAGCATAGCGTACAACCTGAACGTTTGCAATTGATTATCGCAAATAATGGGAAGAAAACAGCCCCTTGTTTATTTCCTTCGGACTAATGAAGACGGATGATTGCAAATGAATAGAGAAATAGTTGATACAATCAGTGGCGGCGATTGGACGTTAAAAGTGTGTGTGTGTGGGGGGGGGGGGCAAGACATGATCTGAATATTTGTATATCAATGTTAATATACAAATTTCCCTGGTTGAAACTATATACATTAATAGGCCATTTCAGAAAAGTGGGGCAACTGCCCTCTTTGCCGCCCCCTAATCGCCGCCCATGGATATAATAACAGAAACAGAGAAAATCACACTGTACATGAATCAGGACAGAATGAACTAAGATACCATGCGTCACCTTTACGTTTTAGATTTTCAGGAGTACTTAGGTTAGACCTGAAAAGGCATTTCTGTTTTAAATAGTACATTTATATACTCCATATAATCTTTTCCGTTCACATGTGGCCAATTGTTGTAGCATTCTTACAGGAGATCACAGTTCAATACGGAGCAATGTATATAATTCAAGCTTCAGATTAAACAGTATGTAGGCCCATATCTTATAACTATAACTTGTTGAGTTGAGTTGATTTTGAGTGTAACGTTCCCGTTCAGCAGCGAGGCTATATGAGACTTGGACCTAACGTGGAATCCGAACCACATGAGCTTCCCCGGGACTCTTATCCGGGTCTCCCACGCCAGAGGCGCGTACGTAACTATAACTCGTTAAAAAGGGATAGGTTTGTTTATTTCTTATTTGGATGATTAATATACGATAACGTTATAGAACAAGATGTGGCAGCGTTGCCCATGAGATGAGAAGAACATTTTAAAATTCGAAACGAGATGAGGGACGTCGCGGTGGCTCAGTGGTAGAGCGTTCACTTCCGGAGCTTGGTGTCCCTGGTTCGATCCCAGCTCGCGCATTATGAACTTTATGGTGGACAAACATCGTGCTCGTGGGTTTTCTCAGGGTTCTCCCGTTTCCTCCCACATTCTTCATTCCAGCATTTTATTCATTTCTCATCATCACCGTCTCCTTTAGTCTAACCGGCATAAACGCGGGACGTAAAACTCAAAGATTTCATTTTATTTTTCGAGACGAGAATAGAAATTTCATGAGTGTCATGGCCACACTGGTTCAGTTAAGTCTTAGATCTAAAATACTGTTTTAGTATTAAATGATTTGTAACACAAACAGTATAAATTGATAAAGTGATTCTACGAACACAACAAAAAGCATTTATCAACGTTTAAACATGCCGAAATTCTTACACAATATACCCCCTCCCCCCAAAATAAATATTTTTTAAAATGTTGTTATATCATATCCTTCGTAGACCTCTTTTGACGCGAAAGGACTCCGCTAATTTCTAGATGAAATTTAGGAACAAGATCATGGCATAAATTTAGTACAGATATTTACAAAATGAGACAAGAATTTTTCGGGACTAGACGATTGAGAAGAAGAGAAAGAATTCTTCGAGAATCAAACGAAATGTAACTTCTACAAAGTTTATAAGAGGACATGAGAAGGCATTTTTCGACTTGTCTCGTCTCGTGAGCAACACAAATATTCTATTAATTCTTTGATAATCATTGACTTTCATTAATCAGCTGGGAATACAGTGGATGAATAGCAGAGCGACTACCTCTGGTACGTGGATCTCTATTTCGATCTCCGCCAAGTTAGTTTGTGGTGGATATCATCGTGTCCGTTGTTTTTTTTTTTCGAGGTACTCCCGTTTCTTCCCACATTTCCATTCCACTGATTCTTCCATAATGATTGAAGATGATGGATTGAAGCCTTAATCATCCTAAGATTGAAAGCCTTAATCATCCGTCTAACTTAGCCTAAGGAGCATGGGACGTTAAACTGCAAGATTCCACTTTTATTATTATTATTATTAATAATGTCTCCTTTAGCCTATAAAGAGGATACGTTCAACTTCAAATTTCATTTCATTTTAAAGAATAACATGTAATCGCAATTCATGCAAGAAGGGAGGGGAGAGGACGTTGACCATAACCACATCTGGTCCTGGAAGCAGGGGCGGATCCAGGACCGACTACTGGGGGTGGTGGTGGGTTGTCATACTGCTACTTTTAAGGGCTCCAAACTTTGGGATGGCTTTTATTTATATATATAAAATAAGAAAGTTTCCTCTTCTGGGGGGGGCATCGCCCCGATCGCCCCCTGGATCCGCCCCTGCGTGGAAGAGGTGGTTTGAGTTTAACGTCCCTTTCAGCAGCGAGGCTATATAAAACGGGACCTACTGATTAACGTAAAATCCAAACCACATGAGCTCCCACCGAGAATCGAAGCCGGGTCTCCCACGCCAAAGGCTAGTGCGCTAACCGCTTAGCCACGAAGGAGCTCACTCCGGTCCTGGAAGAATCCCTAAAAGAAACTCTGCTGCATTTGGATCAGAGGTAAGTACCCAAACCGGGAATTTAATCAGTCGACTAGAAAGGGAAATCTCTCTGAGAAACGAGTACAAGATAGAAATAAACAAATATCGATATTTTGGGTTAAAAAATAAATAATATATAGATTTCAATTTACATAAAGGGTACACATGTGGCGTTACTCGTAAAAGAAATCATTCATTTTTCAGGTAAATCGTTCCATACGGAAGCTTCTGATGACATGGGCATGCTCTAGTATGTGACATTTTGTGACCCGAACTTCTTTTTCTTTCTTTCTTTTTCCTCCCTTAGACGTATAAAATTGGACATTTGCAATATGGTTGTTAAATCCAGTTCATAATTAAAGAATTACATTTTATTCCTTATCAAACTTATTCTTTTAAAAAAAAATAAAAAAAAAAGAGCATATTCAATGTATTGCTTGCAAGAGATCGATGGCCGTTGATTTTTTTTTTCTTTATTATTGAAGTAGTCGCCGGCTAACTAGTTATAAACGTTCCATATGTTAGTTGTGTTGCATGCTTTAAACCTTATTTTCTCTTTTACTATTACATTCACTCTTAATTAAATCATTAATCCTATTTAGTACCGCATGTTTAATTTATTCTTATCAACTGGACACAAACTGTCATGCCCCATTGTCTCAAGCAGACGACGAATGGATGAGTAAAAAGACGCCCCATGAATAACGCGGTCTTTCGCGGGGGTGTGTAGCCGACGTAACACTCCGCCAAACATATTGATAAATTTAACGCTTAACAAAATCAGTTGTCTTAACAAATAATCTAATATTTACATTTCAATACTATTTTATGTTTTAAAACTATTAGTTGCAGTGCATTTGATGAAATTACACGTCATTTATGAGCGGAACTATATTCTTACGCGGCAGAGAACATGTGTGAAAGTTTTAGTTGACGAGCACCTGTTACGGAACTGTTATTCCGTGTTGTGGAGTGTGCGAGAGATGGCAGATCAAGAGAACGTTACGAAGGAGGCTACTAAGCCCGAAGAAAATGAGGCAAATGCCCCAACATCAGAGGAAAATGATGTTGAAAAGAAGGAAGAGGATACTGCAGCTGAGGAAAAAAAGAATGGAGAGCCTCCGAAGGAAATGCGAGCAGTTGTACTTACCGGCTTTGGCGGACTGAAATCTGTCAAACTTCAAAAAAAGCCAGAACCTAGTGCCGGAGAGGGTGAAGTTCTCATACGAGTCAAAGCATGGTAAGTGTTAGCCTGACATTTTTTTTCTTTATTTTTTCTGTTGTTGAATTGAGAAAAAAAAAAGGGCAGCCATGGTTATTTTTAGGGTGGGGCAGTGAGAGAGAGGAAACTTTATGAACTGGGGAAATTGTATAGGGCGCGACGAGTCAGAAGTCCGTACATTTTCTCCCCTGCACGACCTTCCCCCAATCGTTTCAACTGGCGCGCGATCAATAGTCTCTCTTAGAGGGTGACGATACTTCCGAAACATATTGTTGGTTCTCTTCCTTCTTTATCCCTCTTTTACTGGAAGCCGGCTTGTTTCTTCCTGCCTTACAGTGTAACTTAGTTCGAATTCTAGCCGGTAGCAACAAGTCGCCGATATAACCTGTTGAAACGAGTTGGACCAGTCTAACATTTTTTTCTTCTTTAGGAATGACGGTAAAAGTCGGTTTTTCTTTATGTAGTTTATTTTCCATGAAGTTTACGGAATTTAATTGTTAAGATACGGAAATAATTTTGAATCATATTTTTTTCAACAAGTAACTATGTATTTTAACCTAGCGTACTAATAAATGTATATATATATACTTGCCAGATTCGTAATGAGTATATTTACGCACTGAATGAACCAGTATGACGTACGTGTCGGTATATATTTTAGTATTTTTTTTTTTTTTTTTAAATTCCTGCCTGTCCCGAATTCCTATTGTATTTGTCTTGTTGCTAAAATGTTCGTGCTAAATACTGATATGAAATGAATTTTGACTGGTATTTAATTCAGGACCCCCCCCCCTCCTGCTTTTTAGCGTGGTTCTCAATGTGTTGGTCGCGGCCAGCTCTTCCTTTGTAACACAGATGTTTATAGAGGATCCAATATGCGATGAGACGTGCCCACATTTTGTAGTGTGAAGATTTTTCAGTAATTTTGTGCGTTGATTGCATGTTGAATGTAAAAATTGGGAGGGGGACAGGGTCTATCGGCCACGAATGTCACGAAATCAGAAAATGGTCATGAAAGTCACGAAATCTAGCTTTTGGGTCACTATTTTTTTTTAAACTTCAAATGTAAGTACAGATTGGAAAATTTTGTTCTATAAAACGTCAAAGTTCACCAAAAACGTCTATGATCGGCTTTAGACGCTACCAAATCGCAAGCAAAGTACGTTTTAATCGCATGGATGAAAATTCGGCCTAATTCTCACCCAAATTTGCTCTAGAAAATATTAGGAAATTTTGATTTGGTAAAGAAAAAGTCACGAAATTTCATTTTGGAATTTTAGTATACACCCTAGGGGGGGCTTTGGCTGCATTATCTTTAATTTCGGAGGTAAAGTAGCTTTTGTGTGTGTGTGTGTGTGTGTGTGTGTATGCCGAATAGGGTAGTTTCATATTCACCTGAATGAAGATTTGGGGGGCGGTTACCCGCTAGAGAGCGCAGTCCACGTGCATCTCTGATTGGGGCATTTTCTTCCAGACGTTTTTGGAGGGCACTGCCCCCGGAGCTCAGTGCTCCCCCAGGATATTGAGTGCCTTTTCCGTAACTTTTATTTCTGAAAGAACGACTGGATTGGAATGTTTGCTTGCTTACGTGCGATATTTGAATTGACCTTGAATTTTTCGGGAATTGAAATTAGTCTCGTCTATAATATTTTTTGGGGTCTTCATATCAGTTGTTTGCTACGGACTTTGAACGAGTTGATGCAGGGGGACTAATTCCCCCCGAGGACTTAAGACTCAACTCTCCCTGAAAAAGTTCTCTAATTCGATTATTCCCCATGTCATGGGGTCACTTTGCCTTAAAATCCACCTATGTTCATGCCTAACAGGATTGAGGCTTAATTTTGTGTATTTATGCAGGCATGCATGTGTGTGTGTGTGTGTGTGTGTAGGGGGTATATGCTACCTCCTTTAAACTTGTTCCCGACCTGTAGAAGTGTTTCACCACTGAACCATAAGTACCTGCTTCAAGGAAGTTTAGCAATACATATGAGAGATGCCAGAATACGTTGATCAGGTTTTAATGATTCTCCTCATCACGAGGTAAAATGGTCGAGGCCTTGAAATTGGTTTTAGGAAATTTTCTCGCGATTTGCTTTCTTTTGCGGGATATTTCGCTTACTGTTCGACCAGCCAGTGGCGTAACTAAAGGCTTAGGAGGCCAGACCGCATGGTGTGGGGCCCCTTTTGTATCTACCTTCACGAGTAGGGCCTCCTGTGTTGCGGGGACTACGGGGCCCTTATTTACGCCTCCTGAGACCAGTCTGTCTCAGTATGGGTGATTGGTTTGATCTCATAATCCAATTTTCAGAAGAATGATATTCAGGAATAGTCTACTTTCCTTACTGCTTACCTATCGATAGCTCAAGACGTGTTGCAGGTCGAGATCTCTTGCAGTGCTCAGTTTTGTGCCGTGGCAACTCCACTGAAGTGGTCAAAGTGGCAGTTTGACTTTACTAAAATGTAAGTCAGATGTGCATCAGTTTGGAAGGACAAATCAGTTGTATTCTAATATACTAATAAAGGTAACAGTTCATGTGAAGAATCTAGTTTCCCACATGACAGATCTCCTACTTGCAGTTTCTTTGTGTATGCTTAGTATTCTTTAGCGCATCTCGTATACCTCTAATATTGATCTGAATGTTCAGAATATTCTGGCTAATGCCTAAATGTTTGCCCAATTAAGGCAATGACTTGGCTGATTCAGCTGTTCTAGATTAGTGTACCTTTCAGCAGCGAGGCTCTTTTTAATCTACAGCTTAACATGAGATTCGAACCAACGAGGTTTCGCTGGGAGTCGAACCAGGGTCAACTGCACCAAAGAAAACAGCTGTGAGGCCCCAGTGTAGGGTTGCCATTCGTCCCGGAAAATCTGGGACAGTCACGGAATCTAGATCTGAGTCTCGAAAATATTTTTCGGGACACTTAAATGTCCCGGATTTCAGCGGAGAAAGGATGCCATTTAGTATCTCTTCCAACTCTTTTCATGGTTCCTGAAGAGTACCTTGTTTTTGTCTAAATTGTGACAGAAGCACAAGGGCCCTGGGGACTTCTAACTCCCTTCGCCAGCTGTTCCTAGCTCAGCTATATTTTGTAAAGTAACACTAAATCTTATGTGCAAGATTGGGGGAGATACCAAATATCAGCCGAAAGGGATATTTCAATTTGCTTTTTCACAGGATTAGGTGTAAATTTATTCTCGTAAAATTCTGAGTGGCAATTCAAAAGTTGGGGAGGGAGAGAGAGAGAGAGAGAGAGAGAGAGAGAGAGAGAGAGAGAGAGAGAGAGAGAGAGAGAGAGAGAGACTGACTGACTGACTGACTGACTGACTGACTTGAATAGCCCTACATAAAATATGGATTTAAGTTCGATTTAACTACTTTGATATTGGACGAAGCATTCGTAAGAGTTAAGTTGTTAGTAGAGATGCAAGGGCTCGGAAAAAAGCGGCTTTTTTGTGGAAAAAACTGTTTTTTTCTGCTTCGCTTCTTTGCTTGGGAAATTTTGGACTTTTTCAAAATTTTGCTTTAAATTGATAAAGCAGACTGTTTCGCTTCTCTAAGTCATTTAATTAGTGGTTGATGCTGATAATATAAAACCTCGGAAATAAACCATGAATTTCGAAAATATATTTTAAACAATTTTACTTCAACATATTTCCATTATAAATTCCAAAAGATTAACCAACGTATATAAGAATTTTTTAACCTCCTATGTACAAAAGTAAGCAGAGTTGGTAAGAACCATGGTTGTTTTTGAAAATTCCAAAAATCCGTTTTTTGGGATGTTTAAACCAGATTTTTTGATTTAGATATTTTGCTTTATGTATTTATATTACATATTCACAGAAATGTTTTTCGCTTTGGTGGTGTTATGCAGCAACGGGGTTATCCTGGAAAAAGTCCCATAAGCTTAAAGACGTCGGGTCAGAAAATTTCTTGAAGCTCCCGCCCTAGCCATCGGGAAAATCCCGTCATTACTTGAAATGTAAAACGGGAAAATCCTGTTATTGCTTTACATGTAAAATTTAAAGGTCACGCTAAGACTGAGGCATTAAATTACAAATGTAGTATGTAGATATCATTGAAACTCCAATCCAAGCTAATGTTGGAAGCTACGTAGGCAATCGATAAATTTTGCCAATTTCTATCAATATATTTAAGCAACCCTGGATTCTTTATAAAACAGGCATTCAGGCATGCAGGAACAATTTGGTTTCGTTTCGTATGTTTAGGCTTAACATCCTTACGTAATGCCGAGGTTATCAAGAAGACTTTCGCTTAGTGACATCCCGAACCGCTGCTTGGTTTACGCATGAAAGAAGGGTAGTGGTTCGACCGAGAATTGAACATGGCAACCTTGATTAAAAGATGAAAAGGAAATAAAACTAATGCATATGGTTTGATATGTGGAAACGTCACCATGAAGTTTACACGATTCGCATTTTTAGTTTTTATTTTTTTTAGTTTAAACCAGCTATTAAAAAAAAGTTGGTGTAAACCAGCCAACCCTAAAAGTAAACACTTGTTTTAAAAAAATACACAAATAACTAGCAAAATTGTATGTAGTATTTTTACCTCAAAATATTCCATACAGTCTTTTTGAAACAAAATAAAATTAAAACAAGAGAAATGCGTAGATTTATATAATACACTTAAAGGCTGCACATCTAGAGCTTTTGGGTCTGTTTAGTCTTGAAGTTCTACAGTTAAGTTTTATATAACCATCACGATTTATCCAGTCCTCAAGTTTTCTGAATTTTTAACAAGAGGGATTCAACATATTACGGACCCCCCCCCCCCCCCAAGAAATTAATGTTGGTATCGTTACTGATGAGTTGCGGATTTTTTTCGTGTTTCTTTGCGAGGGAAAGTTCTTTCGATTTTGCTGTTGTAGCACTTCTGACTTCTTAAGTAACATTCGTTGGGTACCAGTATCGTGCCTTGAGGGGGGCGAGCGGGGCGACGAAATAAGGGGGCGCAAAATTCAGGAGAGAAAAAGGGAAAAGGATAGGAAAAATTACTTGGCATGTGTGTTTGGGGGGCGCTGTCATATACTCACTCCGGTCGCTGATTTTCCACGGTACGGCACTGTTGGGTACTTTGCATTGGGAGTTTTCTAGGATTTACTTTTTCCTTAGTATTTTGAGTGTTACAGTGGTGACTAATAATAGCACTGTACAAGGCTATATGACTTTCTTCGCTAATCCTACTTGCTCTTTTAAATTCTTGAGTGCTATGGTAGGTCGTAAGACTTGTTGGTTTGCGGGTTCTGCATTCTAGCAGATCCCACGTTGCGTTATTTTCAAATTCCATGCAGTAATTTTTTTGAACGTAGGCAGTGTAGTTTTTTTTCTACATCGTGCAAATATTTGTGGTAGAAACTAAGCCTATGTAGTTTTTAATTTTTAATACCGTAAGTTTTACGGTGTTTTATCTCAAATTGAGAACGTGTTGCTAGACCTTGAAGTATCTTGACCAATGTATTCGTTCATAACGTAGGGTATGTACGAGATAGGGTATTAATAGGCAGGATATCACATATATCAACGTAGATATTTAGATGAGGGAGCTACTAAGCCGATAAAACATGACAATACATGAAGTGTCTAGTTTTGTCCCTCAGTTACACCTTTCGGTAGGAGATAGGTGAAGCAGTGGGGACGAGAGTTGTTGGGACCCGTCGCACCAGAGGTAAGCGCTCCACTAAATGACCGGGGCCCCAGTGGAGCAGTAGTAGGGTAATTTCTCTTGTGGATCGCAGCTACGCAAACTAGATATTCAACCTACAGGAATGGTTGCGGGTTTAGGGACTCTGCATATAAGAACTTTCACAAGTTCTCAGTACACAGGTAGATTCCGATATGACACTCTTGTCTCTCTATGGTATGGAGATCTGGAGGAACTTGTGTATTTGTTGTGGAATCGGGAAAACTATTTCAGGAGAGTTCCAATATTTTTATGCGCCATAGCGTTTGGATAGCATCACATTTAGCATCTCCTTCCAAGCAGTTGCTATGATTGGATGTGACCTGAAAGCATTAAATAAGGGTTCTCTCAAGGGTAAGGAAAGTTCGACAAATCTGAGCTATAGCGCAAACTTCTAAAATTGTAATTTCCCCCGTCCTTATTTAGGAAATGTGTAAATCGTAAGATTTGCGAAAGTTATAATGGCATAATAGTATTGTGCATCCAAGTGACGTAATTGTAAAGGCTATTAAAGAGTGATCAATAGAAGCTAAAGTGTGGAAATAGCAGTCCTGACTGAGTCGTACTTCAGATTTCTTGTGTTAAGCGATTTGACATGCTGAATAGTATTTACTTCGATTCAGTAAAAGAATTCTCTGCGTGACACAGCGTTGCAATTTTAGTAATTTAGCCTTCGTAGTAGGCTAGGGTAGTTTTCAGGACAGTGAGAGTTGGACAGAACTTACGTTTGTACGCTTTTTTTTTTTAATTGTTTTTATGGGAGTAGTTTTGACAATGCAGATTCTGTTTTTTCAGGGCTTATAATACAACTTGTATTAAACTTTCAGAAAGATTGAGAAGACCAATTCCAGAGGTTAATAAAAACTGTTAGGGATGCGATGGGAAAATTTTGATTTCCTTTGGCTAAACTGATAGAATTAATGATCAGTAGTGGATCAGCTTGAAAGGACGGGCTCAGGGACGAGTAGCGTAGGGTCGAGTTACAGGTTTTGTATAAACTAAGTTCTATATATTAAATATTGTTTATATGACGTGATGCTGAATAATATCGCGGTGTCAGTGGGGCGAGAAATGTAGAGTATTAAGTGTTATCCACATTGTTAAATGTTGCAGTTAATACGTTGTTCATCAAATATACAAATGGGAGCATTGTGGCTCAGTGGTAAAGCGCTTACTTCTGGTGTGTGGGGTCCCTGGTTCGATCCCCACGTAAGTTTGTAAACAGTGTCCGTGGGTTTCCTTGGTACTTGTTTCCTCGCACTTTCTCATTCCACCAATCCTTCACTCACTTGCTTTGTCGCCCTTAGCCTGAAGGTCAGAATTGAGGGACATTAAACTCAGTTCATTTTTAATTTTCAAATGTATAAATCATAGTGATTCTCAAAGGGATAAGGTGCGGAAAATGACTTACTGTGCGTATTTCTTGTTCCCACCCAACTTTCCCCGCTTGACAATTTCATTCTTGCTGGTAAACTGGCTAGCATACATACCTTTGGGTGAGGTTTGTTTTTCTGAGAACGTCGAACGCTTTCATGTTATTTCTCATGTCTCCTACCTGTATGTAGCCTAACTGACAAAGAACACGTATACGAATAAGTCACCCAAAAATTGTTTCCGGTATAGCGCCGAAGATTGATTAAACCAAAGGAAAGAAATTGTGAATCTTTCGGACCCCGCAATCATATAATTTTATTAAGGTTAGTGTGGATCTTTAGTTCAATTCTAACAGTCCCACCCTCCTTCCTACAGCAGTTTGTGTAGAGAATGAATCTAGTCTGGGATCGAACCACTCTCCTTGCACAAAGGTGAGTGCTCACGAACTGTGCTCCCGTGGGCAAATGTTTCAAGTGGAAGTTTATTCTCACTACAGAATCACTACCGTGCTAATGTAAAGTTGTCAGGAAGTGAGAAACAAAAGATCACAACTGTGATTTGAAACTGACAAGTGAGATGAAGTAAAATTTCAAGAGGGGAGGTTGATCTGCTTCATAGTGATCTTGACTAGCTGTGCGTAGGATCTTTTAACTTCTGCTGACTTGAGATTGACTCTTGTGCATAATGTTTAGATTTTATACCACAGCATGAGCTGCTAGTTCAATATCAAATATGCAATATTGCCTAAAGTGAAATTAGGCTGTTACTTTTTTATATAGAATTCCAGGGCAGTATGTTTGCCCTGTGTCGGCAACATCAAAGCTAATGGTCTTGCTTCTATCTTGTTTTCCATATGGATGATGCAGATAACTGTAATTTTGTATATAGGTTAGATTTGAAAAGTCAAAAATGGGGTCGTTGTGCTTTCCATTTATCTGCTGCCCTAAATGTCAGTGGTAATTTTCACGCAGGTTTTCGATACGCACAAGTTACTCCCAAGCTTTGAATCATGCCGAGTTAGAAGAGTTGGTTCCAAGAACGTAGTTTCACTAAGATATAAGAATCATTTGATGTGTCTGGTTGTTGGGACAGTTTTTGCCCCACTTTTTTGTCGTTCAACAGAGCTCCCTCTATTCGTTTAAGTGATGGGGTGAGCTTCGTGAAGATTCTCGGGAAGCCAGTGAAGACTCACACGTGTCCTTGTAACGACCAAGAAAAAAACGAAAAAACTGCCAGCTTCTTCCGGTTGAAATTCCAATGGCCACACCCCACAGGATGTTCGTGTGTATACTTTGGAAAGGGTTACGGTCCTCCTTAGGTGCTCGAAGGATAAGTTCAGTTCCATGTATGCTGTACAGTTTAGGAAGTCCAGCCTTATACAATAGTATACCGTACTAAATTTGAGGTACTTTAGGTAAGAGCGACTCGCCTTAAATGAACAATTCTCCCTCGATCAATGGACTAATTGGTTCTGGACATAATTGTCGTTCAGGTTCTGAAATTCACTTCTAAGTTTATTCACTTAATTTAGACTTCATTAATTTCGCCCTCCCCCCCTGATTTCCTCTTAGGAGTTCAATACCTGCTATAACGAACTTAGTCGTAAATGTCGGAAGGGCATCATTTGGGGAGGGTAGCAGATTCAAGTGAAAGGAGATGGGAGCGACCGATCTCTGAGATCGCAAATTTTCTTCTAGCCTTAGATAAAAAGCAATTTCCCCTTCAGACTAACTAGGTCGAGTGGAATACCGACGACATAATTGTTAATCTATTTAATATAAACTGAGGGCGTTTAAGTACGCTGTACGAACAGAGGTGGTAGGGCGTTCACTTCTGATTCATGAGGTCCCTGGTTCGATCCCAGCTCGCGCCAAGTGAACTTTGTGGTGGACAGTGTGCTTGTTTTCTCAGTTCTCCAGTTTCCTCCCACTTTATTCCATCATTTCATTCATCACACCTTCCATATGTGCAAGTGACGCTTGGAGTAACTTGCCAGATTTTATCGTGATACATAAAAAATATAATTCATTTATTCTAATCCTGAGTATGTAAATGACACTGTATATATGTTGGGAAAGGCCGGATCTAGTTTTAATTCCATATATTTGTGAACAACACAACAGAAAAAGCCCAATTATAGTGTTGGTGCATTACAAAATAAACTTAAAATAATTTTCTTGAACATATTAGTTCATATTACATTACCAATTTCGTTGTTCGATACATAATTTATAAGAGCATATTCCCCACATTGGTGACTTCAATAATACGTTGATCCTTGCCTTTTTGCAATAGAACAGGCCAGTTTTCAACAAGTTTTAAGTGTCGGGACATAAATTTAGTGTTATCAGATCTGTACAATTAAACTCATGTTGTACTATTTTACAAAGATCAGATCTACCACATTTCGCCTTTGTTCTAGTGTAGGGATACAGAAGTTGTCTATTAATGTAAGATAGTTTTCGTCAGATGGAGATTCCAGTACTCTTGTATACTAAGTATTTGATGAATTTGAATTGGACTTTTTCGAGTTGGTTTCGGTATTGTTACGATGGGTTCCAGATCACAGCAGCATATTAGTTTTGATTGGACATAAGAGTAATACATTTTTGTTAGTGTGGTGATATTAAAATCCTTTCCCGTTCAATTATGCAACCTAAAATTTGATTCATTAACTATGTTCACTATATGATCATTAAGTGTTAGTTTCGTATCAACATATCGGGTTTCGTAACCTCGATCTTTCACTGAATTTAATCTGTTTAATACGATCTGATTAAATGAATAAACTATATTTTTGTTTCTAGTAAACGATAAAATACATTTGTTTACACTGTTTATTAAGAGAACACCAGTTTGCAATAGTTTCTAAGTCATGTTCTAAGTTGTCATGGATGGTCTGTCCTGGCGTATATTGTCATCCGCAAAGAGCAATTTGTTAATATGTGATCAGGGAGATCGTTAATGAATAAAAGAAACAATACCGGACCTAGGTTGGAGCCCTGTGGAATTCGAGTACGCAGTATAGTCAGTTGATTGAAACTTTGTAAATAGTTTTGTATATACAGGGTGACTCATAATTGAGTTTCAGGATGCGATAAAGAAACTAGCAACATAAAATTGAACTACATTAATCTCGCCTTTCCTTAATAGAATTTTATTCTTAATGGCAGGGTCCACAAATTCATCCTGATCGATACGTGCATGCAGACGGAGCAACGATTTCACTGTTTGACACTCTTATTGGTATCATGTGGAACTCTTCTGTGATAGCTTCCCATGGTTCGGTCAAATTGTGTATGTGATGTCGATACACTTTGTCCTTTAAAACACCTCATAAGTCAGGTGGTTCAAGTCAGGAGATAGTTGGCCACTCCAAACAATCGTAGAACGATCCAGAGGTTCAGGAAGGTTTTGTTCAGCCACAGCCACACTGGTATTGCATAGTGGGACGGTGCTCAATCTTGCTGCCACCATAGGTTATCCAGTCAGGCTAGTGTTGCCTTGTCCAAAAATTACAAATACTAGTCATACACAATTACTGGTTACCACAGGTTATCCACCCTGTATAGATTTGATCACGAATCCAAGGTTTTGGGTTATTCCCTAGAAAGTCATTTAAGAGACGAGAGATAGCTTAGTATAGAAAAACTTCTATATAAGGAAAAGTTCATGTGAACCTCACGTATTGGATATAGAATCCTTCCCTATATAAGACTATACCTTTTATCAGAGCTAACCTATACTTCTAGAATTTTTAGCTTGATTTCCTTTTGTAAGTGCCTCCGATATGCAAGACAAACACTAGAATTAGGCCAGCATTTTGGTAGTCAAGTCCCATAGAAAATTATGCATGATAGAGGGCGCCTTAATGAGCCAACCCTATCTTTCATGTATTCACATGGGTGTTACGACTCGGAGCTGCGAGATGCAGTGACATTTTCGATGAAGCATAAATTCAAATTCAGCACTAACTTGGAAGGTGAGAGAGATAAATGAAACGATAAAAAAGACCGATATTTGTCAAATCCATAGTTTTCCTGGTTGCTGAGTTGAACAGTAAAATTTCCGATGCTGTTTAAATAAAAATTCAGACCGCAACTTAGGGGAAGGGGAGATGTATTAAAATGTCTGAAAGTAGCTTATATCAGTGTCGCTCCCTCCTCCCATAGTTTTCGGGAACACTGAGGTGAACAGTGACACTTTCGATGCAGTTTAAATCCAAATATATACCCGCAAACTGGGGAGGAGAGAGATAAATAAGAATGATACAAAATGATCGATATTAGTGCGAATCCATGGTTTTCAGGGCCGCTGAGATGAAGTGACACTTCCAATGCAGTGTAAATCCAAATTCAACGCCGAAACTTTAGGGACGGGGAAGGGGGTGATATATAAGTGATCGAAAATGGCTGATATTAGTGTCGAATCCAGTTTCCGGGGACCCTGAGATGAACAGCGACACTTCTAACTTCATTTAAATCCAAATTCAGCGCCGTAACCTGGGGGCGGGGGACATATATAAATGAACGAAAATGACCAATATTAGTGTTGAATCCATAGTTTTTGCGGTTGCTGTGATGAACAGTAACACTTCCGATGCTACTGAAATCCAGATTCAGGCCCGCCACTTGGGTAGAAAGAGAGATATAAAAATGACTGAAAATGGTCGATATTAGTGTCAAATCCAGTTTCCGGGGTAGCTGAGATGAACAGTGGCACTTCCGATGCAGTTTAAATCCAAATTCAGCCCCCACTAGTTTCTCCTAAAGGGGGAAAGTGACATGTAAAAGTAATTGAAAATGACTGATACTAGTGTCGAATTCATAGTTTTCCTGCTAGCAAATACGTTGTATACATAACAGCAAATAAAATTAGTATCAGACGAAGAAAGTTTTTAATTATATTTTCCGGGATTTGCCAATATTTTCGAACAAGATTTTTCTAATGGGTTCAAAATTTTCCGGAAATTTTACACAAGATACGTATCTTCATAAAATATAATTTGATTTTAACATACCGGTATTAACTAAAATTATTCTGGCCCTGTTATATTGACACTTCCCTGCCATAAAACGGTAACTTTATAAGATTACTTAGATAATTTAAGTCTATATTAATCTAACTAGGATTATATTTTAGGATCTTTTGTAGCAATAACTCCATTCCATCACGGTGCTAACTTTAAAGGTGTGGTATAAATATATTGACCACAAAATTTCCCAATTCTAATACAGGAATACTCAATGATCTCAACTGTACACTAGTAAATTTGAAATAGTTTTAATTTTAAAAGCATAATGTATTAAAATATTCGAAAATTTCAATTTTTCAGTCTTTTCCAAGTTCGGGAATAACTGTAAAAAACTTTTTTTTTTTCAAAAATGATTTTTCTTCAGGCCTTTACAACACTATTCTTCAGCAGTCATGCTTAGTCATTACTTTCTGTAGTTGGATGGTGCTGTTTTCTTCCCTCTCGAATTCCATATGTTCAAGTTTCTTCCCTTCCCATGACTTAAGTACCGCAGTACTGGCGGTGAAATGGGCCCCTTGTCATTGTTTACAACAATTTAGATGGTTTCTCAGATTTTGTGTAGTAGAACTATGAGAATATGCCGAAATTGCGTTGTATTTCTCCGCTTGTGCTGTTTCATGTTTTTGTCTATAGTTCCACTAAAAAAATATTTACTCCGTTCCCGATGCCCCATTTTTTTTAAACACCATACTTCCATTTTACGCGTTCCATTCCATATTTACCTCAGTGTATCGCTAGCGTTTTTAGTTTCTTTGGTATTTCAGGTGTTCAAGTAATCAGTGGCGTATTTAGGGGGGTGGCTTCCGGGCTTAAGCCCCCCCCCCGAAATTTAGCAAAGCCCCTCCCGAAACAAAATCGTAAATACGCCACTGCAAGTAATTGTCATTGAGATACTTTTGTGTCTATTGAAATATTTCAGAATTTCAGGTCGATCAGTTCCTAGCCAAAATAGTTTCATTGCTTTCCTTTGTTTGGGCGGGGATTAATGTATAATATACTACAATCTCTGGAGCGTGTTTGGAATTAGGTTACTTTAGTTTTATACGACGGAGAAGGGATATGGGATTGTTTTGACACGGAAGCTGCGTGAGAATATTGTCCTGAATTTGA
Source organism: Thermobia domestica (assembly GCF_964235325.1). Lineage (NCBI taxonomy): Eukaryota > Metazoa > Arthropoda > Insecta > Zygentoma > Lepismatidae > Thermobia > Thermobia domestica. The sequence continues at coordinate 95,211,985 of NC_137454.1, forward strand.
GTCGCGACATTTTGTATCGTGACCTGACTAGGTCATACTTCTAATTAAGTAGTAGTTTCAATCGATGATCTCATTTTGAGATTTTCTCAGAATTTTTCGTATATAACATACGACACGTACGCATGTCTATTTTTAACGTACGTCAATCAGCTTGTCTACACGTGTTGGAGTTGATCTAAAAGTAGGTCATGGGTAAACTTCCACAGCTTAATCCTGTAAGGATGCAATTTCTCAACACTTGAAGAATTTTTATAAACTGCTTCTTTGAGCAAAGCTCGGAATGGTTCAAGCAGATGAATCTGCAGACTTCCAAAAGTTTTTAAAATTCTATTAGTAAGCTGAATGAAGTAATAATTTCACTCAGCTTAGACGTCGCGTGATAGGCTGATGCGTAGCACATAAAACCCGACATGCAGAATAGGGGTAGATAATTTCAGAAATTGACTAATCGGTCCTGCTGTTGATTTCTCTCAATAGAAACTTGTTCGGTAGTTCAATTCAGTTCTGTACAGAGGGTATGACTGGCGGATTGATTTTGACTATTCTAGTAGAAACTTGCATAACATTTGTACTGTAACCCAGGGTTGGCTGGTTTAAACCAGCTGTTGAAAAAAATAAATGGTTTAAAGCAAAAAAGAAAAATGTTCGTAAAATCTTGAACACACATTTGTGGGTTACCATGCGTCACTCCCGCATATTCGTATTATATTCAGACCTAAATTTCCCATTCATTACTGAGAGATTATACTACAAAAGCAACTTTTTAAAATATAAATTTATGAATATGTTTGATTTTTTTAGTTTTAGTTATGCAATTGCAATCAAAGATTCTAAATATGGTTTCATTTTAATATTTACTATTGATGAAATACATCGAAATTCCGTACTTTTGGAGGGGGTCATACAAACCCCACGAGAGGAATTTACTGAAACCAGAAGTATCTTTGGTATCTATGTATAAATTGGTCAGAGGCAGTGGACTCAAATAATTCTTATCTTGATTCACTTTTCTTACTGATATGCAAATTAAGTCGTTGTATTTCTTTAACTTGGACTAATAAGTCGAGGTGAACTAACTTGGACTTAATTAGTTCTGTACTGCAGTATTTTGAAATTGTCCATATGTAATTCTGTATAATGGTTTCACTTGTGCAGCTGTTTGTCCTTCTCAAATGACTCTTGACAAACAATTATATTAAAAATGTGAAGATCAGTACAGCGTATCAGTTCTTCGTGAGTGAGTCAGCACATACCGCATTTGTGGCCAATTAGTCCCGGTTTCGAGTTCAAATGGAGGAAAATTTGTTTCGGATGTAAGTCGAGAAACTGGTTGGACTCAGTTTTAACCTTATGTGACACCTAGCATAATCCGGTTGTTGCATAACACCATCAAGGTAAAACACTTATTTCTGTCCATATTATATATACATAGAACCAAATTATTTAAACCAATTTTTTTTTTTTTCAATCAAAACCATAGTTTTTGCCAACCCTGCTGTAAGCTTAAACAGAAATTGTTTGGACTGTAAGCATAATTATATGAAATTTTACTTTCCCCTTACTACTTTCCTTGGTTGGTCTACTTTCCTTGATTTGAGACTTTCAAATTTCATCCTTTTCTTCCACTGAAATATTGGTAATTCAACAAAGAAATAATTATACTATGACAATTTAATTGAAATTCATCGTAATTTGGCCCATGACAAACGCTGGTGTGGTAATTGAAGGGGGAAAGACGGAAATTCCCAGGCACCTCGGAACACTTCGAAAATGCTAATATTCCCCTTGTTTGCCTTAGTTAACATTTCCGCGTAAACGGCTTGCGTGTGTCTATTACTCTTTTTCATACATTCATTCTCGCCGTTCTAATTGATCCGATTGGGTAGAAAAGCGTAATTAAGTACTCATTAATATCAAAATGCGAAATATTTCAGGTTTTCAACTCCCCTGACAACACTAAGACAAGACTCGGCACCTTACAAACCACATCATGAGTAACATCATACATAACTTTAATAAGTAAAAACTTGTTGTGACTTATGGAAATGTTTGGATTGCGAGAGGAGCAAGCAAGAAAATTTCTAATCTAGTTCTTTGCAAACCGACAATATAGATTTATTAGGGCACCACTACCTTTTCGGGGCGACACGTAGTTTACTCCTTTCCAACACTTTTCCTTTCTTGCTCATTCGGCACCCTCTTGCTATCGGCGCCCGGGGCAACCACCCCGCTCACCCCGCCCCCGTAATTGCGACTCTGTGTGCAGATAACAAAAAATGTAGAAAAAGTTGCTGGAAATGTGTCGTAATTTAGTGTCTTAATTTTTCAATCCGAGCAGTGGTTTGATCTACACAGGTAACCTCCAATGGTAATTGAAAGAAAGCAACGTTGAGTCAGTTACAATAGGATCATTAGTTAATTTAGTAAGCAGAGCAAGCAAAAATTATGCCTTAGGGAAGAGACAAGAATATAAAATCTGGTCATTAGCACCTTGGGGTGCAGGTTTGATATGGGGATATGAAATTGTTCGAAGTTTGTTGGGAAAAGTTTAAGGTGCAAAATACACACTAAATCTGATACTGTTGCGTACAAAGTTTGGCGGTTGCGTGGTGTGATTTTTTTTCTTCAGATATTCTTGAACAGGTATTTGGAACAGTATAGTATATAATTATACAAGAAAATAAAGGGTTAGAATATTAAGTTACTTTAGCATTACAGAACTTGTCAGTTGAGTTTAATGGAACTTTGGTATTGCTTGCCATCTTTTGAATACTTTCAAAGAAAAAATAACTAGGTAGGATAGATGGAATGAATAGGGAGTCAAAGGGTAAATCAAACTACGTTACTAGGTAGGATAGAGTTGTAACGTAGTGTTTGATTTACTCAATCAGAAGGAACGTTCAGTTGCGACCGGGTTTGTCCATCACAAAATATTGATAATCATCAGAATTATAGTAATCTATTATATGAATGGTTTTTGGACTCATTGCCCAAGTCATATTATTGTGAATTTTGAAGGATGCTCCTTTTGTCATAAAAATATGGGGTAAGGATGTTTGGAAAATGTTCTAAGAGGGTATAGATGGGCTGTTTCCGCCAAGAATAGTGTATTTGACGGATCATTAAAGTTCGAGATGGAACTAGGCATATAAGTAATTCCAGTGTGCGAATTAAAAAATTTTCCCAGGGGGGGATGAATTTCACCCATATGCGCACCCAGTCCTCCCCATATATATATATATATATATATATATATATATATATATATATATATATTAGAGATGCAAAAAAGCCGGCTTTTTTGAATCGATGGTTTTTTGCACATAAAAAGCCGGCTTTTTTGGGAAAAAAACGAGAATTTTGGAAATTTTGGCTTTTTTCATTTTCATGATTTTTCTGTTTAAATAGCTTTCTTATAGTATACTCTAAAGTTAAATAAGATTCCATGACCTGCATGCCATATTTCGCTCTGAAATTCACCATCATGATGGATGGAGCACATGCTTTATGAATTAAAGTAAACATAAAGTACGTAGTACTTGAGGGCAATTGTAGAAGCTATTTAACTTTAACTTCTGAATTATCGACATTTTTTCTTCTCTAGATCATTTCCTTTTAGTCATCCGTGTTTCACTTAGAGCTTAGTATTCTAGCTTTTAGCACATAATTAAACTTATGTTTTTCAATATATCCATCAGAGCGTACGTTTTTCAATATGTCTGTCAGAGCGTACTTTTACATTTGTTATACTGTAGCTGTACAATGATTTAACAATAATCTTCCGGACACAACCTTGAATACCATTTGATAGAAATAAACAGTATCTTATTTAGAAAAATATTTGGGAGGGTTTTTTTTTTTCTGAATAATGTTTGGTTTTTCTAAAAATTTCTAACTTTTATTTAAGAGGAGCTTAAGTTTATGAGTACGGGCATAACAAATATTTCGTTTCGTTTGTATATTCAGCTATAATCTTCCAGATAAAACCTTGAAGACCATTTTATACTGATAATCAGTAGCGGATTTAGAAAAGTATTTTGGAGGGGCTTTTCTTATTAATGCTTCGTTTTTCTAAAAACTCCTAATTTTTTATTTGAGGACAGCTTGAAGTTTATGAGTAAAGGCAAAACTAATATTTAGTTTGTTTTAGAAATTCCGTAATTTCGGGGTAGAGGCTTCAATCCGAAAGACATCCCCACCCTAACTCTCTTCGCAAACCCATCACTGCTGGTAATTAATAACAAAGATTTAAAAAACGATTAGAAAGTAAGTTGGCCAGGACTCACAGTACACGCACTATCTCTACATTCACAGATGGAATTAAGAAAAACTTTTGTCAAAATGGTCGAATTCGGGGTTGAATCCCGGACTTCACGATAGAAGCGCGAAAGCTAACCACTCACCCATGTTTGTTATGCAGTTGTGCTTGACTTAAATATATTCTCTCTCTCTTTCTCTGTGGCCACAAAAACTCTCCATTGACTTCTGTCCTTATCCAATTCAATCCAGTTTCTACTCTGTATTCCTATTTCTGCTAAATCCATCTTAATATTGTCCTCCCATCTGAGCCTAGGTTTTCCTAATGGACATTTTCCGATTGGATTTCCAGTTAACTTTGAAAGAGTTCCCACTTTCTTCCATTCTGGCTACATGACCTGCTCACCTGAGCCTCCTAGACTTGATGACTCTAACGATGTTTGGTAAACCGTATAAATTATGTAGTTCCTCCTTATGAAGTTTCCGCCATTCCCCATTCCCGTTCCTCTTGGGTCCAAATATTTGTCTCAGAATTTTATTTTCAAATAATTTCAGTCTGCGTTCTTCCCTCAGCGTAAGCGACCATGTTTCACAACCTAAAGCATGACAGGCATGATTATCATTTTATATATTTTAAGCTTTAAATTCTTGACAGAATTCGCAACGACAAAGTATTTTGAACTGAATAATAAGAATTTCCTGATTTTGGTCGACATTTAATTTCTTTGTGGGTATGATTTTGATCTGGTAATACTGATCCAAGATATTTGAAAGTATTCACTGTGTCGAAAGTGTTAATTGATATTTTAACGCATTCATAATTTGCCGTATTACGATCCTTGTGAACTTCCTTGTATTTAGATTTCTCTGCATACTCATGTCCCTGCAAGCGTTTAATAAGGCCTCTGCATTTCTTTCGTTGTTCTATCAGATTTACATCAACATACACCATAACCTGGTGAATACCATTCAGCTCTAGGCCCTGGTTCCTATCTTTGATATTTCTTATAGCGTACTCCGGAACAAAGCTGAATAATAACGGCGATAATGCATATCCTTGTTTCAGGCCAATCTCGACGTGAAAGCTCGCATTTTTCTACTCGGACTTTACTCTGGAATTCATTTAAACACTTAATAAATCTAGCTTTTTCGGTATTCCAAATTCTGTAAGAATGTTGTACAATGTTTCCCTCCTAACCGAGTTGTAAGCCTTTCTAAAATCAATAAACAGTTGATGTACTGGGTAATATATTCCCATTTCTTTTCGAGTATTTGTCGAGTGGTAAATATCTGGTCGATTTCGAGTAAATTCACACTGATAATCTCCAATAATTTAATCTGCGTATGGGGTCAATCTTATTAATAGAATGTTAAGAGAAATGCCTCGACAATTATTACAATCAATTCTGTCGTCTTTCTTGTGAATTGAAACAGTGATTGATTGTTCCACTCTTTTCAAATGTATTCCATAGTTTTTCTTTTTTGTAAAAAAAAAAGTTTCGCAACTATATGTTGAATTTTCTTGCTAAAAATTTAGAAACCTTCAGCACTGGGTAAACCGTGATGGTGGTTATATATTCTACAGCTTAGGAAACCATACGCTCAGATGAACCGTCTATTACGTATATTATCCATGAACATAAAATTCGATACTTTCCCGATTCTCAACAAGCTTAAGAAGCAGTCAGTGCATTACATAATTTGGAGCTTTACCGATTTTGCAGATCCGAAGCACATAATAGGTGGTAACATATTATTACGTATGTGATCAATCAGTGAAAAATTTGTTCGAAATATTCATACAATGTATATGAAAGATAAAACTTAACTGAAAAATTTCAAGAATGTACAGAACCTCCGGAAACTAAGCTCTTGATGTGCAGATTTCTCTCATGTTTTTCTTTATTTTGCTTCAAAAAGAGGGTGTGTGATATTTTGAAGTAAAAATACTGCATACAATTTTGCGTTATTTGTGAATCATTTTTTAAAATACTTACTGTATATAAGACGATAAAATATTATTACTTATATTGGTTAATCCTTTGGAATTCATAATGTAAATATGTTAAGAATTTTTGAAATTCATGGTTTATTTTCGAGGTTTCATATTATCTGCATCAACCACTATTTAAATGAGTTTTTTGTTGTAGAGAAGTGAAACAGTCTGCTTTATCAATTTAAAGCAAAATTTTCAAAAAAGCCCAAAATTTCCCAAGCAAAAAAGCGAAGCAGAAAAAACCGAGTTTTTTTCCAAAAAAGCCGGTTTTTTTCCGAGCCCTTGCATCTCTAATATATATACTAACAAGTACAAAACAGTTGAGATGTGAGATCTTTCATAAATTTTCACTCAAGTAATATTTAGGTTAGCTACGCAAAGTAGACCTATTTATCTTTATGTCCACTTAAAAATACTCCAGAGGGGGAAAAAGTTGTCCCTACCAGGGATAAAATTTTTCTTCTCCAGGGTGGGAAAGATTTTTGTCAGGGGGGGAAATCCCTGGCATCCTCCCCGCCAATTCGCACCCTGAGTAATTCGTTAAAAGTAAGGGAACATGTTTTAAACATTTCACACCAACGGGGGGGGGAGGGGGACACAATACTGTACTTTCCCTTTAATCACAAAGTGCAGAGTATGAAAATGGGTGTAACTCGATGTAAAATTCGGTGTATAAACTTTTAAATAAAGATAAGTTTGTTTCCAATAATTAATCTGTGGAAGAATTGGGTCTTTTTATAATAGTTTCCCATTCTTCATTCAGGAAGTGCGTAATGTGAGGATTCACTTAAGTTGGAGATGTAAAGTTCGGTATGAGCTCTTTAAGTGGAAAAAAAAAAAAGCTTTTAAAGAGGAATAGAGAACAATCTTTAATATTGAAATTTTCCGTGATTTATTCGCAAGGTGCTAAACATGAGGATCTCTATTCAGAAAATGCGTAATGCAAGAATTTTAAGTTGATATGAAATTAGTTACATACAGGGGTAAAAGTGGATCTGAAAGGGTAGGGCACGCATGACGTCAGTCTCCCATGCCCATCTTTGCACATTGAAAATTTTCAAGAAGTGGAGGATGCCATATTTGGAAGTGGAGGTGGGACATTCGCCCGTGTTACCCCTCACTTCTACCCCTGGTTACATACTCTTAAGAATAAATGAAAAGATTGTTTTCGAAAATTCCGCTCGTTGAAGGGAGACTGGGGCAATGTGATTCAGTGAACAGGATATTTACTGAAAATTCAGGCCATATTTATACAGGGTATTTCAAAACGGACAACGTTTGGGAGGTGATTTCTGGCACCAAGGTAAGACAAACTTGGGTGCACAAATGCTTCCTTTCGGAGTTATAGGCTGTCAAAAACATGAACTTTAAAGGAACATAGCTCCAAAAAGTATGGGACCTAGCATAGTCGGATTAAGACTTCACTTAGGAACTATGTGCCCTATCCAAAAATCAGTTTCAGAATCCTAAGTTACTCACGTAACTTTTTATAGAGGGAGTTTGGCTACGGGCATATAATTTGAAGTACTTACAAACTCTATATATACTAGTACGCGATTCTAATGTTTTCACAGAATAGGATACCACATAAATCCCAGTTTGCCCAGAATAGGATACCACGTAAATCCCGGAAGTTTGGGAGATGAGACTGCGTATAAACTTATAAGCGTACACGTGTTGATTTTCAAGAGTCTTTGAAGAGGTATTTTCTATTTTCCACATTAAGAACGAAGTTTGATTTTATCATAGGAAAATAGCTGGAAACTTTGAAATTTTAGAACATACTTCGTGTCTGCCGTGAAGGAATTCGTAAGGGTGTCGGTTTTTCTCTGGAAGGCAGTCTAGGTTTGTGAGCAGAAGCGTACAACCATGTTTTGTCCATGATTATCATTCATGACAACTTGGTGTTGGCATTGCGGTCAAAGTGGGAGATGACTGACTTTGATGCCGTCACCTTCACGCTTTTGATCTGCTGAACAACTTTTGGAGCCCATTTTGCCGAGAGATTGCATATGCCCGTCATTATGCTACCGGCACATTACCGAGAAATGCACACTGCCACAAGTTTTGCTAAGGTTCCTCTATTTTCAATAACTAATTTCATCCACAATTTTAGGAACAGTCAGTTTTTGTTCTACACGTGGAGCATCTGAGAAATCGCCACGTTTAAACTGCCACCTTTCACTGGATATGACTGAGTCCCGTTGTGCTTCATTGATTTCCTCATGAATTTGCGTCGGTGACTCCTTAGTGAATCAAAAAATTGATAGTTCTGATCTCAATGTTCGTGGAATTCGCCGGTGGGCGCACATGGCCTCTTCAGAGGCCTGAAAAGCTTGTGGAAATTTGTACACTTGTATGTGTATAAAATGGTTCATTCCACCTGCACTCCTGGATTGGGCTAAGAATTTTACAGCAGTTGAAATGTTTGGTTGAATGTTCGATTAGTGAAAAATGTCAAATTTTTCAGGTTGAAATTCAAGGGGGAGAAGGGAGGAATTTGATAGGGCTAATAGTAAGAAGTACGAAGATAATGGAAAAGCTTGCAAACTGGATATTGAAGCATGGTAAGGGGAAAGCACCGTGGGAAAGGTGGAGACTTTCGGGGAAAATACTTCTAATTGAGCCGTAACAATTCACGAAAGTTGAGCTTACAAATTTTTCCCGACAATCCGATTCCCTTCATTCAATGGGTTATTGACTGGTAATGCCATGGGAACAACCTTAACAGTTTGGATTTGATCAAAGTTGAAGGCTTGACAAAGTATTTATTTAAAAAGCTATTAAGAAAATTCATGAAATGAAGCTGATGAACATTAATTTCAATTCAATAGTACGAATTCTTCGGCGATGTAGGAGGGGGAGACAAGTTTCCGCCCCTAACTTTTTCATGTGATAGTTTGCATGGTAGAGACTAGTAGTTTTCGAATAAGCTTTGCGAATAAGTTGTAGGGGAGTGTTGTTTGCATCATGTATTAAACGTGTGGCGAAGCAATGTAGACACTAGTTTCCATATTTATATTCTTGGATGTCTTCCGTGTTCACTAGGTCAACTAGAACATTAATTTCATAGCAGCTTGTTTTATGTTCGTACTAACTTTTAAGACTCAGTCGGTAATTCTGAGAGGATAAGATGGGCAATTAAATTGCAGTCTTCCTATTGTCACGTTTGTCTTGGATGACGTCAGATTGAGACAATCCTTATGATAGCTACGTGTTAAGATTTAGAATTGTGTAGATATCTAGTGGTTTTGATGGTAGCTTGAAAAAAAAAAAAAATGTGGATCGTAGATTGTTATACTTTAAACTGCTTGGTGCATATAATTTTAACTCGAAAATATATCAACTTGGAAGAGCAAAGCCTGTAAAGGATGGTTGTGCTAGTCAGTAATAAAGGGCTCAGTCTGGCCTTGTGGATGAAACTTTATCAATGTGCAATGATTTAGTTTGATTTTACTCTTGTTCGTGGAAGAATACTTTTGACTTATTGGAACTCAACTTCAGCAAGCATATTGTGCCTGTTTTCTCCTCTGCTCTCACGTACAAGCAGTTCGTTTATATTTCTTAGTTTGAAAATTTATGGTTAGCTCATTAGCGGGAAACTGAACATGTCTGGATAAACCGAAATAAGATGAGTTCAGTTTGCTTCCCAGTGTGTGGAACATACTTTTCGTCTTGACTTTCCCTAAGCTCCTCTAGTTTCATCCACTGCTCCCTTTGTCGAGAGGGTGAACGTTAGAATAACATAATACACCCGGTTAAGAGAAGAGGGTGCTTCTGGAATGTTGGCTGGTGGATGAGTTTGAAGTTCTTGTATTTTTTAGATATGGGGTTTTTCTCAAATGGCTACTTTTGCAAATATTCCTACGTCAGCTTTATGTAAGATTGGCCTAAGCTATATTTTGACTGACTTAAGTTATTCGTAAATTGGTGTAGAAGTTGGTCAGTTAAACCTATATATTAAAAATTGAATTGTAGGCGCTAAAATGTTTGAGAGTTTTCTTTTTGCTAATCAGTTTTTCTGTGATTTGTTTACTACTCATTGCAGCAGTCACTAATCTTGTAGATGAGATTTAAGCAGATTGACAAATTTGCTTAACCAGTTTTTTTTTAAAGTATATAAGGCTCACTTCAAAAATGCAATAAAATTTCAACATTAGTTTTCGGTATTTAAGTGCTCTGAATTACTCTGAATTCACCTTGTCTCAACCAAATATTAGACCATTTGAGTGGGAGGCAGTATTAGATGGGCATACCTGTCTTAATTTTCCCCTCTTAATATCTGGAAATATTTAAATGTGGGCGACCCTAATGGGGGTACAAGATTCAGGTACCTCGAAAGATAACCATACCTGGTTTTCGAATAAATTGCAAGACTATTTTTCATATGTAAAACAGTAGCATGCGATCTAGAGTAAAACATGGCGGAAGAAAACACTTCAGATGTAATTACAATTATTCAATGTTCTCACTAATCATTTTTAGTTTCATACATTAATTTGAAAGGGTTAAGTGGGGAATCAAAATTGGTCATCTCTCCTATTCTGGGCCTCCTGTTCCTAGCGTTTAAATTCATTCAGCTAATCTAATCACACCAGGGAAAACTCCAGCCTTTGTAGTTCAGTTCTAAGTTAGCGAACACTAAGATTAATACCGCACTACTACTGCTATTACTACTACCCAATCCGTCAAATCTCGTTCAGATTCTTTCGAACAGAAGTTTTATGGTCGTGGGAACAAATCTGACAGATTGGTTCCTCTCACACTCGTAATGACTGAATTCATCCCGGTGTATATAAAAGCCACACTTCAAACGTATCGAGCTAGATTTTTGAAACTATTTTCTTCTGGCCCCAAAACTAGCAAATGTACTTTAACTTTTTTAGGCAGCCTAGATATTAGTTCTTATATAACAAGATTTGATTCTTAATTTCGAAAGATTTTTTTTTTTTTTTTTTTAATTTCCCTATATGGCTCTTATCTTGGTATTGACTGGTTATGCTATTGACATCCCTAATTAGAAAATTCGACAGCAATGCAAGGTTACAGGAGTAAATATACTGTATATCAGTCATGCGTACTCGCTATGCTAGAATTATTTAAATTCCTTTAAATATCCAGAAAACAGATTGTGGAGGATGCCGTATGTGAGAGTTCCGAAATACGGTTTGACTTAACATGGTGAATTGTTGGCAAAAAGAAAATTGGATGGCAGTTCTCCTCCCTGCTTATATCTATCTATCTATATCTATATCTATATATTAGTCCTGCAATGTCAAATCTTCTATAGAGGAATAGGAGTTCCCTTAAATATTGAGTCAGCATAACACTGATAGTTTTTTATTGTAAGAGGCTGAAAACTTGTCCACTAATATGATGGATTAAAAATGTAGCCTACGTACGTGCTCGTAATCCCGAATTTCGAAAGTCTTACTCGCATTATTGTAGACTATCATAGTAGCGCATCTGACTACCATAAGTTTTTTTAATGTTGCTACTATAGTATTTATTTCAATGGCGGTAGTCCGTCACGAGACAGCGTGGAAACCTCGTGGCGAATGTCAGTTGCAATGATTCAGTAGGGAAAGAGGTCTGGCCTCTGGGCGCGATCGCGAACTTAGCAACCAGACAACACGTTAGTTTTCATTCTACAAACTGTTCTACCAAGGTGAGTCACAGGGGAAAATCACGTGACTAAGTCCAGTGCAAGTTTCCAGCCAGACCGGCGCTGTACTGTAGACGTAATGGCAACACTTGCGTGCGAAATATACTAGTATTAAAGTACGATCGAATTGAAACGGGATTTCCGCTCCCCTCGGTCTCCCGTCTTACCTTTGTTGATAAAATACTGCATTATGCAGTTACTAGTATCAGTAAATACTGGTTCCAAATAAGCTTTGAAGATTTGTAAGTTGGTGTCGGAGGGAAGTACTGGTTGGGGTGGAGGTTAAGGAAGCTTAGTCGGCAAAGTTAAAAAGCACGCGGTAAATAATAGATTTTAATAAACTTGAACAAAATTGGGCGGAATGAATTTTGCGCTTTCTCAAAATTAAAGGCCTCGAATCTCTGCCACCTTCGTTTATATTCTGGTAAGTTTGAAATCTGTGCCGGCTGTTTCAAATACCTCCACAATAAATTCAGAAATGAGGTTTATGGACACTAAATGTTGATGCAAGTTCAGATATAGAAATTCCAGCAGTGAAATTTCAGTAATTTCTAACTTCCAATACAGTTACAGGCGTTTGGAAGGCTGCTAAAATAACTACATATCACATTGCCTCCCTCTCCTCGTGCAGTTACACTGGAAGCTCTGAACTTCTACATATTGACTGAGCGTGGGTAGGTGGCTAGAGTTTCTGCGTGGCAAACGGAGGTTCCGACTTCAAATCCACTGAACGGCTATCCTGATTTGTATTTTCAACCAAGCGGATACTGGGGTGGTACCTGCAAATATAGTTTGTGGCAGACTTCCTTTCACTCTTTTCCTCTGTTCACTTCAGTATAAATTGACTGACTTCTATAGTACTGTTTATCATACAGTTTTGAGTTCCGGTATCCAAGCAGATTACCATCCAACTTGTTTCGAGTAATAGTTCTACTAGAACGTAAGAACTGACGGGGACGTGTACTGTCTATAATTAATCGGTGTTCCGTGACTTCGAGACGCGAAGCTATCCAAACTAATTGTTACAAAGTATAAAGATACCAACTAAATGTGGTTTTACCCCCTTCTCCAAAAAAAAAAAAAAAAAAAAAAAAAAACTTACTATTGCGAGCGTATCCTGCGAAGTGTTTAACATTAGACAAAAAGTGCCTTTTCAAATTCGAAAGTAGGCGAGAGAGAAAAATAAATTTACAAAACCAGAATCGAGATGAAACCTTGTCTCGCGGACAATACCAGTTCCCCGAGTTTAAATCTAGAGCAATTACAAGATTTATAGAAAAAAAAATCATGTACAAATTTCAGTAATATGGCTTAAGTGTTATAACATCTTTCATGGACTTGTAGTAACGCGGAAGGATTTTTAGATGAACTTAAGACAAAGCATTTTTTTTTTTTTTAATTACGAAGCTAGAGTAAAATTGCGAGAAGACTAGAAAAAGGGTTACAAGAAGAGAAAATTCGAGAATATACGAGAATTCGACAAACTATCTCGAAGTACTTCCAGTCCAGTTTGAATAAAATTGCTTCAGTGGCGGGTGCAGGGTAATTTTGCTTGACCGGGATGTATACATATGGGATAAACGGTAACTAAGATATCGAAATGAGTAAGCTTGCTGAAAAAAAATACTTGGATATGATTAACAGTAGTGGGACGACTTGATTTAACGCTTAAGATCTTATATTTTTTTGCGGAACCTCGATGGGATTCTCGATGGGAGGTCATGTGATTTGCATACCACGTTGAGCTGTAGGTCTACCGCTGAGGTATGTGCTAAACTAACTTCGAGAAGCTAGTCGTAGCGTTGAGAAGTCTCAATCAGCTGCAAGCTATTGTAGTTTTCGTCTGCTCCTCTATTGATACGCAGGGACGTAGACCTAGAACTTAATAAGTCTCCCACTGGGAATTGAACTTTGATCTTCAACGCCGAAGTTAGAACTCGAACAATTTAGTCACGAGGGGCTCTGCATAAACTCATATGAACTTCGTATGACCTTTACTTCAAAATTTTTTACTAGCGGACATCGCAGTAGTTTGGTTCCTTTGCCCAGTTGCATTTTGTATCTCATTTGGCACAATGATGCATGGATAACATTCGTTTAATTTCGTGCATGAGACTAGTTTGATCAGTAGTTTCAAATTGACTCTACGTTCAATTGTATGTTTGGGAGTTTAATAACTGAGTTCACAATCAAAATTATATGAACCAAGTTGCCATAGAAATTCGGTTTTCACTAGGCAATGCGGAAGAATACCCGTACGTACTCTTTGTATATTTTCTCTTCAGTTTTCTTATTTAACCTGTCCGGAGTCTCGGTCACTCCGTAAGTTTGGTCAATTTGATTTTCTACAGGAGCATGCATGAGAAACTTGCGACGAAGCTTAAATCTAGTATTTTAGGCTGTATATCCGTAGTCTTTTAAATTGTGTAATTCTAGCGTAGATGCCTCAGGATTTCGTTGCTTTAATAAATGAGCACACGCATTCACATTCTAGACTTTAATTTAGATGGCGAGCTCTTCGTTGAAATTCCTGTTGTGCGGCACATCGTTTCTTAATTTTCGATGTCTACTACTATATGGCGGTGCTTGACGTGACGGAACTGTTGTATTTGGTAAAGTGTTGTAGTTGAGACCGGAATCCGTTCCTTCCCTAATGGAAGGAGGTGGTGCTTAGTGTCTGCGCGTTGAATGCGTGATGGCAGGCAGTTTCTACTACTTCGTGTCGACAGGAAGGACAAGTCCTTTTTTTCTTCTTTCATGGCCACGTGGAAACATTCAGTTCATAATTTGGGATGGGGAGCAATGATAGGTATTTTGTATTGAACATAAGTGTATTATTTCTTTGTCATTTGTAGGAAGAAATTTTGATAGTTTTAACCCCAGATCAGTATTTCCCAATTGGTGGCTCGCGGACCCGTAGGGTTCGTGGCATTTAAATATCAAAGGTGTAAAAAAAAAAAAAAAAAAAAAAAATAGAACTTTCGTGGCCATATGATAAGCGTACGTGCCTTGGGCGCAGTAAACCTTAAATTGCCGATAACTTGTAGTTCGGATCCCACGTTACTCTCAAAGCCTGTGCTAAACGGGACGCTAAAACAAGTGGACCTCACCCTTGTAGGTATGTACCACTGAAAACCTCGCATCTCCTGTAAATGTTTATTACTATTTACATTATTTCGAATAAATAAAAAAAAAAAAAAGGCTTCAATAGGGAAGACAGTAGACTTATTTCCAATTTTTTTTCAGTAATAGCAAGGAATAATTAGAAGTAAACTACTTAAATCTGAGCTTTTTCCAGTCACTGCTGTTACAGGGTATTCGCGTAAGGGCAAAATGAACTCAACAAAACTTCGTTCCGAGTAGCAAGGTTATAGTAGATTCAGACCTACGTACAAATCAAATTTTGTACTTTTTCTCTGCCATAAGTATTGTAAATATTATCTGCAGTATTACAGCACTTGCATGTAAACATTGCTTCAAATTTGAAGCAATCCATAAAAAAAAAAAATCAATAAAAACAGGCTTTCTTTTTGCTAGTGTAAACCAGCAAATTAATCATATCAAGTAAGGTGGCGGAAAAATGAAACAAACTAAAGGTCGACTTTAGCAAAATATTCTTCATAAACGTAAATATGAAATACAAAAGCTGATAGAAAAACTTCGGACAGATAGTAAGAATGACATACACAAAGGAACAACTTGCTCCATACAAAAAGTAAGATTTGGATGAAACAACTGTTTTTGCCAGAAGGTGGAATATAAACAGAAGTCTCTGACCCTAGAATGCACTTCATTCCCTGATGTTTTTAGTTGATGTGCAATTGCAGTAATTGTAGAACCAGATCAAAGGTTCGAATTCATCCTAGGAAAAGATTTCCTAAGTTAAATTATGGAATAAGAAAAGCAATAGTTAGAAGTGTAGCATACTTACACAAACCAAAATTTCTTTGTGCATTAACCCCTTCCACTAAGATTTATTTTCTGAATTCTGATAATTGAAGTATGTTATATATATATAATTATAAAGTCTATAATACACTTTTATAACTTTCAAAACATCAATATAGTAACACTGATGTTAGAATATTTTATGTCTAGTGTAGCTCGTCAGTGAGATTTGGCACTGGAAGGCTGTGAAGAGCTACTCATCTCAGTGCAAGAGGTTAATAGCAGTCTGAGACTAATTTTCAAATATATTGTAATTTGGAATTAATCTTTGATCTTGAAGGATAATCACTGCAGAAACAAGCTTCTGAATGATCTTTTTCTACATAGCCAAAGCTTGTAGCTTGTAACTTGTAATCTTTATCTACATTCACCTCTACTTTTCTCCGTAAACCAAGGCAGTTTCCTCAAATATCTCAATATAGCACTTCCACGAGATAATTGCAGGAATATTAAACTGACTTGTTCAGAAACTCTTAGCGACTAGTTATACAGGGTGGCTCACAATTACGTACGACTGTAATATTTGTAATTCTGGATATTTTCGGTATGGCAACACTAGCCTGTGTGGATAACTGTCACTGGACTTAGAACCATTAGTGTATGTCAGGATGGCGGAACGGTTCTCTAGAACAGCGTGTGCATTATGGTCTGAGGAGTGGCCAGCTCGATCTCCAGATTTGACTACCTGACTTGAGGCGTTTTAAAGGACAAAGTATAATCACATTTGCAATTTGGCCAAACTATGGGAAGCTATCAGTCCCACAGGATACAGTACGGCTCTTTTAAGTTGCTTCTGACAATGTTGCTCTGTCTCTAGGCATGTATCAATTTAGATAGTGCATTGGTGAACTATGCTATAGAGAACAGATTAAAATTCTTGTAAGGAGAGGTACGAGAGTAATGTATTTTTTTAATAGTTATTTGCCGCAATGTTGGGAACATCATACAATTATAGACCACCCTGTAAATTACCATGCCAAATAATTTCATTTGGCACCTGTAGGGATGCGTACGAATGACGCTAAGGCTGTCGTCGCATCGAGGTTGTTGATAAAGCTAAAACAAGTTACAGTAAGTATATAATAATAATAATAATAATAATAATAATAATATAATTTTTTTCGACATCTGATTAGCATGCAGTAAATTTCATTTGACTGATGCAGTAGTCGAACAACTGACTATTAACACAACTAACGAGCCTTTATTTTTCTACCTTTTTTGAGTTGCCCACTCGCTCTTTTTTTTTTCCCCTTAACTCTTGGGTGCTCATTAGTCGCATCACTTGTCCATATTCAAAATATTGCGGTAGCACCACGTTGCGTAGTCGTTAACGCTCTCGCCTTCGGCGCCGGAGCTGTCCCGGGTTCGATTCCCGGTGGGGGCACTCGGTAGAAAGTTTAAAAGGCCAGCCTCCTGAATGTTTTCCTCATTCACACCAAGCAAATGTCGGAGTGGTACCTAACTTATAGGTCCCAGGCCACTTCCTTTCCCCATCCTTTCTTCCTTCCCCTTCCCCGGATAGTGTGCTCACTGAGGGACGTCATCCCTCATACATGACGGGCTAAATGGCCATAGATACCGAAAGTCCAGTAATATTAATCCTAAATCAAAATATTGCGGAAATAATAATCCTCTTTCTTGTATTTAGTACTTGGAAAAATTAAGTTCGTGCTGTCGATATCTATTCTGAAATGTCTTAATTGCATTGGCTTAAATAGCAAATTTAGCAAGTACGAATACTTCATTGGTTTAGTAAGTAGTACCTTCTGTTCTAGAAAAATTAGTATTTGAGTTGCTTTGAAAAATGGAAATAAGACTCAAAACTCGTAAGGCCATATCAGACATGGCCTAGTTTGTGCAATCCAAACCACAAACTATTACCACAGCACTTGAACCACAAACAAGTATTTTAAGGTAGGTCAACGAAAATATAACTATTGTCTCCGGTATAGTTGTAAAAAGTAGTTGCCTCTTTCACTTCCCCTAAACTAACTTGCACTACTTTCCAAGTAGGTGCTCCCAAACTAACGAAATACGCGCTTTATAAGATGTGGGGAAAGCTATTCATTCCCTTTAGCATTCGCTTTTGTGGCGCGTTTTATTGATACTGAGCTATGGGTGCGTCGCATTGCGATAGGCTACAAGGCGACTGAGTGGAAGTGAAATATGTGGAATTGGGTCACGAATATTTCCAGTAGCACCATCGCTACGAAAGGGGGAGAGCTGGTCAAGGTCGCCAATAGGTTTGTCCACGAGGAACATGGCAAAGGTGTCTTCATTGTTGAAGATAGGAACTAAACTTTTTTTGAGCTGTGTATCGCGTAGTGACCACTCGGCAATCACTGACAGCACACTTGCCGCAAATTCAATAACATACATGACCTTTCACTTTGATCAGAAGCAATGCACTCGTTAACGCAGTTCATAAATTCACTTATTTTCTAAAATCAGTTTTTACACTAAAATTACATGCAGAAGTGTGGAAAGTCGAACAGAACTACTTACTATTCTGCCATTTGTAGACACAGCACAATCAGCGAGGGCAAGTCTTGCGATGTAGATTCAGCGACCCATTTATAAATTAGACCCTATATGGTTGCCAGATTGAGCTGGAGACATTTGAAACTGAAGGTTTCGGCACACTAATACTGCCCTTGCTTCTAATGCTTAAGAGCCTGCCTTACTAAAATTAATACAAAATTTGCTATTTTTCTTTTGCTTGTTTATTCATCAGTGAAAGGAGATAATGAAGTGCAAGTCACCAAAATCATAGATAATGTTATTCTACAACAGAAAATATGAATCTGAAGAATGTTCAGTGTTGCCATCCATAGAAATTACAGTGCTACCAGAAAAAACAATTTCCCTAAAATCTAAGTTAAGGCAGCGAGTAGAGGAACAAAATCAACTGCATTTAGTTACGTATCATATTGTTTTGGTTTCCTGTGAACTACTTTTTAAATAATAGTTGTATTTAGTTTGTAATAAACAAAATAGTTTTAACATAGTTATTAAAACTAAATAATAATGTTAATTAAAAAGTAGTTCACAAGAAACCAAAACATGATACGTAATCAAATGAAGTTGAGTTCGTTCCTCTACCCGCTGCATTAATTTAGATTTTAGGGAAATTGTTTTTCTGGCAACATTGTAATTTATATGGATGGCAACACTGAACATTCTTCAGGTTCATATTTTCTGTTGTAGAATAACATTATCTATGATTTTGGTGACTTGCACTTCCTTATCTCCTTTCACTGATGAATAAACAAGCAAAAGAAAAATGGCAAATTTTGTATTATTTTTAGTAAGGCAGGTTCTTAACTACTGTTACCAACACTACAGTTGCCGCTAAAAAAAAAAAGTGCACTATACAGACCTAAACTACAATAACAAGTGATTCTACACCAACTTGATACTTTGCTTTTGAGTGCGGTTTCTTCAGAAGTTGTCTGTATTGAGAGGGGGGGAATATAGATAATTTTCGCATGTTTATCTGAACTAATTTTGATCCTATCGATATTTTGATCATAAGCGCAGATTGCATGAGTGCTTAGGGGCTGATGCACCCATTGAAGATTGTTTTAACTTAAAAAAAAAAAAAATTAAAAAATGGTAATAACGGAAACTACTTTCTGTGAATAATCTCACTTTCCCCAAGCACTAGGTGAATAAGCGCTATGGATCAGTTTGGCACGTAAGGAATGCTTTCGCGGTACGATCGTTGTAGTCTTCGTAAATTTGACCTTGGATAGTACAATTGTTAATTTCAACTGCTTTTATTACTTTGAGCGACTGTCTTATTGTGGGAACAGAAATGTTAGAGAATTTCATGGTCAGTTTTTGTAGCTGTATGTGTCTGGTACTCTATGTAAAAACTGCTAGACCACACACTTTAAAGGTATTTGGACAGATTTTAAATGGTACTTTGAGGGGGGACTTGCTCTAGTAGTTTGCTGGAAGGTGAAAATAGAAAACTGCAGTTTGATCGCTGCTTATTTCCTATATAAAGATTTCAACTCTAAAATTCTGATAATTTTAACCCTAGGATAAAGAATTTCATCTGCTCTTTAATATTATTAGTATTCCATAACTTGACTTCTAAAAGTAATTTCTCAAACTGCAGAGGCATAAATGTAGTACGTAATTTGGAGACTTAGTTAACTTTCTAGTGAACTTTCATAAACATTTCATGGACATACGGTAAAATTTGGTTAAATTATGTACACTTCTATGCACTGACTTATTTGTTCAACGTATAGAGATAATTTTTTAAATATTTCAAAGGAGTATTTAATTTTCCTCTTGAACTGAAGTACTGTATATAGAAGTGATTTACTAGAGCAGAACTATTCCTCAAACTGTTCTGCTTAGTATTTTAATAACATGTAAAATTTGAAAAATGAAAAGAGAAAGATGCCGGTGGTGATCGCTTGTAGCGCCAGGTTTTGGGTTCACATTCCGTCTGCCCCTATTTATTCCCTGTGCACCACCGTTAAAGTCTCCGTTCCTCGAACTAAAATGGTTTGTGACTCGATAAGGATTGATCTCACGGTTAGGAAATCCTATCTCCCCGCGGTGTCCCAGGGCTTTAGGGAAATAAGATCCCTCTAAAACCGTGTAAGCAAATGAAACTTGATATTATTCGCATACGTATCCTGAATTCACGTGCTGCAACGCTGAAAGAGAATTTTGCTCCAATGTTTGGTTTGTGTGAACGAACTAGACTGACTCTCACTTTCCAAGTGGACTGAACAATAATAGTAGTAATAAGAATAAAACCAGAAAATAAACGAATATCTAGAATTTAGAATTTAGTTGAAAATTCTGAAAATCAGTCTAATCCCCACTAGAATCGAGAAATGCTTATATTGCCTAATTTGCCTAACAGATCCTTTGGAAACCAATGATATGCTTGAGGTTTGGGATACAACTGGTTTATGAAAGAAAAAGCTTACGAATTTGATTAACAATGTAATAAAAGTTTTAATGAGCAAATGAAAACAATAACAAAAAAAAATGTTTTCTAAAAAAATTAAGCAAGCTGAAGGTTAATATTGAATTTTGGGTTTTCTGACAACAAATGTTCAGAATAAGGCATGAGGCCTTAACACAAAAAAATCAATTTAAGTAAATTACATTGAACTATGTAGTGAATGAATTGTTATCATTAACCTGACACAAATAAACAAACTGTGGAATTGATGTTTATAACCAATGCTAGATGCAATCTTACATTGTTTACATTCTATATAGAGCTTTCCTGATTTACATAGATATCATACCAAACTGGTTAAATTACAATTTTGCATTGAAAAATACCTAATTATTTGACATCATATGCTAAGTATATAGTTTACGTTGATTAGCTGATTTATTTTGACTATAACCTTTTTAATATTTACGAGATTAAGATATTACATAGCTAGACGGAATTTTGAATATAATAACCTATATTTTATTCGGGTGAAAACTAAGTATTGAAATGATTTAAAATGAGTTAATCTAGTTGAAGTAAGTGGAAATGAGTTGAAATAACTTGAATTGAAATAAAATAAATCGAGAAACAAGTCATGACTTTGATTTGAGATTTGTGGGAAGTATGAAAGAAACATAGAATGATCCAAGGGAGTTAAATAAACCTACTGCCTGACTGCTAACCATTTCTAATTATTTAAATTAATAACTGAGAATGAGAATAAATGCACTAAATATGCACTTTGACATTTACCTAACAAGCATACACTATCAAATACATAAAATCAATGAGCGTAGCATTACCATTTCGTTATGCATAAAGGCTACATATATATACTCATATTAACACAAGTAGAAAATTAATAGACACAAACATATATCGATATATATATATATATATATATATATATATATATATATATATATATATATATATATATATGTAAAATCATAAGTAAATACATGCATACATACATAAAAAATCAAATAACACATGAATATAAATAATAAATGTCAAGACGTCTCTCGAGATTTCTTTAATCTGAATATATTGAGTTTTTCGTGATTTTCTCTTTCTCATTAATAGGATTGGTATACGGCCGGACATTTTCATGTATTCGTCTAGTTTATTCGTCTAGTTTATGCGCATAAACGTCTGATCGCTCGATTGTTAGAGGATCAGACTGACGTAATAATTGCGGCTTTACTTAGCCTACTTCGTATTTTTCATCTATATTCTACCTGACTGTACTAATGTCGGTTCCGCTTTATTTATGGATTACGTATCTCCAACCAAGAAAATGATTAATTGCGAGACTAGTCGCATATACATCATAGTTACTAATTAATCCTTTAGCTCTCTTACGTAACATACATTTGATGACTCATTACAATATTATTTATTAGAGTTTTGCTAGTATATAGATCGAAATAGACTCATTTAGTACGTCCACTTCTATGCAAAATTACTTTACAAACACTATAATCTTTGGACAATTGAAACAATGTCTTGAATATATTTTCTAAGAATATCTATTATGTCTTGTTCAAAATTATCTTACAGTTCTCATATTACATGTACATAGCGCAGATGATGCATTTTTACTTCATACAAATTTCCATATGTTAAAGTAAATACTTCTTTCATCGTTAAAGGTCTACAACCTGCCATTCGATCTACTTTTAAATTAACTTTCTTTATATGTTATCAAAAAAATCTAAGTGACAAATAGAGAAATGACCTAAACTACTATCTCCTTAATAAAAACGACATATTCACTAAAGTCACAGAATATCTATATATAAGTATCATTAAAAAAAAATATCTCTATTTTAATAAGCCTTGCTCAAAAAGAAAGAAAAAAAAATCTAATTGTTTAGCAATTACAGTTCGAGTTGGAAAATCTTTTCTCCACGCGGTGTAAATACATTAACAGTTTTCAAATAGTTCCGACTTTATATCGCGAACGTCTTGCATTTTATTCAATGACGAAAATTTCCCTTTTGGAATCAACAAAAAATAATTTGGATGAGTCCTACCTTTCGCCGTACACACTGCTCTCACCACCAAGCTCACCACTAAGCTCAGCACACACATACAGATGTCCCTGCGTTTACTGGCTTCCTTCTTTCGTGAGAAGTGTCCTGGATTCGGAGTTCCTCTCTTCGATTCCCGCTGCGTCCTCCTCTCAAACTGGAAGGGGCGTCGCTCTTGGGCGTCTCCTGATCCATCAAGGTGGGGCTTCTGTTGGTCCATTTCTGATAGAATGCACTCTCACTAAAAGCACTTTCAGACGTCACACTGCACCAACATCACTCTCGGTGTTAAAAGTGTAGTGTTACACGGATAAACAGTGTTTATTGTTTTTAAGCATTGTGTATAATACTTCAAAAACTGATTATGTATGATTAAAACTAGTTCAAGTGCTTTCGGTGCGTATGTAGGTTATTCTAATTGTCTGTAATAGCTCGTGATTACGTTTATAAGTACGAAACTCTGTCACTCAAAAACAATGTTTGTAGGCGTTTCGCGATCTATATATATATATATATATATATATATATATATATATTAGCAGCGTTACAAAGTTTATATATATATGTTTATGTATATAAATATATTTTGAAGAAGATCAATGTGTAGGTCACTATGCTAAGGAAAGATTGTAATTTCGTACACTCGGCTTCGGTAAGTTTAGCCGCACATTGTTATTGTGAACTTAACTTTTGATTATGACTGTAGTGTGTGTGTAAGTTCCGGGTATGTTTTTGTGTTGCGGTGGTACGCTGTTTCCCGGTGAAGAATTATTTTACGACTCCTTTGGAGTTTTGAATTTTTAACCTGCCGAACTTTTTGGATACGCCTCTAACGGTGTCTTGGATTTCGTCTCTGCTCTCTTATTCGTTAAGTTATTTTGGTGTCCTAAATTTTGATTCTCTTGTTCTCCGCCTAGTTACGGTGTTCGGGCGTCGTTTCTCTAACGTACGTGCTTCCTTCAAATTTCACATGTTATATCGAAAATTTTTATGAGAGTTGATTTGGCTCCTAGTCGTCTCGTGCATGGTTTTGGACCATTTCACAGTTCTATGTTAAAATTTTATCTTGGTTCTGAGTGGCGACATATGGTCTATGCTGTGATTTTGACAAATTCGCAGAGATTATATTTCTACTTGGATTCTATTCAACGTGTTAGGACTTTATTATTTTTCTCAATTTCACAAAAAGATGCTAAAAGCTGTTTTGTTCTTGTTTCTTGCGTTCACGCCGGGAACTCTGTTGTGTGTGGTTTTCTACGTGTGTGGCTTAGGCAGTGGTATTGAGAGACAATGGAAGGGTCTTTCAACTGTCCTCGCCGCACGGACAGGTATACAGAAAAAAATAAAACATGTTACTTCTCGGATAGTAAGGGAAAATAAAGAGAATGTTCTTTGGCTCTTTAAACAAACAAAAATGAAAATGAAAATTATATGCACTAATGTTCATAATTATACGCAAAATTGGGTTTAAAAGATTTATTTAAAAATTAAATAAAAATGGTAATGATGCAACTGTCACAGTTATCCCCCTCCTAAGATGGAGCAGATGATGCAACTTAGTTGAAGCAGATCTCCATCCTAAGAGAAACTTTGTGATTGACATTGCATCATGAATTCTAAGTGCAAATTGAACATTACATAAAAATCCGAACCCTAGTCAGAAATTTCAAAGTTCACACAAAAATATTCTGAAGTACATGAAAATTCTATCCCTAATTTTGAAGTTCATAGAAAAGTTGAAGTGCATAAAAATCCGAACCCGAATAGTTTTTACCTCGTGCGCTCTGATCTGCTAGTAGACGATAGGTCTCAGGTGTCGAGTTTGTGGTCAGTTCAAGCTGCTGGACACAAGCTTATGAGGCATGTTTTAAGTAATGACTTTTATCTTAATTGTCTCTTGGAGTTCTTCTTTAATTTTCTTCCTTCTGGTCTGCATCATCGCAGGTGTAATAATTGGAACTCTTCGTTATTTTATCTGCGCGGGATACGACTTCTTACTTTTCTTCCAAAGTGCTGGCTGCCCTAGGTAACAAAACAACAAAACAACAGTATTATATAATCTTCAGCGTCTTATATCATCGGGAAAGAGAGCATTGGTTACAGAGGGTGGCATGGAGCTTCAATTCCTCCATGTGCGAGGGCAAAGCCACTGCTCGCACTTCTGCTTTTATCCTTCGGCCATGATTCTTCTTCAGTAACACAACTTTAAAATATAAGGAGAGTAAAATAATTGAGGCAAAGTTCCATATCGCGAACATCCAATTGTGGGAACTTGCAAACATCTTGGTGGAATTGTCATCTGCTCGTAGCTCACTATTCTTTGGCTCGGCGCGTTTTCGCAGGTATCATCACCAAGGGGAAGGGGTGCGTTGAGTCTCTGCTCTAAACGCAAAACTCCACTTCAGAGAGCTCAAATCGGGAATCCTTCTCTACCGATTGCTCTGTATATAGGCACTTCTTCGTGCATAACAAAAATTATATCTCCTGTGCCGGTTTTAATGCTGGGTTGCGCACATTGGTGAACGTCTTTTTCCAATCTTCCTCTGTAATTTTTATTGCCTCACATCCGGTATCTGAAATAAAGTTAAAGTAAATACACTGGTAAACAATTTCACTTCTGGGCATTATGCGTCCATATAATTCATCTTATTCTTTATGTTTATCTTCTAGGGTTAGCCACTTGGATAAAAGATGCCGTTACATTCAAATGCGCTGTGCCATATACAAAATTCACTTATATTTCTTTAATCAGTTTTTTGCTAAGTTTTCTTCTCCGCGCTGATATTTCAGTTTTCAATTCTTCTTTTCTTGCATGATCTTCTTGCAATTCTTCTTCTTTACTTCTTGCATGCAATCATTCTATTTCTGGGCTTCCATTTCTTTTCATGCCATTGTGTATTTGAGGTTGTTTTCCAGCAAGCTGTTGCGTAACCTTGACTCGAACCTGGACCGTTGCAAGTCAATTTTTAGTAAACAAATGTCATAGCCGGGCGAATGGTAACAATGCAGATACCATTCTTGTCATTTTCGGGGTTTTCCTCTTTATCTCCTGGGTACCTCCAATTGTCATTACTCACTTCTTGAGTTCTCACCACTTTGATAGGGACAATCATTGTATCGTCTCGGCCATCTTTACATCGTGCGTCTAACTTGTGTTCTCCTCTCCTGGTACCTTCATCCTGAGCGGTAATACATGGCGGATTTGCTTCGTTCTCCCAGTTATCATCGCTCATCTCTTGTTTCATTTGGTCTGACTTGACTGTGAATCTCTTGTCGGTCACATGGACTTCTCTGGCCGTTGTAATTTATCCATGAATCTTGGTCTTCGACTTCAAGTATTCCTTTTCCTTCTACATTTCTGGAGTCTTCTGCCCATTTTCTCCATGGCTTCTGGTGATTATTCCTCCTGCAAAAGGTATGGCGGCGTTGCCATCCTGGACGTTTGTCGTGGAAACATTTCATTCTTGCATCCTTGTGCCGTATTGGCTGTATCCTTGTCTTCCCAGGGACCATTCTTCCACGCAGTTTGCGTTTAATCTTAAATTTCGGAGTGTTCAAAGCGTTGGAAACGCTTGTGCTTATCTCTACTGTTGGGTCAGTCTGCTTGGTCTCCTGATGTGTATCCTGCACAATTTCTTCTGATGGAAGTTCCTCCAGTATAGCTTCTAATTTCTTCCTTTCCACAATTTGGTTGGGCTGTTCTCGTTCCGGAATGACCTCAGCGTCTTGCAACTCTTCCTCGTGAAGTGGTTCTTCTCGAATCTCATCTGTCTCATACTGTTTCTCTTGGAGCCTTTCTCGCTCTTCGCGTTCTCTTCTCATTTCTTGTATGTTCTCGTCAATCTTTCTGGTGTTCTCGTCAATCTTCCCGTTTATTTCTCCAAAGTGTTGGTCGAACATCTTGTTAATATCTTCTTTGTGTTCATCTAACTTCTTGTTAAGTTCTTCTTTTTGTTCTTCGAACTTTTCCATTAGTGTCCGGAACATGGCTAACACATCGTTGTTTGCGGGAGTTCTGGTAGACTCGTCTGGCTGCACTTTCCTTGGCGTTTCTTCTGATGACTGAGATCGCCTTTCCTCAGTAGACGCCACTGTTGTGTTTAGGACGCCGCATGTAACACATTCCAGATGGGAAGATGATGGGGTTATTTCTTGCTCCCAGACATCTCTGCCGCAA
This sequence comes from Thermobia domestica, assembly GCF_964235325.1. Classification (NCBI taxonomy): domain Eukaryota; kingdom Metazoa; phylum Arthropoda; class Insecta; order Zygentoma; family Lepismatidae; genus Thermobia; species Thermobia domestica. Next base: position 95,239,045 of record NC_137454.1, read on the forward strand.
TCTGGACAAATCTGTTGCTCTCCCGTCAGCATCTTGGTCCTTATTTCTTCTGTCTGTGCCCGCAGTCTTGGCATCTGAAACTAAAAATATACGGCTTTTGCGCCGAATTATTTTTGCACATACACAAAAATATATTTCTTAATTACTAAATTAATTTTGCAAATAATATTCTTGCACTCCAATATTAAAATCTGAAGTTTCGTCGCTTATAGTTATACACACACAACACGTTTTACGTTATTTATTTATTATTCATGAAATAAGCCTGAGTGTACGATCTTTCGCAATAATTCCACAGCATAGTAATTCACACCTTAAATCATCTTATCTTAAAGTTTACTAAATGCTATACTTAACCTACCTTGGTGTTGATACATTTCTAACTTAATCCTATACATACTGAAAATTCAAATGATAAACTAATATATGCACACCTTAAATATGAACTAATAAAAGAAAAGTTATTTCTATGTAAATATATGAATGGATATCTTACAAATACATGAATGGTAGCAGGTTCGAGTTGATTTTAGCAACTTGTAGTTATTATCCTATTTCTATTTTCCTCACCTGGTTACCTTATTTTTCTTCTTTTTCTTCTTTTCCTTGTTCAATCACCCATTTTCAATACAAATAAATTCTGCAAACTGAATATTCTCTACTGCTAGCTCAACGTAAACGTAACTTACATTCTTCTGGCTGAAAAAGAAATGAAATTGGAGGGGAAAAGAACGTTGATCGTTCCTAGAAGTACTGTTCAACTTGCGTTGAATTTAGTTCGATTCCAAGGCTCATTATGTAGCTGATGATAATCTTAGCAAGTAGTTACTTTTTTTTTATATATAATGAGTTCTTAAAAATAATGGAGTTCTTTGAAGCGTATTCGTCGAGACTGTAAAGTAATTATCGTGTCTGACAATTAATTATCGCATCTAAAAATAAATTATCGAATCTGAAAGTTAATTATCGGGTTTAAAAATTAATTATCGGGTCTGAGCGTAAATTATCGAGTTCGAAAATTTATTATCGTGTTTGAAGATAAATTGTCGAGTTCGAAAATTAATTATCGAGTCTGAAAAAATTAACTATCGAGTTTAAAAAAAAATTAACTATCGAGTCTAAAAATTAACTATCGAGTCCCTGTTCGGGCGCCATATTTGTAAAATTTGAAAAATGAAAAGAGAAAGATGCCGGTGGTGATCGCTTGTAGCGCCAGGTTTTGGGTTCACATTCCGTCTGCCCCTATTTATTCCCTGTGCACCACCGTTAAAGTCTCCGTTCCTCGAACTAAAATGGTTTGTGACTCGATAAGGATTGATCTCACGGTTAGGAAATCCTATCTCCCCGCGGTGTCCCAGGGCTTTAGGGAAATAAGATCCCTCTAAAACCGTGTAAGCAAATGAAACTTGATATTATTCGCATACGTATCCTGAATTCACGTGCTGCAACGCTGAAAGAGAATTTTGCTCCAATGTTTGGTTTGTGTGAACGAACTAGACTGACTCTCACTTTCCAAGTGGACTGAACAATAATAGTAGTAATAAGAATAAAACCAGAAAATAAACGAATATCTAGAATTTAGAATTTAGTTGAAAATTCTGAAAATCAGTCTAATCCCCACTAGAATCGAGAAATGCTTATATTGCCTAATTTGCCTAACAGATCCTTTGGAAACCAATGATATGCTTGAGGTTTGGGATACAACTGGTTTATGAAAGAAAAAGCTTACGAATTTGATTAACAATGTAATAAAAGTTTTAATGAGCAAATGAAAACAATAACAAAAAAAATGTTTTCTAAAAAAATTAAGCAAGCTGAAGGTTAATATTGAATTTTGGGTTTTCTGACAACAAATGTTCAGAATAAGGCATGAGGCCTTAACACAAAAAAATCAATTTAAGTAAATTACATTGAACTATGTAGTGAATGAATTGTTATCATTAACCTGACACAAATAAACAAACTGTGGAATTGATGTTTATAACCAATGCTAGATGCAATCTTACATTGTTTACATTCTATATAGAGCTTTCCTGATTTACATAGATATCATACCAAACTGGTTAAATTACAATTTTGCATTGAAAAATACCTAATTATTTGACATCATATGCTAAGTATATAGTTTACGTTGATTAGCTGATTTATTTTGACTATAACCTTTTTAATATTTACGAGATTAAGATATTACATAGCTAGACGGAATTTTGAATATAATAACCTATATTTTATTCGGGTGAAAACTAAGTATTGAAATGATTTAAAATGAGTTAATCTAGTTGAAGTAAGTGGAAATGAGTTGAAATAACTTGAATTGAAATAAAATAAATCGAGAAACAAGTCATGACTTTGATTTGAGATTTGTGGGAAGTATGAAAGAAACATAGAATGATCCAAGGGAGTTAAATAAACCTACTGCCTGACTGCTAACCATTTCTAATTATTTAAATTAATAACTGAGAATGAGAATAAATGCACTAAATATGCACTTTGACATTTACCTAACAAGCATACACTATCAAATACATAAAATCAATGAGCGTAGCATTACCATTTCGTTATGCATAAAGGCTACATATATATACTCATATTAACACAAGTAGAAAATTAATAGACACAAACATATATCGATATATATATATATATATATATGTAAAATCATAAGTAAATACATGCATACATACATAAAAAATCAAATAACACATGAATATAAATAATAAATGTCAAGACGTCTCTCGAGATTTCTTTAATCTGAATATATTGAGTTTTTCGTGATTTTCTCTTTCTCATTAATAGGATTGGTATACGGCCGGACATTTTCATGTATTCGTCTAGTTTATTCGTCTAGTTTATGCGCATAAACGTCTGATCGCTCGATTGTTAGAGGATCAGACTGACGTAATAATTGCGGCTTTACTTAGCCTACTTCGTATTTTTCATCTATATTCTACCTGACTGTACTAATGTCGGTTCCGCTTTATTTATGGATTACGTATCTCCAACCAAGAAAATGATTAATTGCGAGACTAGTCGCATATACATCATAGTTACTAATTAATCCTTTAGCTCTCTTACGTAACATACATTTGATGACTCATTACAATATTATTTATTAGAGTTTTGCTAGTATATAGATCGAAATAGACTCATTTAGTACGTCCACTTCTATGCAAAATTACTTTACAAACACTATAATCTTTGGACAATTGAAACAATGTCTTGAATATATTTTCTAAGAATATCTATTATGTCTTGTTCAAAATTATCTTACAGTTCTCATATTACATGTACATAGCGCAGATGATGCATTTTTACTTCATACAAATTTCCATATGTTAAAGTAAATACTTCTTTCATCGTTAAAGGTCTACAACCTGCCATTCGATCTACTTTTAAATTAACTTTCTTTATATGTTATCAAAAAAATCTAAGTGACAAATAGAGAAATGACCTAAACTACTATCTCCTTAATAAAAACAACGACATATTCACTAAAGTCACAGAATATCTATATATAAGTATCATTAAAAAAAAATATCTCTATTTTAATAAGCCTTGCTCAAAAAGAAAGAAAAAAAATCTAATTGTTTAGTAATTACAGTTCGAGTTGGAAAATCTTTTCTCCACGCGGTGTAAATACATTAACAGTTTTCAAATAGTTCCGACTTTATATCGCGAACGTCTTGCATTTTATTCAATGACGAAAATTTCCCTTTTGGAATCAACAAAAAATAATTTGGATGAGTCCTACCTTTCGCCGTACACACTGCTCTCACCACCAAGCTCACCACTAAGCTCAGCACACACATACAGATGTCCCTGCGTTTACTGGCTTCCTTCTTTCGTGAGAAGTGTCCTGGATTCGGAGTTCCTCTCTTCGATTCCCGCTGCGTCCTCCTCTCAAACTGGAAGGGGCGTCGCTCTTGGGCGTCTCCTGATCCATCAAGGTGGGGCTTCTGTTGGTCCATTTCTGATAGAATGCACTCTCACTAAAAGCACTTTCAGACGTCACACTGCACCAACATCACTCTCGGTGTTAAAAGTGTAGTGTTACACGGATAAACAGTGTTTATTGTTTTTAAGCATTGTGTATAATACTTCAAAAACTGATTATGTATGATTAAAACTAGTTCAAGTGCTTTCGGTGCGTATGTAGGTTATTCTAATTGTCTGTAATAGCTCGTGATTACGTTTATAAGTACGAAACTCTGTCACTCAAAAACAATGTTTGTAGGCGTTTCGCGATCTATATATATATATATATTAGCAGCGTTACAAAGTTTATATATATATGTTTATGTATATAAATATATTTTGAAGATCAATGTGTAGGTCACTATGCTAAGGAAAGATTGTAATTTCGTACACTCGGCTTCGGTAAGTTTAGCCGCACATTGTTATTGTGAACTTAACTTTTGATTATGACTGTAGTGTGTGTGTAAGTTCCGGGTATGTTTTTGTGTTGCGGTGGTACGCTGTTTCCCGGTGAAGAATTATTTTACGACTCCTTTGGAGTTTTGAATTTTTAACCTGCCGAACTTTTTGGATACGCCTCTAACGGTGTCTTGGATTTCGTCTCTGCTCTCTTATTCGTTAAGTTATTTTGGTGTCCTAAATTTTGATTCTCTTGTTCTCCGCCTAGTTACGGTGTTCGGGCGTCGTTTCTCTAACGTACGTGCTTCCTTCAAATTTCACATGTTATATCGAAAATTTTTATGAGAGTTGATTTGGCTCCTAGTCGTCTCGTGCATGGTTTTGGACCATTTCACAGTTCTATGTTAAAATTTTATCTTGGTTCTGAGTGGCGACATATGGTCTATGCTGTGATTTTGACAAATTCGCAGAGATTATATTTCTACTTGGATTCTATTCAACGTGTTAGGACTTTATTATTTTTCTCAATTTCACAAAAAGATGCTAAAAGCTGTTTTGTTCTTGTTTCTTGCGTTCACGCCGGGAACTCTGTGTGTGGTTTTCTACGTGTGTGGCTTAGGCAGTGGTATTGAGAGACAATGGAAGGGTCTTTCAACTGTCCTCGCCGCACGGACAGGTATACAGAAAAAAATAAAACATGTTACTTCTCGGATAGTAAGGGAAAATAAAGAGAATGTTCTTTGGCTCTTTAAACAAACAAAAATGAAAATGAAAATTATATGCACTAATGTTCATAATTATACGCAAAATTGGGTTTAAAAGATTTATTTAAAAATTAAATAAAAATGGTAATGATGCAACTGTCACAAACACTACTAGATGAACCTGCGCTGTCTACTCAGCGCATCATATGACCATGATTCTTCCCATTTCCTCACCATACAGGGTGGCCCAAAAGTAGGTATACAGTCCCGTACCGATCACCTCACTGTATTTTATTATCGAACCGGTAGACCTAGTTTTTAACATCTTTTCATTTAAAACTTTAACCCAAAACTGTCGAAGCAAATAAATCCATAAACTAAAAGGTTACTTTATCAATACAGGGGTGTATACCTACTTTTAGGCTACCCTGTATTTCCCTTTACACAAAGAGCAGGACTACTTAGAAAGGGGAAAGTATAAACGTAGCTTTTAATATAGATGTTGGGTTGAATTTGTGGCAAACTTGAAGTAACGTCAAATAGTTCCCCCCCCCCCCCATAAATCCATATCCGTCCGAGTACTCCTCATTGCGGCTCTTGTGGCCTTTGAAGTTGCCAATATGAAATAGGTTTTGCCATTCAGATTTAAGTGCCTGCAATATCCGTCAACCCGCCACACGTAGCTCTACTGCTTGCCTAACAAAAGAATATGAACTTTAGCTTCTACCTAGCGACAATGTTAATCTTATGGGTTCAAAACGGCCCCTAAAATGTTGAACAGTTTTAAAATCTGAATGAAAACTGTCAGGTGTACACAAAATTTAAAGTGTAAATAGGTTTCCAGAGCTTGTTTCCGAGATCTCATTGTTGAAAAGAATTGGAGATGTTATAAATCTGAGAAAGATGCAAGAGTTTTTCGTATATCTATTTATCATACTCTACGGCAACATAGGACATTACTGTTAAATTGAGTTTATTGCATTTCTGCAAAATATAGTTAATAGTAATGTGGTGAAACAAACTACCGGAGTCGGAGCTTAACCCCTGGAACACACAAGGATATGGCGTATCTTTTTTTTAATCTGGAAGGGGGTTCTGTTAACTCTGAACTAATCTTTTTCCCTGACGTACCACCGTATTTAATAGAGAATATATTAAGGTATTCAATACGCTTATTCTGGAAAAGCAGGATTTCTTTGTTCCAGGGATAAGTTACACATTATTTTTGATACAGTATATTATATAGTCGTATGAAAACCAGAGTAACAACTAAACTTTCGTATATTTACAGAAAAGTGTGAATAAACTGTTTGATAGGATGGTAAACACTCCTGCGTAGCAAGATTTGGGACTGTCATATTCAATAACACTCAAATGCCAAGTGTTTTTTTTTTTTTTTTTGTTTTGTTTTCAGAATTATATACACTCGTGTCAAATTGTCGCATGTCTATAAATGTAGGAATGATTTGATAACGAATTCGCCCGGTATTTATGTTCGTAAGTGTATAATCGGCAAAGACATGTATGTGGTAAATTTCGTGTCAAAAGAGCAGTAAAATAAGAACAATAAAACGAAAATAAAACTTTCTTGCCCATTTAGCAACATTTGTTTTACTCATTCTAATTTTCGTATTTTTAATTCTTTTCCTATGAAATTTACCACAAATATAAATTTCCCGATTATACACATAGTATTAGTATTAAAATTACCGTGCAAAATCATGATCAAATTATACGAGGTGTGGCAATTAAATGAGACTGGTGTCATAAATGTGATGTATTGCAAAGAAAGTTACAATTGACTGTTACCCCTTTCAATCTACTCCCCTCTCCTATCGATACACCGCTGCATACTTGCTTTCCATTGTTCAAAGCAATGCTGGAGGTCATCAGATGTCACCCTGTTCAACCACTCTGCCGTTTTTAGTTTCACCTCTTCCACACTGTTCCCTTCAATGCACTTTTCACTTTTGGGAATAGATGTCACAGGAGCCAGATCTGGGGAATACGGAGGATAGTCAAGCACAGGACGCTTGACGGTTTTACGCTTGGCTGCTAAAAACTGCCTTCGCAGAAAAGGCATTATGGGCAGACGCATTGTCTTGGTGGAGGATCCGTGCATCGTTCTTCCACAAATCCGGTCTTATTTTTTCCCTCAGCTTGATTAGGATTTCTTTGTAGTAGGTCTGATTCAGTTTGACCCTGATGCACCCATTCAGTCATAATGATACCCCTGATATCGAAGAAAAAAAACTGAGCAGTGCGTTCACTTTAGACTTGCTCATTCGTGCTTTTTCCATTCTTTGCGATGTGGGAATCTTCCAGTGCATGGATTGACGCTTAGTCTTGGTCATACAGGAAAATCAGTTTCATTACATGTGATGACACGTGTTAGCAAGTCTGGTTCTGCTTTGAGCCGTTCCATGATGTCACAGCAAATGATCTTTCGAATGTCTTTGTTCCTTAGAGGCTTTTCGGAACAATTTTTGCACAAACTTTTCTCATGTTTAAATTGTCATGCGAAATGTCTTTGCTAATTTTCATGTCTGCGATCATCCGAATGTTCAGACGTCTTTCCGCACAAATTCATTAATTTTTTTTGAACATTTTCGTCCGTTCTTGAACTCAAAGGGCGGTCGGGTCGTTCTTCAACCTCCTCCCTACCTTCTGAAAAGAGTTTGTGCCATTCGAAAACTCGCGAACGTGACATAGCATTATCACCATACACATCTTTTAACATTGCACAACATTGTCGGATTTTTTTTTTAATTTTCACCAGAAATTTTGATAATGCGCTGCTCAACTTGACTGTTCATGATTCCGTCACTCCGACAAAACACTGTCCGCTTCTTGCAAGCCTGCAAATAAAAGCTTTCAGAATCATGAAACAGTGGCTGCTCATGAAGGTTCAAGATCAACAACAAATCATTAGCTACCCTCCCCCCCCCACGATCCTGCGCGACAGGAGGTGGTCAGTCTCATTTGCCGCACCTCGTATTCTTACTAGAAGTTATGCGACAATTAATTTTACACGAGTGTACATAATCAGACAAATCCTATTCATGGGGTTATATGCCTTTAGTTCTCATCTTGACTCGTCATTTTTCGACGGGGATGTACTCAGATGAATTGATCAAATTAACTATTTTTTTTAAAAAATGCGCCTTCCCAGTGTGGAGGCCAAAGGGCTGTTGCGATTGGGAAAAGTCCGCAATTTTAGATAGAAATGAATCTGTTTACAAGAACTTGGCTTGATTTTTTTTTTTTTTTTTCCGTATCTTGACACTGACTTTGGTCCTAAAGCCTGTGACAAACATCTTGGCATTTCAGCTAAACGAATGAAATGAAAGCTCTGATGCGATGTTGCCGAGTGCTAAGGGGTGTGGCTATGGCTAAGCAGACGAACTACAGCGCGATCAGGTGGCATAGACGTGCATTTGTACAAAATAAACGTGGCAATACCGCTGGCCTCTCATTTGCTAGCAATATTTAAAGAGAACTTGGAGCGCCGCCTTCAAATGCCAAGATGTTTGTCACGCCGTTTTACTTCTGATACACCCTGTATGTATAAAATATTCTTTAAATTTCCATTAGAAGTCCTTTCAATAAGTTCAGGCGTTGTTCCTTAGAAACTGTTGGAAATTAAGATTCGCTAAATTTCGTATGGTAGAATGTTTCGGCATTCTGAAATTAATGGTCTGTTCTTAACGCAGTGGTATAAGAGAAAGAAAGAAAAAAAAAGTATAGTGAACGTTGGTCTATAGGTCACTCGTTTGATGTCACGAGCACTCATGCAATGAGTCGGTCTTTATGGCGCCCGTGTCGCGATTGAATCTGTGGCACGCCAATGGACTTCGTTTAGGAACTGCAGTGGCTATCAGTAGTAATGTATTTATTCCTACGGAAGTAGCTTCCTGCTTCAACAGTTGGCCTTGAGCATTCATAGTATCACGGGTTCGAGTACATAGCAACTATGTCGGGTGTTAGCCTTGTCCTCAACATGTTTGTTTCCTGGTTAGCTACTTCAGTTTACGTGAAATATTGATAGGCTGTTAATCATACTTGTATTTTCTTATCGCGAGACTTACCGGTGAATGATCTTGGTTTCGATTCGTGGTGCGGCCAAATGTCAGATATGGTGAGGCAGTGTTAGCTATTTGAAGTGCAGACTAACACTCAAATATGAAAAACCACAAGCTAAAACAGATGGTAAAGTGTGGTGACCTCATACAACATAGTTAAAAAGCTGTTCGCAATAGGCCTTGCTGGGATGTAAAGAAAGGAACTTTTTAGTTTGTGACGAAATTTTTTTCGAACTTAGTTTAACAGAACTTTATATCCTTGTCCCATCCGTGTCTCTGGAATACAGATTTATAAACTATTTGATTCACCGAATTTGGTCAAGATATAGAGGGTCAACAGCAGGGGCGTCATTTAGGGGGGGCAGGGAGGGGCATTTGCCCCCCTGAGTTTGAGATGTATATAGATTTTATCAATAGAATAGTAGTTAGTGAAAAACGCGAAATTTTACTTATCAAGGGATCTTGCCCCCCCCCAAGCAAAATCTGAAATGACACTCCTGGTCAACAGTTAGGCGATATTAAAACAGGAAGTGTATAAATCAATTTCCGGTTTTTACTTTGATCAGTATAGCACAAATTAAATTAAAAAGCGTACAAAGAAAATATCCGTAACGTACTAAAACCGGAAGTGAAATTCTCCTGCAGCTTGTTTCCATCATTTGATCTATATAAAGCAAAAACGATAAGAGGTTGCGAGAAGTGGATTTTTGTAAAATTTAGCGTTCTAAGAATAGATAAAATCTTTTAACCTGTATCCAAACTGGAATGTTGATCGCAATAAAATATATATTAAAATAGTGGTCAGAACCTGTTTTCTGCATTCGAGCATCCCAAGAAATATAATCACTCCAGTGTAGTCTGTTAAAATCGGAAGGGTCAAATCAACTCTTCCGGTTTTAATATAGTTAAGTAAAAACTAATAGAAGCGATTCTGTAAATCTTGAAGAATATATTCAATCTGCTTTAATCTCTACTAAAATCTTAAACATTTCCCACTGATCTACTTGCTAGCGTATGTACACTCATGTCCAAAATGATTGTAGCATGTCTTCTTGTGAGAATATAATTTGGTAATGATTTTGCAGAGTACTTTTAATACTATGTGTATAATCGGAAAATGTAATTTGTGGTACATTTCATAGGAAAAGAATTATAAATACGAAAATTAGAATGAGTAAAACAATGTTGCTAAATGAACAAGAAAGTTCTATTCTTTTAGTTATTTATTGTTCTTTTGACATGAAATTTGCTACATGCATGTCTTTACTCATTATACACATACTAACATAAGAAATAACGGGCGAATTTATCAAATTATATTTCTAAAACCTTTATAGACATGCGACAATAATTTTGAACCTGAGTGTACCTTTGCACATGGTTCAGTTCGATTCACTGTAGAAGAGCATAAAATTTTACTTCACGATCACTTTATCATTCTTCTCCTTTAGCCTAAAACTACGTGAGACGTTAAACTAATTCGGAAGTGGTAGGTTCAATTTCCGGTTTCAATATTGAGCAAATAATTCAATACAAACCAAACTTGACTACCTGTTACAGAACGATTATAGTAATATAAGAACACAGTGCGATCATTTTGTCGTGCGCACCATATTACTTTCAACATGGATTTGATTCATAAAGTATAGTTATGCACACAACTGGTTATTCTTACAGCAACTTTTTTTTTTTAACATAGCCAGTTTTCCTAAAGGCAGGTCCGTACCCTTCGCATCACATTGACAGTTCGTGGAACATCAGGTTAATGGAATTCATCGCAGTAATGGCTTGCTCCAAGTCTGTAGAGTATTTTCTCAGTCTTTTTACAAGTCGGGGGAGGGGGACAAATAAAGGAAGTACAGACCTTGATCAATGAAGTCTTCCAATAATTCAATTTTGATCCGTGGCATTGCCCAGTCTTATTGCAGGTAACAATACCGCACATCGAAAGGGAAAAGAGCTACAAACTTCAAAATTATATACTAACATTCCAAACTGCCAAGGATTCGTTAAAAAAAAAAAAAAAAAAAATCAGGTCCACTATTCGTAGAAATCTCACCAAACTCTTGCTGCAGCGGTTCATCTAAGGTGCATAATGTGTTGATCAATGTGTTCACTTACTGTAACACTTTTTAAAAAAAGGTACCTTCTTTTAAGTGCCTGGAACATATACTTCCTGTACGGTGTACTTTGTGTACAAGTAGACCTAATCTGGCTTTTCATGCACTACCCTACGATACTCCTGTCTGCTGTGACAATTTACGCACTTTTCTTAATAGAATGTTCAATTAACTCGCATACCTCGTCCATTTTTCCTCGTCTGTACTGAAGTACTATTCTTGCGCGATAAAATGATCACCCATTATTATTATAGTAGATACTCAGTTTATAAGTTTGAACATATGCGTGTTTGGAAACACTCAGCTAGACACAAGTACTACAAAGGGACCTTGTGTTCGGATCCCATATTTATAGTTAGCTCTTTATATGAAGAGCTCGTGACACTCCCTGGTATAAATGTTAAATACCCTCCTCCCTTGTTATGCATTTTAATCAGACATAAAAGCACATTTCGAGGTAAGTACTATTCAAAAATTTAATTGTTCATCCACTTCTCCGTCATGCAATCACAAATAAGGCTGTATTCTTACACTAGTTATTTGATCTCGGTAGCTGTTTACCGATGAAAGTCTTTGAGTTTTACGTCCCACGGTTATGCCGGTTAGGCAAAAGGAGACGGTGATGATGAGAAATGAATGAAATAGTGGAATGAAGAAAGTGGGAAGAAACGGGAGAACCCCGAGAACCCACGAACACGGTGTTTGTCCACCACAAAGTTCACTTGGCGGGAGCAGGGTTTGAACCCGAGACCCCATGCACCAGAGGTGAACGCTCTACCACTGAGCCACCGCGGCCCCCTGTTTACCGATGAGTGTTGCAGAACAATTTGTTCACGTAGTTTTGGTGTTTCCAGCACAATGTTTGATAAGCCAGTCACTTTCACCATCTTGGTCGGCGGGTTTTGAGATTCTTTTCGAAAACATGAGTAAACCTTAAGTTGTTTTCTGAATCATCTGGTTATGCATATTTCTATGAAATACTCAGTTCATCAGTTTCTTGTGCATATTGACTTAACGAAGAAAGGCTTAATACTATATTTAACCTTAAACTAGCTTATCTGTTTGACAAAATGGACTACTGTAGGACATCAATGGAAACTTGGGAACAATATCTTCACAGCTTTCCGTGTTAACTAGTTCACGAATGGGAACGCTAGTGGAAGAGTGACTTAAAGCACTCTTTTCAATTACTGAAGTTAACTTACCTTGACCGACATTAATAGAATGAAACCGTAAGCAGAAAATTCAATTAGTTGTGGAGCGTACCAGTGCGTTTTGATCTGTTTTACTCCGGTCTTCATTGTGCCTCAATGACAAGAATGCAGTATATCAATGTGGAACGAAATGTTATTTTTCCTTTCGGTAGGAATAGTTTTTCTACCGTAGATTTGAACTTTGGTATTTAAAGCTAGTATGTACAATGCATTTAACTTTAGTCTACGTATTACACAAATGATAAAGAATGAACTTTAAAAAGCAAGCTATTGCGTTGTACACTCATGTCCAAAATGATTGTCGCATATCTATAACTGTCTTCTTGTAAGAATATAATTTGATAAAGATTTTGCAGGGTACTTTTAATACTGATACTGTGTATATAATCGGGAAATGTATATTTGTGGTAAATTTCATTGGAAAAGAATTATAAATACGAAAATTAGAATGAGTTAAACAAAATGTTGCTAAATGGGCAAGAAAGTTTTATTTTAGTTTTATTATTATTTACCGCTCTTTTGACATGAAATTTTGCCACATACATGTCTTTGCCGATTATACACATAACATAAATACGGGGCGAATTCGTTATCAAATTATTCTTAGAACATTTATAGACATGCGACAATAATTTTGAACATGTGTACAGTGTACGATATTCTTAGGGATGAGTAAATGAATTGTTACTAAAGTTTTAGTAACAAATTGTGAAGGTAAACAGAGCATTCATAATCTAAACTAAGAATTTAACCAGTAGCAATTACGAACACAACGTGAAGAATTTGGACTGTATGGAGTAATATTTTATCTGAAACCGCAAATGGTAGTTTCTAACCACTTCGTCCAGTTTTAATGCATTAGTGGGTGGTATATTCCTCGGACGTTGCTCGCTATTAACGCTTTTAATTCAGCGATTAACGTTAAAACGAAGTGGTTCAGTTTCAATCACCATAGAGCTCTTCCTGAAGTGGGACTCCCTATATTCTGGACAAAATTGATCTGTCAAGTATCTTTCGGGCGGACACTGTAAATGTCCTGATAAACCAAACAAACTTGAACTAATGTTCACAATACTAAGCACATTGCCTTCCGGACATTAGGTGTTCCATGTTAATACAGGGTTACGGACGTAGTTTTGCTTGCTGTAGAGATCAATTCTTGATTGAATAAACTCTCCCTTAGCCTAAATGGCATAATAGAGGGACGTAAAACTGAACCAATTATTAAATTATTGATTGAATAAAATTCACGAACAAGTATCATGAGAAAGGAAGGGGGACTATGAACTGTGGTAATTGAGTTATTCGGTAAGCTCACTGCCCCCCCTCCAAATAAATTCTAGTAACTTAGAGCAACTCCGATAAATGTCGCGATCCATACTTTCTAATTCTTTTGAGGACCTGCGAAAAGGTTTCTCGTTCAGTTGATTCAAGTTCTTGACAGCGAACTCTTTAAAAACTAGGGTAAATTGAATACAATTGTATTGAAAAGTGTGGATTTGTGTACTTAAATCTTTTGGTTTTGCTAGTACAGGAATTTAGCGACTTCAGAATTTAGTTTTCATAAACTACCAGGGAAGCAAGAAAGTTTGTGCGCTTTTATACTATGAAATAAAGCTATCAATTACAGGGTTTTAACGGTTTATTTATTCGGCAAAATAGCCTCCATTCGCTTCTACAATCTTCTCCCAGCGCTCAACAAGCTTGTAAATGCCAGTTTTGTAGAATATTTGTTCCCGAGACTTGAAAAACTCAGCAACTGCATTTTTGACGTCTTGTTCAGTCTTGAACTGCCTGCCACGCATAAAGAAGTCCATGGCCAAGAATAAATGGTAATCCGAAGGGGCGACATCTGGGGAGTAGGAAGGATGAGGTAGAAGCTCCCAACCAAGTTCTGAGATTACCTCCAGCGTCTGTTTTGTGGTGTGAGGGCGCACGTTGTCCTGGTGATAGAGCACACCTCTTCTGTTCACTAGTGCTGGCTGTTTCTGGGTCAGTTTGGTGTCTACCGTTCTCAGTTGTGATGAGTACACATCTTTGGTAATTCTTACCACGTTCCAAGAATTCGTAGTGCACGATACCGTTTGTAGTCCACCAAACACAGAGCAAAACCTTGCGTTGATAGATATTGGGTTTTGCAGTCAAAGGCTTCGGATCATTCGGTGATAGCCAATGGTATGACGGTATTTATTGTCATACATGACGGTATAGTGACCGTCACAAGTTACTATACGGTCCAAAATTGGACAGATTTTGTCTCGTCAACAAAGATGAACAGATATTCAGTCTTAGAACTTGGCTCGTAGCGGTCAGCTGGTGAGGGACGCACTGACAGTTTCCAGGTCGTCCCAACTGATGCTGACTTTCCCGAATTGTTTCCCTGCTTACCTCGAATCGGTGAGCAACTTCCTCACACGTTTGACTGGAATCATCTTCAATAGCGGCTTTCAGGTGGTCCATATCCACTGATTTAGCCCTCCCAGAGCGAGGCTTATCTTGCAAGATCTCGTCACCAGTTGAAAAGGTCTGGAACAATTTTTGTGCTGTAAGTTTACTTATTACACCCTCTCCGAACGCAACACATTTTCCTAGCTGCTTCTGCACCATTTGCCCCCAATTTAAACTCGTAAAGCAAACAAGCTCTAAAAACTTCATTTGACACTGACATGATCACGAGCGATTTTTACACACCACACTAACAAATGCGTTATTATATTCACCGTGGCTGATGCGTCAATGAATAAGCTTTCCCAAACAGTCAAAACTTTCATGCTACGGTGACAGATGTCGCCGCAGCATCCAAATGGAAGCGGGAGGGGTTCAAAAGCGCATGAACTTTCTTGCTTCCCTGGTATATTTGTGGCAGTACGCATTGATGACCGTCGGGAGTCAATTTGGAGACCCTTATATTAAAGATTCTGGAGAGCCATGAAATCTGGGCGGCGTAACTTAATATTAAAAGCAGAAAGAGCCAGAGATCAGATAGTGTTACTCATAAAAATTTCCAAACTTTCCTTATAGACCAGAAGTTGATGTGCAGTTTGAAGTTAATCAATGTCCACCCAAATTTATACGCTAAAGATTTTCAAAGCAATCATTACTACGTATTCATACGACCAGTCGTTCTTTCAGAAAAATGTTCCGGAGGAGCACACTTAAATTCCAAGGGGCCATTGGTACTATTCTATATTGCAGGCGCATTATTTTGGTCTCCCGGGGGCAGTGCCCCCAAAAACGTCGGGAAGAAATACTGCATATGCTAGAATTTTGCAGATACTATTTACCTCACTTTCTAAATTTAGTTTCTAGCGCCTTTGTAACAAATTTTAAAAATGCAAGGCATGAGGTTGCATAAACCTGAAGTAGAAAACTGGAGTACAGGCAGATCTATCTACCGGAATCGAACGACTCCTATAAAATGTATTAGGTAGACCTGTGCTGCTAAAAAAAAAAAAAAAAAAAAAAAAAAAAAAATAATCCTACAAATTAACTCTCACAGCATACGTTGAATAGGCAAAAGACTTGCACAAATTCCCCCACCTTTATTCAGACATTAACTGCTTACCTGCTAGACTTTTACGAACACTTCAGCGCAAGCACATTAAGTATATCATAATTTTGCCGGAAGACTCTTTTCAGTAGTATCCTGAAACTAACATCTTAGACTTTAACCTACTCTTTCTACTTTCAGACCAAGTAGGGAATAACTTGCTGGGGTTGACTATAAACTGTAAAACAAGAAAGAAAAAAGAAAATAAATCCTTTTCTGCACACAACGTAGTACCATCAATAATAATAATAATAAACTGCACTCCTGAACTTTCCGCTAAAGGCTCATTTTTTTAATTTGTCCGCAAAAGTTTAACTAGGGAGTTTAACATGTTTTTCACCACTAAATCCATGGGACTGTGAAGTATTTGTATAAGGGGCTCGTTGAACAGTTCTTGCTGTACTAGGAATTACTTTGATAGGACATCCTGCTCAGCGAATCCGCGACTCTTAAGCAGGTGGATCATGCTAAAGGTGATGGGCAAATTGCGGCCCGCAGGCCACATCCGCCTCACTGAAATGTTTTATCGACCCGCGACTAATTTCTAGTATGAATTTAACTGCGAGAATCAGTGCATCCTAGTTCGAACCTTTGGACAAAAATGCAGTCAACAGTTTTAGTAATTTTTTTTTTCATTTTTCAATCATTAATATGGCTTAGTGTTACAAAAATTTTGTAACTTTTTTTTCTTAAATGCGGTTTTCCTTTGCGCCGCACCCTACGCAAGAAAGTTTACTAAACTCTTCCAAACGATTGGCTATACATAGGATAGGAAAGTTTTCAGCTGTCATGTTCCTTCTAAGTATTATAATGTTAGTAGTGGCTTCACAAAACTTAACTAGTTTGAGAGTTGGAGGGGATATGATCTTATTCGATAATGGTTCTAGCGTTTAACTTCCTGCAATGGGCTTTGTATAGTTATAGTTGATCAATTTTGTTACTGTATATACCGAACTATTCCAAGAAGGCGCTGAACAGGTTTTAATTATCCCCCCCCCCAAAAAAAAAGTAATTCTAGAGAATTATGTATAGAAAAATAAGCCCGCATTTGTTGAATGTATTGTAGTTGGTCCCTTTTCTAAACTGTTTCTTTATGAAGTAATTTTCTCTAATCCTGCTTCACTTAAGTTCCGAGTGTATGCGTGCGGGATTTTCTTTTCCTGCTGGTAGGATTGTTTGGTGGCTTTAACTGCGCATTGTTCGAGATAAAATGACTTCAGAATAAGCTCGTTATGTCTCGTAAGAGGTGGCAGACTCACGATGTGGCAGCAGTTGCCTGCAGCGTCATCAAATTGGTCTTTTCAGATTTACGTTCAACCTTCCTCTCCCCTCGTATGTAGTAAACGAAAGCACACCCGCTCATCTAAACGTAGTGGTAGGTTGGATTACATATCACATGCTTTCAGTTTCCCAAGTAATTCCTTACGGAGCTGAACAAAAAAAAAATGTCAATTAACAAGTATAATTTATTGAATTAAGTATTCAAGAAATGTTAAACCGACAGGCTGTTACTTTAAATTGATGCATCTTCAAAATTTATGCATACTGCAGTTAAGGATAAGAACGTTGAAACCTCCACTTAATTTGTCAAAAATAGAAAATGTCCATTTCGAGTTTTGTAACAAGCAAATTATCTTTCGGATATGCCGTCAGGGTTGCCATACGTTCGTTTTCTGCTAGTCATTGGTTTCTCCACTGTTCCTGTCCCGATCGTTCTTCGGGACGATTAAATGCAGTGACGAAATCCGCTTTTAAGTATTGTGTAGATCCCGCTAAATTCCACATTCGCGAGTTAAAGAAAATTTAATACATTGGGTGTATTGAATATGTTGAAGCATACATATACAAAATTAAAACATTCTAAATTATAAAATAACAATATACAAAATATTAATGGAATAAAATAAGGAAAAGTAAACTGCTACAGAAATTCACAAATCAACTTTCCTACTTGTATTTAAATTTAGTTATCGTAACTTACATAGTGCAAATTCGCAAGTTTAGAATTACACAGGGAGGGGGGGGAGAAGTCGGAGGGGAATTGATTTCGTTCCTTCCTCGGAAATTTGGAAGTAGTTCAAAATTTTGTATGCGAACAAAAACAATTCTCGAAGAATGTGAAATTATATCCCCTCAAATTCTCGATTCTCTCCTGCAAGTACTAATCTTAAAGGCTTACCACAAAAATTTAACGAGTACCACAAATTTGAGATTAAACTGCAGTATTCAGTTACCAATCAGTGGGAAGGGAAGAGGTGGCAATTACGTTAAAATGTTCATATCTCGGAATCGCTGAAGGTTAGACTTGAAATATGGTATTTGGACTTTTCACTTTGATTTTTGACCTAGATTTTTTTTTTTTTTTTTAAAAGTATGGGAATTAACTGTTTATTTCTGTAACTTCTTAAGGTTAGAGGCATGGAATTTGGTATCTCTCACTTAAAATAGATTTGTTATTTGATTCTTCCCCTAGAAGGGAAGTAAAAAAAAAAAAAAGTGGCAATTGTAATTATGAGCATATCTCGAAATCCCTAAACAGTACACATGTTAATCTGACGTCTCCTTTAGAAGGATAAAGTGGGGGATGAAATTCACAATAAGATGGCTATATGTCGAAATCTTAGATTTCTTAGGGATGTGTGAAGTGCGAGGCCGTAAACCGGACATTTTCCGGGTCTGGGCCGTAGTTCCCAACTAGCCGAAGACTAGTAAATAAATATAAATATATATATATATATATATATATATATATATATATATATATATATATATATATATATAAATAAATCTTTTTTTAAAATTTTCAATAAAGAGGCTGTTAATTTTATTAAACTTAATAGTAACGATACTGTATAGTATTTAAATCTGTCTGTTCCGAAATTGCAAAATTATTTATGGATGCATATGCGATGGTTAGTATGGCTGGTCATCAATCAGCTATAATAATAGTGGAACTCCATAATTTCCCATAGTAGTTTGACGGGGCTTGTGTAGGCTTCGCACAATTCATTTGCACGTATTCTGTTCAGTATGTTGGCCTAGGATAGGAAAGGACAATCGACGTACCCATTGTAACATGAATATATGACAATATAGTATTGAAACTGATACAGAAGCGCACGTTTCCACACAACTTGTATTCTAGGGGTAAAATTCAAACTAATGCACTCCGTCTGTACCAAATGATAGGAATAACTTTAACTTTTAAACTTCCCTATACACTTAATTTCTTCTTTGCATAGCAGTTCTCGATTTACTCAAGGTCTTTAACCTGACTTTTTTTTTAAACATGACTTAAAAAGTCATAAACACTATTAACTGAAATAAAGGAACTTCACGCTTCAAGTATTAGGTCAGCTCTAGCTTCCCTGCTTCATATGCGAAGTCGCAGTCTGTGAAATGAAATGGCAGACGTGCAGTTTTAAGTATATATGGAAGGGTTACACGTGAATGTGGGTAACTGTATAACGTACAGTGATATGCGTGAAGAATGCCTAGTAGTGGGTGGGTGGTTGGGTGCATGCTAGCATTTTTTCATCGGCAGCTGCATTTGATTATATTGCGTGTGTTGATTCACTAGAATTGGGGTCATTATGGCGGGGTTAGTGTACTCAGACGTCTAGCCAAATTTGTCTACTTTCGTATATTTGATTATGCAATGTCGGAACGTAAGCTCTTTCAGGAATCTTGTCTGGTTGTATATAAGGTAGCACTGACACTTCTAAACTTGTCTGATTAAAAGTAGCCAGCTTCATAACTCTTTTTAAAATCAGTTATATTAAAGGCTAATCTGAAATCGAAAACTAGTCTTACTTTCAGCCTAATATTTTGAGTAAGCAGCTTAACGGAAGTTTTTAAAGTAGTTTTCAAGGGCATCTAGCAATTTTTAAATTCGGTATTTATGCAATTTTAACGGATTTGAGCATTTCAGAATAGTATAATACATGAAATAAGATTCAATTATCAAATAAAGAACTTGTCTGGGTTTCCTGTTTTTAATGTGACAGTACTTTAACTCACTTGACCTAAAATATTTCCCGGATTTTTTATTCCATACTAAGGGGTATTGCTTTAGGTCCACCAGTTTACGAAAATGCCTTCTGGGCTGTTTTTAAATGTCGGAGGAACTATTCTACCATTGGTACTTAGTTTCCACTTTAAAAAATATTCTGGGGCCTTTTTCACAAATCTTAGTATGGAAACTTCAGCTTTGAGAAGGAAATTCTCAATTGAATATATCGCTTCAGATTTGTAAAATGGCAATGTTACTAGGGAACGAAGCTGTTCAAAGGGGAATTGGAAGAGCGGTTCAGAGCTCCCATAATTTTAATGCTTCAAACTATTTCTGCATAGGTCTTGTTCTGAGGAAACCTTGACCATAATTAATATAAAATTTCAAAAAAACTTTCGCAAAGGTTTTAGAGCACAAACTATGAGCTTAGATCGTAACCTAGAAATTCAGGTTCGAATCCCGACTGGGTATTGTAAGTTTTCTCTCAAGTCAAGCCATATAGTGCGGTGGTAACTTTGAAAGTACAGAAGAAAACTGCCCCCTCTTCTTTTTTTTTCTTTTTTCACGAATATTTCCAGCGTATTTCCTTGTTGTGTTTGGAACTTCAATGCTAATTTAAAAGCTATTAAACACTACCGGAAGTGACTAATTTTACAGAATTATTTTTGACAACTCTTGTGATAGTTATGGTACAAACGTAAAAAGTATTTGAACACTACAATGCTTCATGTTGAAGTACTACTTAAAGTACAATAAATTTAAATTATTAGTAACTTCAAATTATAAAAGCATCCAGTAAATTTATTGAAGTAGATGATTAACTGCAATTAATATCTTTGAATAACTTCAATTGTTATGCATAAGTAGAGTATTAACGACAGTTCGTTAGACAGGCATCAGAACAGTAGAATTTTCATACTGTTCAAAGCATAAGGCTGTTTTTTCTTAAAACTAGCACATCCTTGTGTCCAGTGCTATAGTAGTAAAATTTTCGTATTGTGTAAGTTCTGTAAACTTCTACAGAAGTATGTTTAGTAGTTTCATAAGACATGACAATAGACATTTTCTAAAATGAACAATGTACAGCGCACATATTTTGTTAAAATATAAAGGATTACGGCACACTTTTATGGTCTAAACGAATTTTTTCTTGATACCCCATAGATAAATTAATCAATAAGTGGATGTAGATATGCAGAAAGAGCTCATTGCAAGAAGGAACTGAAAATCGCGCTATGTATGTTTTACGTGATCGGTACGTGATTTTCCTCTACTTTTACATTTTAAGTTCTGCTGGGTCGCAGTGGCTGTGGTAGAGCGTTCACCTCTGGTGCATGAGTCTCTAGTTCAATCCCAGCTCGCGCCAGATGAACTGGGTTAGATGAACAAGTGTGTGTGTGTGGGGGGGTTTCTAAGTTTTCCGTTTCCTCCCTGTCTTCATTCCACTATTTCATTAATTTCTCATCAGTCTCCTTTAACCTACACGACATAACTGTGGGGCGTAAAACTGATTGAATGTAATATTTAGTTTTAATATCTGCTCCATCAACTAACTAGATGTCTTAACTTTTGACCATTTACATTCTACCTAATTTGGTGATTGATAAATAAATTCTTCTTCGGTAAGTGTAGGAATTTAGGTAAACCACTCCGTATGAAAGGTTGCAAGTTTATCCGGTATACAAATGTATACTAATGTCCAAAATTATTGTCGCATGTCTATAAATATGTTGCTGCAGGAATATAAATTCGCCCGGTATTTCTTATAATGTTAGTATGTGTATAATCGTCAGACATGTGGCAAATTTCATGTCAAGACAGTAAATAAGAACAATAAAACTAAAAAACTTTCTTGTGCATTTAGCAACATTTTTTTACCCATTCTAATTTTCGTATTTATAATTTTGCTATGAAATTTACCACAAATATACATTTCCCGATTATATACACAGTATCTCTATTAAAAGTACCCTGAAAAATCAATATCAAATTATATTCTTAGTCAGATATGTGACAGTCATTTTGGACATGCGTGTACATCGTTGGCTTGGCATACTTCTAAATAGCTGTATTAGAGACCGTAGCATTTTTTGATACGTACCTTAAGGGGTGGAAAGGGTTCAAAGTGGAACAGGAACAGGTGGTTTAATTCATGTAAAAAAAAAAATCTCATAAATTCCTCATGTTAGGAAGACGAAATTCCGTATGTAAACTAAATTAAAATTTGACATATGACTTATATGGTTAAAAAAATGACACCCCTCGAAGGTGGAAAAAATGAAACTACCTTTTATTAGTATCGAATTCAGTTTTCGGTGTCGCTAAGATAGTGAAATTTCCGGTGCTATGTAAGTGCAAGTGTAGTACCAATGGGGGTAGGGGTGCAAAATAATTTCCAAAATTAACTATTTTCGGGGTCGCTAACCTGATTGGTGACAAATCCAATGATATTCAAGCCTAAGTTTAGTCAACTGTCAGCTGGCCTGGAAATTGATAGGAGCAACGCTGAAATTGCTTGTTCATATTGAGGGCAACGCCAAAAGCGTCAGTCGGATCTGAATTAACAGGGGGCAACACACACAGCGTTGCTCTCGAGTATTCTAATTGTGCATAAACATTCCTGTGCGAAGCCGGTCACTTCTGCTAGTAAATGGAAAAAGTACTAGAACTTGAAGCAGGTGTAATCTAAAATTAAGCAGGGGATATACGGGCGTATACCTTAACCCATTAACGCCGAAATTATTTTTTCTTTTTATTTTCGGTGAAATTTGTAATTTTGAGTTATTTAGGTGTAAAGACCATTTACGAGAAATTTTGAGTTCGTGACGTAAGCGGTTTTGTTGGGGTGCCCCGTGATCATATGAACACGCTAGGCGTTTAAGTACTTTCGTATATCATGATTAAGTGGATGCCCTGTTAAATTATTAACACATATGGAAAAGAAAAGAGGCATTTATTGTCTTAGAAATTGTTACACTTTAAAAGAGAAAAATAAACACAGTATTTGGACTATGGAATTGTCAAGTTATGGAGCCCAATATCTATGGAACTTTATGGAAATAGAAAAAATGGTAGGCGCTCAAACCTATGCTACATTTGAAACATTTCGTAGGTACTGTGTTTGAACACAGTGTACTTGCACAACCGAACGCATTGACCGAACCACTAAGTGGTTTCTCCCATAAAGACAAACGTCATCCCTTACATGGTGTTGTTGACTGCAGGACTCAGAAATATCTGGAAGCCCTGCATCTAATAGAATGGCTTTATAATTTTGCAAATAAGTTTGTACAATATATCTTGCAAATTCTAAGTGTGAGATGCCTATTCTGCTTTTCTCAACATTAGCCATGCTATTCCTGCGATACATCAATCATCCAAGAGAGAGGCGCCCACCACCACATTTTGGACTTGATTCTAGTTCTATAATATGAGATATCCTGGTCCATTTGATCAGTAAGTTTCATGGGCTTGCTAATATTCTCCGAATTCATACGAACGAGTACTTTCTATTTTCATTTTGGAAATTTTGTTCATTAAAAACAGACTGAACGCCGTTACGTAACGCAGTTGTAACGACAGAGTTGTCACATCATCTTCACCAAGTCGAGTATTATGTGTAAAAACAACTTCAGCATGACTGGTAAGTTGTCACCGTGTAATTTTGGTCCATTTCCATCCCTCTTTCCCGAATCTTCATCCGAAAAGGCGTTAGGTCTCGGAGGTTCAGCATGCCTTGCATGTTATGCACGTCATCCGATTCTAAAATGTCAAGAATTTTTTGAAGTGAAAGACCTCTGTATCTAAAGGGAAAACCATACAATTACCAGCAACAGGATTTGCAAAAGTCATTTCAAATAATAATAATAATAATAATAATAATAATAATAATAATAATAATAATAATAAAGTAAAAAGAATAGAGTAAGTCAACTGAAAGCATGTACAAACTGTTCTAAATTGATATACCTGCAAAATTTTACTGTATTATTGACACCTATACGTACGTACGTAATAGAGAAGAAGCTACTTAAACGCCTTGCGTGTTCATATGATCACACTGATGGAAAACGTCAACGACCATGACCCAAATATTTTCAGATGAGTGAAATGTAATCTGTAACAACTTTTGACATCTCTAAAACATAACCCAGCCGAAAATAATTTGAAAGGATAAGATATAAGATTGTATTTTAATACTGCGAGGACGATGCCATTTTTCTTATATTTCTGGCGCGTTGCGGATATCTGTACCTCTAGGTTACATTCACGCCGCAATGTGGAATTTGTTTTGTCTGAATATCGTTAACAGAACCTTCTCCTAGTAGTCAACACACAAAGCGTAAAGAAACCACTGAAAGTATGTTATACAAGGCTTATTTTCATAAATACTACCTGCTGTGATCATATGATCACGCACGGCGTTAATGGGTTAAGACTACATCCTGATTGTCCTTCCCCGTCATAGTTCAGAACTAGTTATACAACATGAACTGCTCGCTTGTTTTAAAATTTGTTTTGTATTCAGTTTTTGTTACATTAAACCCAAAATTAATAAACACCCTGTTTCTAACATGGTTTGAAGAGCTTTTTATCAGTAAGTTACAAGGTCGTCCAGCATGTCACACAACCTGGATGTGCCTTATTTTGCCTTGAATATGACGTTTGAAAAGTGCAAATGTTACGATAGCACCTGTTTCTTCCGCTTGGTGTTAATAACTCAGGGATACCAACTTCAGAATCAACACTTGTTTATAATACGGAATCAGTTTTGTAAGAGCACAAAATGCTTCTCTTTTTTTTTTTTTTTTTTAAATAACTGATCCAAAATTTATTTTTCTTCAGTTTAGGTTCAATTTTTAAACACGGAAGAATTTTAGACATGAACTTTTTTCGTATGCCATGTTTTCTGTTATGTAAATTCCGGAAAATTCTCCAATAAACAGATCAGGAATCGAACCTAGGATCTGAATTAGTGCTATCGCGCTATTTGCATAACTCGGAACAGTCAGTCTATAAAAGTGAAAGCTATCGTTATTGTGCGTTATCGAGTAAGTGAAAGATGACAACAGCCGAATGAAATGTTCACCTACCTAGTTTATTTATTTATTTATTTATTTATTATAACGTAAATCCTGCCCCTTTGATTAAAGGTCATATCCTAAAGGGGTTGCAGCTTCAGTTTCCATAAACCTATTCTCACTATGAAATTACAAAAATAGCTGTAATCCCTGTTCTTAAAAAATAAGATCTTAATGTATGTTAATTTACATTAGGCTAATTTCTGAGGAATTCAAAGGGGTTGACTAAATGCACCAACTGCTAGGTAAACTGCAGTGTGATCTATAAATGTAGAAGCAAAGTAAAATTGATTGGAAAGGAAACCTGTATTTTTTTTTTAACCTGTAAATCGAATGAAATTAAATTTGGCAGTTAACTCAGATGATTGCTAAGGAATGTTTAAATAAAAAAATGAGTAGTTTATCCTGCTTGTCAGACATCACGCCTTACAAAAGGTGTTCCTAGTATGTTTCGTACTTAACGCACTTAAACCCATACCCTACATTCTAAAATTTTACTGAACTTTGAAGAACTTCAAATTTAGAAAGTGAGCCATACAATGTGTGCAAAAGGCTTACGTAAACTAATAATTGGTTTGATTAGATAAATTAGAACTTCAAACTGCATACCAAAATTAATGGTTTAACAAGTTTCGGAAATGGCAGTTTAACACTGTTTTGTAGGTAGTACCTAGCTGTCACTGACCTTAACTGTGCGGTATTACCTCGGGCTTTGTCAATCTGAATAATTCACTTGCACGAATTGATTTGGCTGAAAACGGGATAAAAGGCGCTTTAGCCACTACAGAGATAGAGGCCTACCATCTGGATGAGCTCAGCTTCGGCGTCTTTCTAACTTCAGAATTGAATTCTGAAGAGTTGCAGCTATTAGTATTGAATAAGCTAAATTTGTAATTTCTGACTAGGATTTTATGTTGGGAATGCTCATAGGGATGATTGAAGTTCGGGAAAACTTTTATTGACGCCTTAAAGCACAATGAAACCTTTAAGAAACCGGTGGAGTGCGTAATTTCAGGAATGGAATCTATTAAGCGGTAATCATTTGCAATGTACAGTAAATAAATTTGTTACAAATAGTTTCATATAGGCAATCGATGTTGAGAAATTGCACAGGATTCAAATGTAATGTTGTTGCTTAGGTAATATTCTCTGTAGTGATAATCAAAGTTTAATGTCACTGTTATAATTTTTCAATTTTAATGATCTCCGAAATAGTTAAAATAGGGCAGATTTTGATTTTGACTAGCATCTCGTTCAGCAAAGAGGCTGAGATATGGACCTACAGTTTTGACTCGGAAGCTCACGTGGTTCAGATCCCACGTTAAACCAGGTCTCCTACCTACACCAAGGGTGCGTACGCTAACAGCTTAGCCAAGAAGCTCTACTGTAGAATGGAAATATATGGTTATTCAGATTGAAAAAAATGTTCCCACTCTAGTTATTGCGTGATAGAATCCTTTAATCTTTATTTTTTTTTTTTTTTTAACTAATGCTGGATTTTTAAAAACATATCTAAATGCTATATTGTACCAAAAAAAAAAAAAAAAAGGCTTCAGGAAAGTTTATCCACATTACATGCTTTAGGCTCAATGGAAATTTTGTGTGCTTTTAAAAATAGACAATACTTAGTATTCTATATGATCCACTTTACTTACGATATTTTTTCACGTTCAAATATACCTGCAAATTTATCCAGGTAGTACTCATGTTCATATTTGTTAAAACCTGCAAGAAAATTAGCGAACCCAGCATACTTCCAGTAAATTAAGTCCTAACCTATTTATATGGTTGATCTAGAATATTTTAACTTGTCAGTGTCTCCATTCACCCGAACTGGAGCGAAAATAAAATAACAATAAACTGACATCCTTCACACGTAAGAGTTGCCTCAGAATTCACACAAAAACAAAGGGTCATTATTCAAACAAATATAAAATACCTATCTTGAATGTAAAACTAAACTTCAAGATACATACGGAATTCTTAAATGAAGCAAATGAGGGTTTTAGTGTACAGTAATCAAATGCTTTTTCGTGTTGTAGTAAGACAGGTCGAATGTAGTTACCTTGGTTAATTTTCAGATGTTTTTGTAAAAGGGGGGGGGGCAAGATTCTTTTGAGCCCTTGAGTGTCTTTGAACTGATTAGCGTCTGGAAAAGGAAGGATTGTCCTGTATATAGCTTAAAAAAAAAAAAAAGTCCGTATTGTGTCCATGAAAGAGGCTTTATTCTATTCTAAACTTTTAATTTTTAATCTGCAATGCAAGAAACGGGTACTTCCGATAATTTTAATACTACGAAGCATCTGTTAATTTTTCATACCTATGTCATTAGATAGCTAGTCTCTTACGAGATTTCTTTGGGTTTAACTTAAATTCTTCGTACGCAATGCCTTGAGTTTCTATGTAGCAACTGGTAGGAAAAACTGTATACTGTAACTTAAATTTTGAAAAATTCAAGATTATATTGAGTGCATCAAACATAAATTTTTCTCTTTACAGTGGTCTCAACTTCCAAGACTTAATGGCGAGGCAAGGTACAATAGATTCTCCACCAAAGACTCCGTTTATTCTTGGCTTCGAGTGCTCTGGAGAAATAGCTGAAATAGGCGAAGGCGTTGAAGGTTTTTCGGTAAGTACCACTTTTCCTCACTACTGATTGACTTAGTGGCCCAAAAGTAGGTCTACTTTCATGTAGTATTGTAAACTTTCATGTAGTTGTTCGTATAACAAGTGTTAACTTGTTCTCTCAAGTAGTTTGTGTGCAGGCTTTGTTGCAGTTAAGTCTTGCGTGTTAATTGTGAAAATAGATAAACTTTAATATCGTGCGGTAATCAAATTTTTAGTTTTGGATGGATTAACCGCTACGGAAATTCATCCGAAGTTTACAAAATTGTAGGGGACTCTGCTCCTTCCATGCTAACCGTTAAAAGGTGGGCAGATGAATTTAAACGTGGTCTCACATCCCTCGAAGATGACCCACGTAAAGGAAGGCCGAAAACCGCAACCACACCGGAAACAATTGAAAAAGTGCATAATGATGTGTTGGTCGACAGGCGAGTGAAGGTGAGATAGCTAAGTGTGGGGATATCGGAGGAACGGGTGCGAAACATCTCGCACAAAGAACTAGGGATGCGAAAGTTCTGCGCAAGATGGGTGCTGCATTTGCTGACTGCCGACCAAAGGAAATGCGAACTATTTTCGCAGCAATCTTTGGACAGATTTAAAGGGATCCAACCAATTGTGTGGCGCTTTGACAATGTATGAGACATGTTCACCACTACATGCCAGAAATGAAACTGCAGTCCAAGCAGTGGGTGGAAGCCGGTGGTGCAGCGCCGAAGAAAGCGAAAACGATCGTATCGGCTGGAAAGGTCATGGGCAGTGTTTTGGGATGCGAAAGGGATCCTGTTAATTGATTACCTTGCAAAAGAGAGAACAATTACAGGCGAATATTACTCCAACCTTCTTGACCAGCTGGATGCCAAAGTTCGCGAGAAGAGGCCTGTATTGAAGAAAATCTTTCACCAGGATAACGCACCTATGCATAAAAGTGCATTGGTGATGGGAAAACTGCGGGATTTTGGGTAAGATTTGCTCGACCATCCCCCATATTCTCCTGATTTGGCACCATCGGACTTATATCGGTTCCCAAACTTAGATTTTTTCTGGCAAGCTCTTCGGATCGAATGAAGTTGTCGTGAATGACTATTTTCACAACCTTCCAGACTAACTTCCGGGAAGGAATATTGATGTTGGAGAAACGCTGGACCAAGTGTATTGAAGTTAAGGGAGATTGTCGAAAAATAAAAATTATTTTTGAACTGGAATTCGCAATCTTTCATTGTCAAGCCGAGAACTTTTCACCCCGCCCTCGTATTTTGACAGTTTGAAGCCCTCATAAGGCCGCGCCTCCATTGCATCCGAATGCGATTGCGAATGCGAATGCGAATTTCCCAGCACGTGTAAATGAATTGGAGTGCCTCGACTAGTTCCGACCTGCGAATTGCGAAAACCGACGAAAAGATGCGAATGCGAACGATCCCAACATGCTGGGATTGTTCGTCCGAATTGATGCGAATGGAGCGTCGTCTGCAGAGAAATTGAGCGCTACGTGAGAGAAGAAAGTTTGTTTTGCGTAAAAGTAGACGACGGTGCGAGGTGCGGAGATAAAAATGAAAATAATAATGGAAATAGATGTTGATGTTTTAATAAATTGTGTTTTTTATAAAGTTCCATTGTGGATCCAAGGTCATCCAGATTACCACAAACGACACGTCGTGAACAAATTATGGGCAGATGTAAGTAAAGAACTTGGAGTGGAAGATATTTATAATTTTATTTGTTTTCTCTTTAAAATATGAAAATCTAATTAATACACGAACCGCAACTTTTTATTCAATTTATATTTCCTCTTTGTTCCTCAAATAATGATTTTACGAATACATATAATTATTGACTAATATGTTTGAAATAGCAAAAACGGGTTTTTTACTCATGGAGAAAATTTTCTTAGAAAGTTGGTTGATTTTGCAATCTCTAATTTTATTTAGTTTATTTATTTCAAAGTGAACATAGCGGTTACCACAGAAGCATAATAATAACAGGAGCGACATTTGCGACATTCACTCTATTTTGCACACAAAGGAAATTAATACAGTATTATTATTATTATTATTATTATTATTATTATTATTATTATTATTATTATTATTATTATTATTATTATTATTATTGCTCTGAAAACTTTAAGATATGAATTTTCAAGCATAAATATTTCACATTGAAGGTTTGAAAGAGATATTACAACTTGATTCGCATTCACGAAACTTCGGATGCAGTAGAGGCACATGAATTCGCAGTTCGCATTCGCATTCGCGTTCGCAGTCGCATTCGGATGCAATGGAGGCGCGGCCTAAGGCCGCGCCTCCATTGCATCCGAATGCGATTGCGAATGCGAATGCGAATTTCCCAGCACGTGTAAATGAATTGGAGTGCCTCGACTAGTTCCGACCTGCGAATTGCGAAAACCGACGAAAAGATGCGAATGCGAACGATCCCAACCTGCTGGGATTGTTCGTCCGAACTGATGCGAATGGAGCGTCGTCTGCAGAAAAATTGAGCGCTACGTGAGAGAAGAAAGTTCTTTTTGCGTGAAAGTAGTCGACGGTGCGAGGTGCGGAGATAAAAATGAAAATAATAATGGAAATAGATGTTGATGTTTTAATAAATTGTGTTTTTTATAAAGTTCCATTGTGGATCCAAGGTCATCCAGATTACCACAAACGACACGTCGTGAACAAATTATGGGCAGATGTAAGTAAAGAACTTGGAGTGGAAGATATTTATAATTTTATTTCTTTTCTCTTTAAAATATGAAAAGCTAATTAATACAGGAACCGCAACTTTTTATTCAATTTATATTTCCTCTTTGTTCCTCAAATAATGATTTTACGAATACATATAATTGTTGACTAATATGTTTGAAATAGCAAAAACGGGTTTTTTACTCATGGAGAAAATTTTCTTAGAAAGTTGGTTGATTTTGCAATCTCTAATTTTATTTAGTTTATTTATTTTAAAGTGAACATAGCGGTTACCACAGAAGCATAATAATAACAGGAGCGACATTTGCGACATTCACTCTATTTTGCGCACAAAGGAAATTAATACACTATTATTATTATTATTATTATTATTATTATTATTATTATTATTATTATTATTATTATTATTATTATTATTATTATTATTATTATTGCTCTGAAAACTTTAAGATATGAATTTTCAAGCAAAAATATTTCACATTGAAGGTTTGAAAGAGATATTACAACTTGATTCGCATTCACAAAACTTCGGATGTAGTAGAGGCACATGAATTCGCAGTTCGCATTCGCATTCGCGTTCGCAGTCGCATTCGGATGCAATGGAGGCGCGGCCTAACACCTAAAGATCGCAGTTTACCAAAGGACCAAATTTTATTCCTAATGTAGGTAGTATACTTTGAGTGCAGTTAAGAGTGTAACACCAGTTCATTAATTCGTGTCACAGTTCTTGAAACTATACAGTAGCTCGGAGTAACTTCAATATTTGACAGTTTAATATTGCGCGGTAGCTTCGAGTGGGTTTGCAGGTGAGGGATTGAAAGGAGATAGGATATTCCATAAGAACACTTACAATTGCTCTAGATTTTTGGAGCAGTCAGCTAACAAAATATTGTCTAAACAATCACTGCACTTGCTTTGTAATATGAACCACATTCAACGCTTCAATGATATCCGTGGTAATGTTAGTGTTCTAAAATGAGAACCTATAATAGAATCTCCTACCAAAACTCGAAGTACTTGAACCTGCGTCATATTACTTTCAAATTTGGAAGCCTGCTCTGCACCACTCTATCAACACTAGCTTCTTGACCGTTCGTGATTATCGTATATGTAAAAATATTTCCAGAATTCCTCTAAACAAGAAGTTAAAAGAAAAAAACTACAATTTTAGGGTATAAAATCATTTTTTTTTTCAAATGGAACTTAGATATAAGCTATTGTAGACTTCATTGATGTTATAATACGAACACGGTATAACCTAGAAGTTGGAAACTCTAAACAATCACTAGACAATGTTTTAATAACTTCAGTCAAAATACGAATATCGGAAAAATATTGGACCTACTACTTGGTAAATTTATTGAACTTTACATTATTGGCATAGCAGATATAAAGCACTCAGATTTGAAAGGAAAAAAAAAAAAAAAAAGTCACTGCTCGTTGAAGTGAATGTTGTCCACAGTAGGAATGAGTCAGTAATGACTTCCGAAATAGGACGAAAATTTGACCCTTAAACTGACAAGTAACGAATGTTGCCCTATTTTACAATGTGAATTTTACGTAAACCAAAGTATTCATGGGAATCACAATGGTTATATATTTTTACTTTATGGAATAATAGTTGAAGGGAGGAAAAATATACGAAAGGTACTTTGAAGTAAGGTCAGCTTTGCAGTGAAAGGTGAAATGACTTTTTCTAAATTTACTTAAAATTACAATAAATCAGGAGTGGCCAACGTAACGGCAGAGGTCTTCAGATGGCAGAAGAGAGGGTAATCGTTGGACAATTCCCAGACTTTATGGCAATTCCTCATAATAGTAATTACATGACAGGCCAGAATGCAATTCAGGGAACTTTCCTCAGCTTGAACAACCTGACCGATTTTCCAACTTTTCCCTCACTGCATTGATACCATACTTCTCACATGTCTGACGATAGTAATATTTTCTTCCAGTTGGAAACTGGACACTGACGTTACAGTAGGCGGAACGCTAAATTTTCTTAGCCATGGTGGTGTCAGTGTCGTACGCAGAATTTCAGGGTCATTTAATCTTGAGTAGGACACGCATGGTTGTCCATACGTTAATACAGGTTTCAATGTTGCTCATGTCGAGTTAAAACCCGAAACCCCGGTAGCGTACGCCACTGACCCAATGATTTTAGAGGGGGCAAGGGTCGGCCCCGATGGTATCTTCTGCTCGTTTCTTCTCTCCAGTTATGGTGTACTGTAATATAGGTCAAGTAGTGTTTTTCGCATTCAAAATGGCTGTCACCCCAAAATCCTCTGCCCGTCCGCTTGCCCCCTAGACGTTAAAGCTTGGTCGTCACTGCATTGACATTCTATTAACCTACACTGACGTTGTAAATGCAACTTGCGTCCGATTGTAAGCAAGGGATGCTGAGAGCCTCATTCACTAGATGCAAAGTTTCGAACTGTATTCACTCTGGCCTTCAAAAGGCATAACCTTCTTACATTGAAGCTTTCAACTGGAAAGTGACAATGTTTAGAGGTTGTACGAATGTAGTGTTGCGTGTTCAATACGGCGACTGCAGGGTAACAAGAGCACTTTAAAGCCTGAACGTCAAGATAATGCAATTTCATTTACACGAATTAGGGAGACTGCCTTCTTTCCAGCTATTCGGTGTATTATTGTAGATTAAATTTTACTTTCTAGCCGGTGGTCGATCACGAAATGGAAAATCTGATTAACCCTCAACTCAGGGCAAAGAAAGGTAGGCACACAAGGACAATTTGTTACGATCTTGAGCTATACTTAGTCTTATTTATTGTTGTAATTTAAGCTCAAAAATATAATTTTCACCCAGTAAGTCCCTCCTGTCATTAACCTTCCCAGGACGGATAGGAATTTCAAGAAAATCAACCTTTACGTTGACGGCCCTAGTACCCCTTCTAATTGTCAGAGGGACAAGAACGATACCTCGTTGTAAAGCTTATGGAACAAAGATTCTAACGAGCTAACTTTTGTCCCCCCCCCCCCCCCCCGCCGTGCCAAACCCGTAGAAGCGATTTTTTGTTAAAAAAAAAGTTTTTAGAAATTTGAGGCTGGCAACACTACTTGTCGTACGCAGGAAAAAATATCACGAGTACACCAGAAATTGGGTACAATCATGTAAAAAGATGAAGGGCGAAAGTGCAATACCAAGTTGGGAACTTGTTTCCTATGAGAATCATTCTAAAAACTTTTCGAAATATATTTTGGGCTACCTTGACGTTAGCAACCATAGCGACGCCCCTAATTGTGAGATAAGCCATACCTCGTTGGAAATCTTGTGGGACACATTCCAACGAGATAACTTTTATTGTCCCCTCCGTGTTCAAGCCGTGTAAACTCGGACAAAAAACAAAATAGAACTGAAAAATGCATTTTTTTTTCAGTTTGTGGTACTATGGCAACACTTGTCGTACGCAAGAAAAACTTCCCACATACAGCACACATTGGTGACAATTGTACAAAACAATGAAGGGCGCGTAACAATGGAGCAAAAAAATTAGTAACTTCGTACCTACGTGAACTATCCTGTATATTTTTTCGATTGACTGTAGTCGACCCTGACGTTGGCAGCCCTTGCGACGCTCCCGATTGTCATATATCCCATTATATATAGCCATAAGTTATTGCAAAGCACAAGACACAGATTCCAAGATAACTTTTTTGGCCCCCCTTGCGTACGAAAAATGTGTTGCCATAGCCGCACAAACTTCGAAAAAGTTTTTTACCTCCGACCTTTTTGACTTTTAGGGGTTGGGCACATGGGCACAAGTTACCTCGCTGGAATCTGTCCCGTAAGCTTTCCAACGAGGTTTGGCTTCTCTCACAATTAGGGACAAGTTCCCCCGCTCCCAAATGCTGAGGATCGAAAACATCAAATTTTTCCCCTTACCCTTCCGCTGTGGGTCCCCCGATGTGAATGAAATGAACATTATTGAAAAAGTTTCATCCTTCCTGAAGAGACACCAAAATAATCTCCCTAGGTTAATTAGGAGCCGAATTATGGAGGTTTAAACCGCTGGCTCAACCCTTGAGCAGTTCGTCCTGAAAAGGTTAATTTAGATTCTGCCATTTTATACTTTCATAGTTGTTACATAAGCTCTAGAGATCCGATCGCACGTATTGTTGCCAATACTGCTTGATCAGTAAAATAAGTTTGATGTCAATTTTAAGTTTCTGTAAATTTTAGTTTACAGAAACTCTTCTATTGCTACCAAGGCCGACAGAAGTATTCGCATAATACTTTACATTGTATTACAAAGAACTTTCTATTTAGTAGTGTTGAGTTTATAAGCATAAAGGTCTCTCAAACTATAAAATGTGTATATTGAGCACAAAATCTGTTTATCCTGC
Source organism: Thermobia domestica (assembly GCF_964235325.1). Lineage (NCBI taxonomy): Eukaryota > Metazoa > Arthropoda > Insecta > Zygentoma > Lepismatidae > Thermobia > Thermobia domestica. The sequence goes on from NC_137454.1 coordinate 95,273,871, forward strand.
TGCCAGTAGCGGCTCGTAGTTTGTACAAGCACCGGTTGCAATGTTGCAATATCAAAGGTATGTAGGTACGTGCAAGTGTCCCCCCCCCCCCCAGCATTCTTGAGTCTTATCCAAAAAATATTCAGGAAATATGAAGAGGAAAGTCTTTTAAGCTCTATTTGTATGTTATTGATTAAATCATTTCTCTAATATTGATTTTATATATAAGCTATTTCCTTTTTTTCAAACAACCACTATCAATGTACGTTTATATACTATTTATATACAAAACCTCTACACTCATGTTATTGAACACGAGATAAATCGAATATATAGTATGTGCTGTAAGCCATGAATGATGGCGTTAATCCGAAAAGAAGAAAAAAAGCAAGAAAATTGCATGCACGCAGTTAAACAAAATTATTTAATTATATAAACTATGCATTATTTTAGACTATGTTTATTATACAAACTATGCTTTCTTCCATCTTTTGGGCTTCAAATTTTTCTATGACTTTATTGAAATCTGAAATGCTGCTCGCCAAGTTTCTCTGAATAGAAAGCATCGCTACCGCAAATATTTTCCGCTTTATTTTCTTTAATGTCCAGAAACACCTCTCTCCTCCGACAATATGCATTTTGTTAGCATTTCTTTGTATAAATATACGGTACAAAAAGTCCATTTTCAGAAACCACGTATTTTTGTCTGTAAAGAAGCATGAAATCTAAGATGTTTTCCTTCGAAAATGAAAAAAAAAAAAAAAAAGTAGTTTAACATTCCAGCAAATTAGGCTAAAGAAGACAGATGAGTATTGGAAGTGAATGATTTGATATTAATTTATGCTCTCCGCCGGAAATCGAACACAGAATCATGTGCACGAAAGACACAGAGCTAGGAATTAGACCAGTAGTAAGACATTTTCTTCTTCGAGACTCGATCGATCCCCCCAGAATAGGATTTTTTAAAAAATAAATCTTATCCCAAGAATTTTCACCTTTGTATTATAAATGTTAAATAAAATCTATTGACTTCGAACGACCGCCCCCCAAACTTTCAGCCTGGATCCGTCCCTGCTACCACCAGACTTATATTTGTTCTTTGCGAGTTTATGTTTTGTGAATAACTTCTTTCTTCCAAGCGTCTGTATCTCGCTCACCCTGCTAGCGCTGCTAAGCGGAGGAATTCGTAACTATTACAGAAGCTGACCAGTTGCGGACGAAAGGCAACCGCATGAGACCAATACGGGAAGATAGGAGCGATGCAAGAATAAATCCACTTCCCCATGTTAAGAGATAGGAGCTCGCTGCCATATGCTCAATGTTACTGCTTCCAGTGGCAACGTTCGCTGCCACTGGACATGTAAATCTCTCTCTTTCTTTCCGTTTTTTTTGATTGACTTTTTTCAGAAATGCATCAATACTGTTTCGCGCTCAAGAGTAGAGGTTTATTTTTTACTGATACACTACTTTAATACTTAAAAATAGTTTTAGTATTAAAAAAATATCCAGTTGCACAACCATGCAACATATAGTACCAGCCGCCACTGCCTGCTGCCCCACTTATAGGATGACATAAGTTTTCGAACTAATCCAAACTAGTATACACATTGGATTCACGCTTTATACCCCTACCACACAGCCGTTGTATTCATACTATGCCTTGCAACAGAATCTCGCAGTTGTGTACTAGTAAGCGTTCACAAGTGAAATGAGGCTTAAAGGTAAGGAGAAAACTGTGGAAGAGATGTTGTAATTATCTCTACAAACAAATCTCTGCGAAATTGCCAGTGCAGTAAACGGAAGCAAACAACGGTGTTCTCAATCATTCAGCGCTTCGGATTAAATGTTGCGAATAAGCAGAGATGTGGCACTCCTAAACTTACTAGCTAGACAGGAGACAAAAATGAAGCAGAATCAAAGGATGACAGACAGCATCTGACATTAGAGGAAGCCTTGAATAATAATCTGGCAGGTGGTATACAAACTAACAGTTGAACGGGTTTTACGTAGTGCCGGTTACAATTCCAATGTTCTTAGGAGGAAACAATGTCAATCGTGTAAATCAGAAAAAGGGTGTAGAATTTGCTAACCAGTGTGTGGAGGGGGTGAACCAACAGAATTCGGGGATCACGTTCTCTGGTCGGACGAGAGCAAATTCTTATACAATGGTGATGGACGTGTTAGTGTGGAGGTTACCAAATACAGAATAGGAACCTAAGAACATAGTAGCTAGTGATGGAGGAAGCAATGTGGTGGTATGGGGCTGTATGGCTTCATCAGGCGTTGGGAACCAGTCCATAGACGGGGTTATGGTCAAGTTTGAATAAAAGATGATGATTCTTAATCTTGAGAGTGCAGAGGGGCTGGGATTGGGAAATGATTACTTCAGCAGAGCAATGATCCAAAGCAAACTGGAAGGTAAAGCTTTGGATTGTGTACAACACTCCTCACACTTCGAAGACACTGCCTCAATCGCCAGATTTAAATCCTAAAGAGAACACCTGGAATGAACTCGGTCATGTTAGGAAACACATCTGAAGTAGACAATCTGAAAGCATTTCTTGTGGAGATTTTTTTTTTTTATACTGCAATGTCCAAAAGACTATCGGTATTAATTCATAAAGGGGATGATTGAATACTAGCCGTTCTGTTCGAATACTTATGTCCAGATGTAAACTAATTATTTTCGTTCTGATAGTTGCTTTTCGAGAGTTCATATGTTTAAAAGACAACTTTTGGTACCAGTTCTTGTATTTGTCTACTTTTCTTGCATACCTATAGTAATAATAGAACTAATAAAAATGTTCGAATGTTTGTCTGCGTCTGTAAGTCATAACGCAGGGTTTTACTAGCTTTCCGTAGCATTATCTGAATTTTCTCCCTTTCAGAAGTCTCCTTTAAGGATTTTTTTTCCTTCTGTGAACATGTTCCGCAAGTTTCCTTCCAGTTTTGATCAAGGAAACGATGAGTCAAAAACTGTCAGTGAAACTTAAGGAGAAATGTAAAGATGGGGAATAGAAACTGTAGATTTTGCACTATAAACAACTTCACATAATTTTCTTCATGGTATATCGTAAACTAGCAATCATACACGACGAACTCATTCTCACGAAGAAATCTCTTAAATATAGATGGAGGGTTAAGAATACTGTAGTAATTTCCACCTAAATGCTAATACTGCAGTTGGCTGCTGCTCTTTCCTTTAGTAAAAGGGGTCAATAAAGCATGAAGCAGGCAGGGAACACTGCGATGTGAGCAGTGGTGACAGGCAAACAAGAACTTTGATATTTACAGGCATACTACTTCTGGATTACTCCAGACACTGCCATAACTAGTGCTTTAAAACCGGTTGATTGAGGCACAAATAAGCTCATGAAGATATTGGCCCGTATACGTGTATTCTTAATATTTTGAGACTGAAGTGGTGCATCATATACTAAAATATCTGCAGTGTTATTGCTTCGCTCCAGTGATGGCAGCCACACTAAGGAGAAAAAAAAAACTTGTATGTAGTAATATCCTTTCTCCTACCTATGTTAAACTGAGACCAAAATTGTGGAATATGCGCTCATGTAATCTCTTATGGACTTTATGGGGTGCTCAGCCTTCCACTTAAAAAGTATAACTGCTTTAAACTGGTTAATTAAAAAAAATTCTACCAGCTATTATCTGAACGACCAGGGAAGTGAAAATCCTACTTAGTACTCACTGAATATACACTTAAGAAAATTGTAAATATTTTTTAGATACCGTACCTTCTGTACTTAAAAGGCCATTCAATAACTTGACGTACTTATTGGATGTCCAGTATTTGGAAGCATCATGCTTTTTAAGGTTTTTGTGGTTGTAAGTTCAATTGTTCTTGCTGTTCATTGATGGCACGGTGTAAAAGTTCGAGAACTTTATAAGAATGCGAAAACTGAAGAGAGACAGCTGGAAACTGTGATAAAATTACTCTGGTCGAGTGGCAGATGGTGTCGCGAGTTGAATGCCCTTAGAAACCATTGCAACACCCTTAAATGGGGGCACGTGGCTTAGGGGAGATCGTTGTACCAAGAGCATAGTGTACCTTGAGCCATTTCCAATATCTCGGAAGGTACTGCTTCCTGGTGATCCAACACCGAAGTACAGTTTTCTTCAATGTGCAATTGTCCACCATTGCGAGTATGGATGTGTTTCAGAAAGTGTTGTTTATGTGAGGAGAGAAAAATAATTTTCTACGGTCAAAGTAAAATTTTCAGTGTTAAGTTGAATGAGTGTCGACTGTGAATAAATAGACTAGGATTAATTTGTGTATTGTCATCGGATGCCTCATCCATTGATAAGTAAAATATTGGTGAAGTTCTGAATCTTAGCTGTATTGTAGCGTTTAGGTAGCCATCTTTGTTGAAATGTAGATGCTCATGTACCTTGGGCCAAAGCCACGTCGTGTACCATGGACCAAATTGATCGTGGTTCATGGTACAAGAGGTTACAAGATAATTTCTTTTTTTAATTTCAGGAAGACTTGTTGCCACAAAGATTGGAATCATTGGAAAGATTGGAAAATTGGATCATTGGAATAAATAGCAAATCTGGAAAGAAGAGAGATCCTGTGGATCCAACTCCTTACGAAATGCGCTTGAAGCTATTTATTCCAATGATCCAAATAAAAAGATATCCTATAGAGAAGCATTGAAAGTATTTAATGTAAGCCGTTCTACTCTTACCCAACATTTACATAAATTTAAAAACAGTAAAGAGAAAGAGTTCAAATATAAAGTGAATTATGCAGTGAAGAAAGTTTTTACAGAAGCCGAAGAAGAAAGTCTTGTAAATTATATTCAAACTATTGCTAGAATGCAATACGGGCTAACTAAGAAACGTGTTAGAGTACTTGCATATAAATTTGCTAAAGCGAATAAGAAGTATCCAGCAACATGGCAAGAAAACCAAATAGCCGGAGAAGAATGGATGCGTGCGTTTCTTAAAAGACATTCCACAAAACTTTCGATAAGGAAACCCGAAGCAACTAGCCTAAGTCGGGCTACCAGCTTTAATCGCCATAATGTTAAATGCTTTTTACCAACATCAAAGACGTTCACTTGGGCAGTCCAAAATAGTTGCCCCTAAAGGTGTCAAGCAGGTCGGTTGTGCAACATCAGGAGAAAAGGGTCTAGGTCAAAACCCCCACACTCAAGAAATGTCAAAACCCCCACACAAACGGTCATAACCCCCACACAAATGGATAAATCTCCCAAACGCACGAACGGTCAAAACCCCCACACTCAAGAAATGTCAAAACGCCCACACGATCGGTCATAACCCCCACACAAATGGACAAATCTCCCAAACGCACGAACGGTCAAAGCCCCACAGCCAAAACCCCCACACTCAAGAAATGTCAAAACGCCCACACAATCGGTCATAACCCCCACACAAATGGACAAAACAGCCACACATAGCAACGGTCATAATCCCCACATAAATGGACAAAACTCCCACACAAATGGTCAAAACTCCCACATGCAGAAATTGTCACAACTGCCACACAAATGGACAAAACCCCCACAAAATCGGACAAATCCCCCACACTCTGAAATGATAGTCATTCCACGTCTTTGTTGCGGCTCTTTATGACGCCCAAGAAGAATAGTTGCAACATCAGTTTAATTGGAATAAAAAATGTTATTAAAAAGTACAAGGGCAATACATGCAACCAGGATCATTTCAGAGTGTGGGAGATTTGTCCGATTGTGTGGGGGTTTTGTCCATTTGTGTGGCAGTTGTGACTATTTCTGAATGTGGGAGTTTTGTCCATTTGTGTGGGGGTTTTGTCCATTTATGTGGGGATTGTGACCGTTGCTATGTGTGGCTGTTTTGTCCATTTGTGTGGGCGTTATGACCGTTGGAGGTTATGACCGACTACCAGTGTGGGGGTTTTGGCTGTGGGGGTTATGACCGTTCGTGTATTTGGGAGATTTGTCCATTTGTGTGGGGGTTATGACCGATCGTGTGGGAGTTTTGACATTTCTTGAGTGTGGGGGTTTTGGCTGTGGGGGTTTTGACCGGTTCCCGGAGAAAAAGGTAACCTGGTCACTATTATCACTTCTGTCTACGCAGTTGGAAATTCAATTCCACCAATGTTAATTTTCTCCCGGGTACACTTCAAGGACAGAATGTTATTTGGCAGTCCCCCAGGAGTATTGGAGCCGCCAGTGTATCAGGATGGTCCAATGAAGAAACGTTTCTGAAGTTTTTCGATCATTTTCTTACCTTCGTCAACTGTTCAAAGAGAAACAGGATTTTGTTAATTTTAGACAATCATGAAACTCATCTTTCTCCAGAATGTTTAGATAAGGCTTCAGCTGCTGGTGTAGTGACGGTAACATTCCCACCAAACACTTCTCATAAGTTACAACCGTTAGATATTTCTGTTTATGGGCCACTGAAGACATTTTATAGTCAGGCTGTTGAGGAGTGGATGTATAACAATAAAGGGAAAACATTTTATATATATACAGTTGCAGAGGCGCTGGGAATAGCATTTCCTAGGGTATTTACACCAATCAACATATTTATCCGGTTTTCGTAAGTCAGGGATATATCCACTAGACACGGGTGTTTTCAGTGACGACGATTTCCTGAGTTCATACGTCACAGATCAAGTTACAGAAACGCAGCCACCAGAAGAGGTTACAGTTGGTCTGGAGAATGAGAATGAGAAAATTGTGCACAAAGCTTTCAGTTCGAAACATTTGGATGAATCAACTGCTGGGACATCAAATGCACAAGACTACAATATTGAATCGGGCACACCTGAGGCCAACAAGAGAAAAGAACTTAGGAAAACTGTCACTCCAGAAGAAATCCAGCCGTTTCCAAAGGCTCCAGAAAGAAAAGCGAATGTTACAAGGAAGAGAATGAAAAACTATGATAGCGACCGACACGCCCGAGAAACAGGCTATAAAGGAGCAAAAAGGGAAGAAATGTGTGAAAAAAGAGCAAAATATGAAAAAAATCAAAACTCTATCAAAGTGGCCAGAAATTTAGGGGATATTTTCAAAACGAAGTCTGATAAACTTAGCAAGAAGGGCTCTAGTCATAAGACACACCATAGCGCGGAAGGAATGATGAAGAGAAGAAAAACAATGGAGACACAATCATCATCATCGTCATCATCTGAGAGTGAAAATGAATCTACATTTTCTCTTGTGCCTACAGATGATAAGGATAGTGCAGAGGAAGAATGCCTATATTATTGCAGTTCGAAAGAGGCTGATTGTAGTGGAGAAAAGTGGTATAGGTGCATTAGGTGTGGACGGTGGACTCACTATTTATGTGCTGGGGTAGCAGGTCATGAGTGGAAAACTTATGTTTGTGACTTTTGTACACCTTTTGTAAACTTTGTTTTGTTTAATGTTCAAAGAAAAAACTTCGTTTGAAAAATATAATAAATAAATTAATGTGTTAAATTTAAGTTCTTTAAATACAGGTCGTGAGTGGGGAAACTTATGTTTGTGACTTTTGATTTGTATCTACATCGTTTCTCAACAGCAAGGTTATAAAGAATGTTTGTGACTTTTGTACATCAAACTAAGGTAAATTATGTTCAAAGAAAACTTTGTTTGAAAAATATAATAAATAATTTATTGTGTTAAATGCATTATTTTTTCTTCATTTAACCTTCTTTTTAGTGTGGCCCAAGGTACAGGACGGCTGTCCCAAGGTACATGAGCATATTGTACCATGATCCATTATGCAGAGTAATTTATATTTTACTATGAAAATTTTGTAAGGTGTGATTTGCGATTGCTTCCAGGGTAAATAGATTCGAGAAAGATTGGAGATTTAATTGACCTCGAAAAACTTGCATATATGATATTAGGAACGACGTCATTTCAATTTTTTTGAAAAGTGGCTCAAGGTACAACGATCTCCCCTACTAGTGGACGGCTTACCTCTGGTGCATTGAGTCCCTGATTCACTTCATGGAAGAGTAAGTTTGTGGTGAAGATTTTCTTACTCCAGTTTCCTCCCATAATCTTATTCCACAAATTCTTCCATCATTCACTTGCCTTAATCAGTCTCCTTTAGCCTAAAAGCATAATCGTGGGGATGTTAAATTTAATTTCATTCAATATTGTAGATACATTCCGCTCGGATTAGCATAGACATTACACTATTTCCGTCCACTAGTTTCGAATGATTGTCCGTGCTGTAAATCTTCAAATGTAACTTCCCTCGTAGGTAGAATTTAAAAACTTTCAATTTCCTTTAATACAATTCGAGTACGTAAAATTTTAATTTGTATAAACTGAATTACCTAGTTATTTTACACACTGGCAAAACTTGGGAAATTTGTTGATATATATTGATATCCTATTGCAAGATATTAATGTGGTGCATGCCCGGAATCTGAAGGCTGTTCAGTAAAATTACGAAGTGTAATGGGAAGTAGCGCACTCTTGACCAGGACGCGCTTCGAGTCCACATTAAAATTTCTTCTTGCAGGCCCATGAATTGAAGCAAGCACTGACAAGTTTATAGTTAAGCGGGTTCAGCTCCGCGCTCCTAGATGGCCAGTCTATATGAAATTTGGAACATTGGCCCGTAGCCACTCCTGCGTTGATTGTGCCTTGTGCGCGGGAGCAGAACCCTGTTAAAAGGCTCACTATTTGGTTGGGAACGTGGTGGTACCCACAACTCTTAGTACACGGTAGTGTCTTCACCCAGTTCACAAACTGAATTGTGCCGTTGAAGTTCTCACCACCCCATGACTGATGCTGAATGATAGTACCTTTGCCACCGGGAAAAATGTTCAGAGGCTTGTACTGATGCGTATACATAGTAAATTTTAGCATCAAGACTGCTCAACTGTGAACAGTTAGCAAAGATAATTGCCCTGGAGCCATTTCCTGCGTAACTCTTTACTTTCACAATTCTGCTGGCATAACGCATCAGGCAGGAAGTGACCGGTACGTTATTTGTAGGCTGTCCCAGATCATAGAGCTGATTACATGGCTAGTCTCGAAACACTCAGGACATCACGGTTGACCATTATGCTGCCTTTTTTTTCATTGTAATGCTGGATAGCTCGCCAAAAAATTCGTGTACTTATTTGTAGGGGTTTTACGGTAGCAAATATCCGTGATGGTGGCGGTATGCCATTATATGTAACATACTGAAACAAGATTCTCGTACTCCATTCCATCGTTGCATGTTCGCATTACTAAAAGTTTCACAGTAAATTAAGAGCTCAGGGACTCACTTCGTCTACAATACCCAGATGGCAGCACTCATATTCAGCATGGTTAAACGGCGGTCAAATTCTATTTATGAAATATCTAGGTAGGGCGTTTCTTCAACCGAAATGCAGTTCGTATATAAAGAATTCAGCCTTCTGCATGTGGTGGCTCGTGCCATCGGAGGATCTTGCGGAAAACACCCCCGATAACTAAATCGCTTACTAGAACCCTAATTTCAAACAATTGCCAGTCGCTTGTCAACTCCACGTGAAGTCTGTTGCCAGTTCCAAATGTTGTTCTTTGTTAGTGCAAATTCTCTGTTCCCAAAATCAGTTTCCTTGTTCTTACATTCCCTGCCATCTTTCATATTAACCATAGACGTAGTGTCAAGACGTTGCAACCCCTCAAATGCTGTCAAGAGGGATGGAGGAAGGAAGGGATGCTGTTGTAAAAATAAGCATCGAGACTTAAAAGAAATTGCCGAACTGCACTCCGATGAGTAAGCACACTATACTTACGTAGCTTCAGTGGCGTATTTCACACAAATCAGGCATGCCCTGAAAAAGTGAGGTCCTGCTAGAACTCCTTTTATGAAATTATGTACGCCACTGCGCTTAGCTTATATTCTTATGAAGGTATTATTTTGACATTCTTTTCAACATTCACAATATCTGTACTTCAGTGTAATTAAGAACAAAGTAGTTAACGTTTTTGCTTCATAATCGAATGTCCTGGGTTCGAATTTAGTGACTGATAGAATAAACTCGTATGAGTAGCTAGCACCTCGTAATTTTTAAAGCAATATCAAATTTCGTAACCTCGGTACTGAAAACTAGTTGGATTTAAAGTGCTGCGGTTTTATACGCATTTTTCAGTAAAGTTTGTTAACGGGAACTAGAAGCATGTGGGTTGTAAGGATCAACTTCCATTAATACTATGTGGTAACCGATATCTGGCTATTTGAGAGCGTGAGGATTTTTCCGGTCGTAGTACTCAAACTAGATATGCTAAACTCATTTTCGTAGTCCAATGGACGATCAACAGGTAAATTTTTCAAAACTAAACCCGTATATATTGTTGAACCTGCTAAAAAGGAGCTCCTAATGCGTTAGTTCCTAGGTATGCTTAGGCATGAGCTTAGACCTATTATTAAATGTTTATATGTATGTTGAGAAAGTTGAAAAACAGAAAATGATTTATGTATTACTTGTAGTTTACTTGGTTTACTTGGCACTTATATATTGCTAAATTTTATTCCAGGTTGGCGACCCGGTAGTTGCACTTCCCGAATTCCGTGCGTGGTCAGAACTAGTAGCAGTCCCAGCTCAGTACGTTTACAGGCTGCCCGATGGAATGACTTTCCAGGACGCTGCAGCGCTTACGATGAACTATTTGGTAGCTTACATCCTTCTCTTCGAACTGGGAAATCTAGCGCCTGGCAAAAAAGTACTCATTCATTCTGCAGGTGGCGGCGTGGTAAGTAAAACTTTAGTTTTCAGTATATACTTTTTGTGAAATAACTTTCATGAAATTGTTTCCATATTCGTTGCCCAATGCTCAACAGCATTAGTTTTGTCAAGATTGGAATATACCATCAACAAAATATTTAAGGTTTCAAGAAATTTTTAAAAGCAGAACTGCATTATGAGCCTTTTTCAAAGTTTAGTCCAGGCGATTGAGAACTTCCTTAGTGGTGGTGTGGGGCAATCCAAAAGTCGAAAATATCTATATTCCACATGGTTTCGTATTAGTACTTCTGTCACTAATACATTTAATGCAGTAATGCAAACGGAATTTCTATTATATAGAAAGAATTACCAATTATTTTCTACTTCCTATGTTTACACTGACTGGTAGTCTGCAGCAAAAAACCTGCAACATGAGCATGCAAGGTTTGAAACTACGCCTAAGTGGCAGAATCACGCCAGAAGAAACCTTGGCGTCCTCCCGTGCACACTCCTTTTGGAGCAAAAGGCTTCGTAGTTTCACAAACTTACATGCTCATGTTGCAGGTCTTTTGCTGCTGACTGTACAAACACCTTTGCGGTAGAACTTCTTAACGACCATTTGTTTTCCTACAGTAATTATTCCTTGAAGGGACATGTCAATGCAAATCGAGAAATTATCGTTGTTTATACGAAGCCCAAATTTAAGGTAGCCATTTGGATCAATTTCCAAAACTCCCTTGTACAGCTCGGCGTTGGGGACGTGGCACCCATCGCCTAGTTCTGGGAATTGAAATAGACGCTGGTCCTAAAAGTTGCGGACTCCTGTAAAATCCCTGCTGTAGATGATCGCCTAGCTCACTAACCTGGCACAAGGCAATGTTACTCTACAATGATGCCTCGGATTGAAGTTTATCAGTTCGAATTGACGAAGATTTATGGACCAAAAATTAAATTTTTAAAATTTTGATCTGGCAATGATCCTTAGATTTGACTGGTCGTTGCGTCTTGTATCGGCGGTGTGGAACGTGGCACAGAGCTGTACTGGATGAAATAATGCCTGAAAAGGGAAACCTAGAAATGCGGGGTGTTGGACACCCAAACAAGCATGACCTTAGCTATGAGGCGGTAGTCTCTTCAAAAATACCAGTCGAGAATAAAGGGGCGTTGACTCGTCGAACATTGAGCTTAGTTATCGCTCAGCTTCCCGACAGGTTGATATAGTACCTGCCTTCCTGGTTCGTCCTCCAGAACGAGGTGTCAAATAGTTTCACATGGCACAAAATCACTCAAGACAAACTAGAGAAAGCGAACGAGACGGTTATTAAAGATGAAGAAGCTACTGGTAGTTTGAACTTCCGCCTTTTTATTCTACTTAACATTTACAACATACGAACATTTGAAACATTTAACTTTCCAGCAGGGCATATTCGCAAAGTTCGAAATGAAAATCTTAAAGTAAAGGAGTTATTGATAAAATACACCATATTCGGCAGTCCCAATATCAATTGACACATCAACTGAGCATAAGCAAAGATGTGATTTCTTGTTTGACCTTCGATACTTGTCTGAAGGAAGGTATAGGATTCATTGCTTAAACAGCATGTTGGACGTAGGAATGACAAGCTACAATCGCAGATTTCTATATAATTACATTTGACTTATCAGACCTCGCACAATCTTACTGTAGCATATCGCTTAAAAGTGAGATGCATTCCTCTCCCTTCGCTGTTTTTAAAGGTCAACATTTCGGCCACTAATCTGGCCTGCATGCCTATCTATGGCAATTGTTCTAACTCAGCACATGATCCAACACACTGTAAAGCCCCGTCCAAATGTGCCAATTGTAAAGCTGCACATCCGGCTTTCTTACAACTAACATTCAACGACTAGAGTAATTCGTGAATATTAAATTTCCGAGGCTGAGGCAGTGCCACTTCAAACCTGCGCATACGTGTGCCTCTATGCTTTCCTCTGCTGTGAAATCTACTTCGCACGTACACTGTTCATGCTAGCACTGACATGTCACCTTCCTGTTGTGCTAGAAGTGAACACTGCGCAGCAGGACCAATATAAATTGCCACCCAAATCACCTGGAGGAATTCCCGGGAATCTTGCTAAACGATCCTTGAGGGAACAATCGAGTACATCACCTATATCTAAACAAACTAAATACTTCTACAGAATCGAAGTCCACATCGAACCATGGAGTTGTGATCTGTTAACTCACGTTTACAATCTGTAAAACAAACCGGTACGTCGGCAGTCTTTCTCCAGATAAGAGAAACTACTAGTCACCCAGTCCCGCACAGACTGATACTTCTACGATGGAATGTATGGTGGGGGACGATCTTGATAATTTCATTTTCAAAGGTAAGAAAAGATAAAGGGAAACAGTAAACCTTCAGTAGTTTCTAATTACAACCTATAATTGCTCTCTTGCAATGTAATATTAATGGCTGCTCCACTCCGAAGAACGTTAAAATTTTGGCATTCAGCCTGTTTCCTTACTGCTACTCGCTCTAGTTTCCAGCTAAACTATTTACCGCTATCACCGAAAGTTTCCCAAACCATCGCAGTCTGAGTAGCTGTTGGAAAGCTTTCAAATATTATTAACTTCATCCAGGTGAACGGCATTTCCAGGTTCTGTACAGTAGCTGTTGGGCAACTGATCACTTTACATTTAAGTTTCACAACTTGAAGCTTTTACATAGTGATTTAGAGTATATCGTAAATTCCCTCCACTATTATTCTGGTGGGAGACTTCAATTGTTATGAACTGGATTTCTTCTCGTACCGAGCTTAGTGTATTTTCAGCTTTCCTCCACACTTCACACTTTACTAAACGATGGCAGTCCCACATTTTACCACTCACTGGAAAGTATTCACATCTGGATCTTCGTTTGCAGACCAAGACTTGCAGTTAATCTTCAGTGGCATGTGTACAATAATTTGACACTGATCTCTCAGATTATTCTCACTGCGCTACCTGCTTCATAATTCTTTGCTTCGTTAGAACCTCCGTCGTATAGACTAGGGGCAGTTTCTTTTAACAGCTTTGACTTCTTACCAGCCCCGAACTTGTTTTAAACACATCGAACCCTTTCATGCAAGTGTGGTAACTGCTGCTTATGCCTAGATTCCGGTGTTAGATGGGGCTCCTCGAAAACTTACTGTTAACTTAGAGGTGGAAAGGAATGTCAAGCTATTCTTGCACAACGCCGACCACTTTGTCGCTTTGTGTTCTTACTGGTGATAATTTAGCAGTTTCGTTGTCTTTGTGCCAGAGTATGCTACTTGATTAAACAAGGGAAACTATGTAGCTTACGCTACTGCCTCGAATTGCAGATTCTTCAATGAGTGGTATTTAATCCAAACTTCAGGGCTATTCCACTTCCGTCGATATTTCTTTGCTTCTGCAACTTGCTCCTTGATAATGTAAAATGGCTTGAACCAACATTTTGCTGAATTTTCTAGTTCGGCTAATTCACCTGACTTCCTACAAGTTAACCCTTAGTTGTCGCTAAATTATAAAGATTACAGCATATCTTACTGCTGCTGAACTTGATTGCTCTCACTAGCACTAAAAACTGCACTGGACCAGACACAATACTTTTGCTATGCTTCGCAAACTTCCTTCCACTGGCAAACAATCTGAATTCTATAATCGTATCTAATTTCTCCTGCTTCACGTGAAGCCTATATTCTTATCCTGAAACCTGGGAAATCGCTATGTTCAGCTCCAGTTATAGGCCAGTTGTTTATGCAGATTATTGGAGAAAGTGAACAGTGCGCGCATAGTGTAAATTTGAAAATTCCTTGATATCCAATCATGTAGTTTAGCAACTTCCATTGCACCACTGTTCATCTTGAGTGCAATCCAGGATACTTACTCTTCGCCACCGTCAACATCTGATCATCTTTGATCTTCTGAAGGCTTATGACGGTTTAGGAGTACGAAGCCGTAGTTTTTCTACAACAGTTTCTTAGAAATCGATAATTTCTAATACAATTACAATCCACTCTCTGCCAGTTTCTTGCAAGAAAATGGCGTTCCATTACGCAGTATTTTAACTCCTGGTCTTGGCGGTAAATAGTGCTATTAGATAGTAGCTCCGGTACGTGGAATGTTATGTGGACGACTTGGGAATTCTTGTAATCTGCATATTTCTGCTAGAGAATTGTCACTATATAAAAGCTTTTTAGTTTGTCAACGACCACTGGATGTCTTCAATAACTGTCCACTCGTTGCATACGTAACATTGTTTCATCCAGATCTTTATCTGAGTCTTCAATTTGATCACCGGTTGTCTTGGGCAGTTCATTTAAGAGCTAAAATATTCTCCGAACACAATCTTATAAAGTTGTCCCATGCTTCATGCAGTATTGATCGTACTGTCCTGAGACTGTAACGTACCCAGTTCCTCTCAGTTGGATTTTGGATGGAAGTTTGGGTGCTCAGTGCGGAATGAATCTGCCAAACTTACCACGTAACGTGAACTGAACTGAACTGTCAATCTTGGCGTAAGTTTGGAGACTGCATTCCGCACCAGACCTATTCTAGCTCGTATATTGAAGCGCACTTGCCATCTTGAACTCGGTGCCGTCATCGGGTGAGGTTCTAAAATTTTGCCAATTAAAAATCAATGCCTCACATTAATCTTCTGCACTGGAAATTGGAGATCTCTAGCAGCGTTGTCGTACTTGACCCAACTATCAGGCTTTTTGGAATTTATGCTCTGAATCCTTGGATAACAGTGCCGTATGCGTTCATCCAGCAAATTGTCAGAATACCAGCACAGTTATTAGGTACTCTGCTAGATTCCGAGGTATTGTTGGCACATAGTAAGGAGGCTGACCTTACAGCGAAACTTCCTGTCCATGAAGAGCTTTTTCTTCATATCCAGCGTTGATCTGTTTCCTGTTCAATACTCAGTTGCGTCAGCAATGGGAGCTCGACTGGGACTAGGCTATCAAAATTACATGTACTCAAACCTGCACTTGGTGCATGGACCACCAGTCAAGGTCTCAACAAGAGAAACGAATGAATTCTGACTCCACATTAGACATTCACACTTGACACGTGGATTTTTACTTTGTGACGAACTCATCGTGTGCGGCCTGGAGTTAGTCTCAAACATCGGCTTGTGGATTGTCCTAATCATGCTCAGCTTCGAGGTGATTGCCGTACCAGCAAATTTACCAACACAGGTTGGAGATAACCACAGAACTCACCTCGATGTCCTACATGCATTAATTGTCCTACTGTTTATACTTCTCATTTCTTGCTTCTGTTTTCTAGTCTTACTCGACGCATTTTTAGTTCCTAGTTCAATTGATAATCCCGTATAGCATGACAAATTTTCTTTCATAACTTTGACCTTTCTTTATCGTGTAGCCTCGTCAAGGTGAAGATCTAGCTGTTATCTTGTATTTTCTTTCATGGTAAACTTGTTAATGAATTTAACATTCTCACCCCTCCCAATATCTTACAGCAATCCACGCCCCATGTTTCTACTTCTGCTCGTGTAGAGAACTTGATGGTAAGTCCTCGGGCACGCACCGTACAGCGTGATCTAGCATTTCCCTCTTGGTCCCGACGAAAAAAGCCATGACTGACCAGGGATTCAGTTCAGATTACGGAGTCATAGGTTGTGTATGTTACTACATTCTCAATGGGGTATTATGAAACCTCTACGATGTGAGAAATGTTACTTGGCTGTTAGATTGGTGCGAATGAAATGGCCACCTCATATGCGTAATTTCCAAAGGCAAATAATACCTGATTACTGTCTAGTCAACAATTTTCTCCCCCTCAGTCAATGTTAGAGTATTTGGAGCAAGAACTCTTGGAGTCGGCGATACGTAAGAATCCTCAACTCCGTTATCCTGCCCAACCTTAAGTGAAGGTCTTCCCTCCCAAGAAGTGACAGACGTTTGCAGAGGTAATAGTAAATGGGAAAGATCTAGGAAATAGTGTAATGGTTTTTTTGCTGCAACTCCTGGATAACCTTGCAGTCATTCGGGCGACATGTGAGCGAGCAATGTTCAGCATGAGGATAGTGGAACCATTGCCGAATACTTGCAAGTATGCGGTAGAAGTTGAATTCCGTTCAGCACGATCTGCATTGATTTTCACCTCACCTGAGACCTGAATCTCTAACGACATCTTTTGCGTAAAGAGGTGGTTCTCGAAGTTGATCACAATTATGACAATTAACGATTATTAGAATTCTCACCTGATATGATACCCTAGAAATTGTCCTGTTCCTTAAGCCGGCCGTATATTAACCCGAGAAAAGAACAGGCCGAGCAGTTTCCATACTGTGAGCAATACAACAAAGCTTCATACCGCACTCACTTAAGCACATGCTAGACAAACGCTTCTCCAACATGATACTCAGGTCTCTCTTCCTGAGCTGCCTCTGACAGTGACTGCGGTAGTCATTAAACCTGCCTGAGATTCTTGTTGGCCGGTATCAACCTATGTGGAACCCATGAATCAACTGTACCTTACCGATTGCAGTTACCAAACGAGTGGGATGGATATACCTAACTGCTTTACAATAGCATTAATACTGCGGAGTCTGCTTCAACGATTTTCCTAAGCTCATACAAACACGTTGGTCGGTGCCCACGAAGTTTTACAAACTTCTCGTGTACTCATGTCCAAAATTGTCGCATGTCTGTAAATATGTTGTAGGAATATAACGTATTACAATGTTAGTATGTGTATAATTGGAAAAGACATGTATGTGGGGAAATTTCATGTCAAGAGCAGTAAATAAGAACAATAAAACTAAAAACTTTCTTGTCCAGTTAGCAACATTTTGTCCTACTCATTCTAATTTTCGGACTTATTTCTTTTCCTATGAAATTTACCACAAATATAATTTCCCGATTATATACATAATATAAGTGTTAAAAGTACCCTGCAAAGTCATTAAATTATTTTTGCAAGACGACAGTTTTAGATATGCGACAGTCACTTTGGACATGAGTGTACATTCATTCACCATTCCTGGCCAGAATTTTCTTCCTGCACAGAATGTTATTGTTCAAATTCGTAAAAAAAAAAAAAAAAATCAGCAACCCACTGGTTTGTTTATACCCCAATCTGTGTTGCACGTGTAGTATGTAGTTAGACGCATTTCTTCAGTCCATCCTTATTTCCCACCAAACATTAGTTTTATTCGCACACATTTAATAGCGTTAATCTAGTTTTTACTTTGTATATATATTTGCCTGGTGTGTGTAGTCATTGGCTCTTGTATTTTGGACGAACCATCAAATGATTCTTAAAATATCTCAACACTTAAGAAAAAATAGAGGAAAACTGAAGTGTTGATGTGCAACCTTTTTGAAAATAAATTATACAGTATATATTTATTTATTTTAAGGGAGGGCAAGAAGTGAAGTTGCAATTACTTCACAATTCTGAGTTATCCCATAGGAAGAAAAATATCCTAAATTTTTCTCTATCAATGGGTTGAAGTTTCAGGATATAACCTACTCCCAGTAGGTTAACAAAAATTAGTCGGAAGTGTTAGTTGAAAGCTTTTTTTTCCCCAAGCATTTATTTAGAGAAGGGTCTTCCTTTCTTGATCAGAGATGAAAAAGAATCCTCCCTCAGAGATGAAAAAGAATCCTCCCTCAGAGATGAAAAAGAATCCTCCCTTTTTTAAAACTGAGATCTGTTTTTTCCTACCTTTCCTCCCAAAAGAAACACGGAAGATTACATACATAATATCCCACTTTAAAATCTTAAAGATCTGAAGTGGCAGAAGCTTTTTGATAAATTTCTATTAGTCTAAAATAGGGATGCAAATAACCATTCGCCCGGGGCAAGTGGTTCATCGCTGCTGGCGAGTTTTTAACCACTTAAAATACCAAAGATAAGTAAATGATTTCTATTATGGAATGTCAGCTAGTAGCTTTTTTTTTTTTTTTTTTTTTCTTGGACTGGTAAAACTTTGCTTATTTGCATCCCTGGTCTAAAACAATCTGATTTCCCATCACGAAATAATTGTAAATTTAATGAAATACCTGAAAAGTGCCAGGTTTCAGATGATGGCGTTGGACTTTTTCGCCCACAGAATAGCTGATGCGATGTGGAAATGGTTATTAATGGCAGTAAGGGGAATATTGCACCATTATGCGTGCAGTATTATCACTGTTCCATGAAAAGTGATATATTCGGAAATGTGCGCCAGAGTACTCACTGGTGACAATGTTAATTATGTTTAGGTCCCGGATTAGGCGGGCCAGAGGTGTTCAACTTATTCCCATTTTTCTCACAGCTGCAACTATGTGAATGGGGGCAGAGCATTTTGAAAAACTGCGTAATTACTCTGAAGCACCCGGACCAATAGCATGCACCTGTACACTGTCCGTAATCACTGAGTGACTCGACCAGCAAGCGTCAGCACAGGGTCCACTGAAAACTGGTTTTCAGGTACTCATGTTCGCGACACCATGTCATCATGCTAAAGCGTTGTCCTCGATCGACCATTTCGCCCATCCAATCAGACCCCTATGTTCATATCGTTAACTCCCATCGGACTGATTGTAAACACAGGTTATGGACGTGGTGCTTGACTTTTTGCACTGCAGTCATACGATAACTGATCGAAAATTCGTTTTAATGCTCGGCGGTACCCGACAGTGAGGGTTTGCTTCCGACCACCGCCGATCTGGTTTTCCGGTGAGTTTTGCAGCAGCCATCACTGTGGACACTTAACGCATTTGACACTTTACTCACGCTCGCACCAAATCCGAGCGCCAAGAATTTGCAGTCTTTGAAAATCAGAGGTAGCTCGTTGCACACTTCACGTAGTACGGAGTTTTTGTTTCCATTAAATTGTGCTTGAAATGAGGTGTGATCTATGAAAGCTTTGTATGAAGCAGATTCTCACCGGAAATGGAACGTAGGGCCACGTACTGTACAAACTTGGTCAAAGATGAAAGTTTCCTTAATGAAGTACAAACTGCTAGGCTACAGTTACTACCAGGTGTTGCCAACAGTCCGGTTTGTCGGGACTACAGATTTGACTTCAATCCGGCGTCCCGATCGAACACATATTATCCCGATTTATCTATTTTCCAAGTTTTACTGAGCCGTTTTTACGAAGCAATAACTTTTACATGCACAGTTTTATGTAGAGAATAAATTTAACAAATTTGTTTAATTTGACTCATGAAAGTTAGCAGCTCGTCTTTATAGTTATTCCCTAATTATTTTGAGGTGATAATCCAGCAGATTATGATTATTCCATGCAGGAAACTAAGGTGATGCATTCATTCAGGTTCGTGTTATTCAGTTGATTCTTTACATTGTTTTCAACGACTCGCCGTACGTGTAGTCGTCTCCGTGGGGGTTGGAAGGGGCTCACAGATTGTGCCGTTCCATTTTTTCTTAAAAGTTGGCAACCCTGGTTACAACGCTGAAAAAATGCATAAAGAATATTTTAAGCTGTTCAAACAGAATATTTGAAATCCTTCAGGGGAAAAAATGTCGAGCTTAGGAAGTTAGGAATTCACTTTCAAATTAGTTCAGCCATATCATTGTTGTTAGGCAACCCAGACTATCAATGACAGGGTTTGAAAAAATCAACCTACCTGGAACAATTTTGATTTTGTGGGGGCGGGGGAGACAATGCTTCGACTTACATATGGAAAGAATCTCGTAACTTAAAATTTCCTGTTGAATAGTAGACTTCGATTCTTCAATTTTCTGTTGTAGTTTAATTCCGTACTTTGTGAAATCAGAACCAGGGGCGTACGCAGGGGGTGGGTTCTGGAGGTCCGGATCCCCCGAAATCCCGACTTTTTTGTAAATGTAGTCCCCTTTTAGGGGCAATTTTAGAAATTTTCATAAATTTAGCCTCAAATTGTATTTGGACACCCCCAAAACTCTTTAGACCCCTCCCGAAATAAATTCCTGCGTACGCCCCTGATCAGAACCGCCATATAAATTGAAGTTTCAATTAGCTCCTGCCAGGGATCGAATAGTGTACTAGAGGATCACTGGCCGCTAATCAGAGGGAATTGTTCAGCTACTGGGTATAGGAGAAATCATTGATTCAGGATTCATCTGGATTGAAAGGGGCGTATTAAATGTAATTCAAACAATAATGAATGAAAATATACGGAAAGTTTCATCCCGTTACAAATGTTAGATGAGACGTCCTATCTCCACACTATACAAATCTATGCGGTTAGTTTACCCCCACACGCTCTTTAGCACACACTTTACTAACAAGTGCACAGATTTCTGTAACTTTGTGGGAGGGGGCACTCAGATGCGTTTGGTTGCAGAGTTGTTTAAGAATGCAAATATTAGGCTCTTTAGGACAAAATATTAGTTATGCCAGATATTGTATTTATAAAAATACATATAGCAATAAAAATACATGGCTCCCCAGGATCAACGCCCTTGCCCACTAATGGTCGTAAATGTAGCTGTAATGCGATCCTGGAGTTCACCCAAAGTTGTTGGTAGTCGAGGCACATATTCTTTCACATGCCCTCAAAGGGAAGGGGGGGAGTACGGTTGCCGTGTAAAAACGTAGTCATAAGCGCATCGCCTAATCCAGCGGCCTGTTGATTATTTGTTATGGGCGGTGAGTGCTCCATGAAGTTGGAATACGAGTTATTGGAATAATTCTTCACTTGCGGAAACAATACGTCACTCCTGAATGTTATAGACCTAATACATCAGGGTTCTCAGAGGACAATCTGACCATACACCTTGGATTTTAAACATTGTAGCACTCATTCAGTTTTGGAAAATTCGTGTTCCACTGTAGCATGGTGTGTTCAATACCCATACACGAACATTGACTACTAACTTTACCACTCAGAATGTAGTCTCGATACTAAGTAGGTGGTCAAGGAAACAATAGTCCCCGACCACGGTTCAGGAATGGTCAAAGCAGTAAAGCTATAGTAATCCTACACAAAAGATTAAACCTATCTTGTTTACAATAGCATAAACCTTTATTTAATTTCTCCAGTTATCCGAATTTCTGTGTCTGCTTATCCGAATTACGCAAAATTTAAAAAAGTTTGATTAAATTTATTTTTCTATTTACACTTGGGAGTAAAAAATCCTCTAAGTGTTCTTACTAGATCTGATCTTGTGTACAGTCCGCAGCAAAAACCCTGCAACATGAGCATGTAAGTTTAATTGAAACTACGAAGTCTTTTGCTCCAAAATAAGTGTGCAGGGGAGGACACAGAAGTTTCTCCTGGCGTGGTTCGTGCCACTTAGACGTTATGCTGATTCTCTGGGCTATTAGGAGTAGTTTCACAAAACGTACATAACCATGTTGCAGGTTTTTTGCTGCGGACTGGACAAACTATATAAAGATAGTTCACTGTTACAAAACAAAGTAAGATTCCTAATCTAAGGCATATTTATTGAGCAAATGCACACATTCCTTATTATATGAAACATGTCAAATGTAATACATAGTCTGGATCAGACGTAGTCATATATCGAAGTCCCTCTTCGTGTAAGAAAAACACCATGCCCGTTCTCACGTTACAAACTGGTACCCGTCCCGAAAGGTTGGTTGTCTTGTTTTCAATTTATTTTTCAATTTTTGTTAAATTCTAAATCAATTCAATTTACTATTTTACCTCGATGAACGCAGTTTCGGTGCATACCATACCATACCATACCATACCATACCATACTGTGCAAAGGTATTCATATACATTCTTTCAGCAGTCACATGCGGTTAAATCTTCCACTACTATCAAATGACAGACGACCTGATTAAAAAAAAAAATGCTCCTACTTACCTGCTGATCTAACCTGTGTAAACTCTATGCTGCCATGTGTTCGTAATATAGCAGTATTGACCTTGAAGAAATTTCTCACTGCGTCAACCACTTAAAGCAGTCAGGTTCACCGGAGCAAGCCGCCAACCATTTCCTTTTGTTTATCATTTAAGTAGACTGGATATTTGCATTGTGCAAAGGATATTGTTATGCTTCTGTGGTTTAATGTTAGACAAGAGGCTCTAGTACAGGGTGTCAAATCTTCAAACTGGAAGAAATCTTAGAGGCAAAACCTACTTTTTTCCTCTTATACAGCTGCCAAAATCTGTTTAATCTCAAATTGTCAGCTGTTAGACCAGGAATAAGAGGAAAAACAGCAACCGATCTCTCCTAATCACGACTAAAAGTATACTTAATGCAGTATTCGTTAACTGGTAACTCCTAAATTTGTTAGTTGCTTTCTGCCTATTATAGCTATAGTTGAAAGCTAACTGGATGGTTCCACTTTTTTCGAGCGACGAAGGCAGAAAGCATGCTGATCATTAAAAAAAAAAAAAAAAAAAAAAAAAAAAAAAAAAAAAAAATCAATGGATTTGTTTCATGGTTTACAAATATTAAAAAAAAAAAAATTCAAGCGGACTCGTCAATTTTGACAACTTTACTTTCTTCCTAATCTAAATCGTATTTTTAGTGCTAATTTCGTAGTTTTTAAATAAGAGGTTCTGCTGTTAAGTGTATGGCACATAAATGTAATTTCAGAACTCAACAAATTTGTTTCGACACGAAATAAGTCACTACACTCTTAATAGTGACTACATAATGTACACTATTAATAAGAGAACAGAAATTGTGCGTTCCCAGAATCTGCTTGATCTAGACAGATCTATAGTAATCGCGAGAAGTAGTGAAGCTTAATCTAGAGCTACCAATTCAGCACCCAACGGAACGCGGGTGTCCCGGTCGTCAACCTCCATCCATGAAATTGTGTAATCTCTCGCGCTATAAGCTTACGGAGAACATCTCCTGAGGGCACAATGTTGTCAGATTGCCGCTAAGTTTAGTTATATTGTCCTAGTTTTATATTTTTGCTACTATCGTTACTCTTAGTCAAATAATTGTTGGGGTTAGTGTTAGTTCAAGTGCTGTTTGTAGCTCGTTCGCCACGTCTAAATTCGACAACATTGTTGATGCACTTTTTTCACGTTTTGTCAAGGTGTTCGGAAGACACCTCCACGAATAGTACCGAATTCTTCCGATACATCACACGCCAGATAAGTTCTGATTTTGGTAGCGCTAAGGCTTTACAAATCGTCGCGTTTACTATAGGTCAATACATGGGCGCCCATCAGGGGGCAAGGTGCGGCGCTCACCCCTAGAGGAAATTGTACTTCAGAATATCGAAACCGAATAGAATTTTTACATTAGTTACAGCAAAATTTGAAACTACATTTAAAACGTCGCTTATACTTCCCCCCCCCCCCCGTTGGAAACCACAACATGTGCGCCCTTGGGTCAATATGAAATCACCTTAACCCTTTCAGCAGATACCCTTATAATTGTGAATGCAGAACACTCACTACTTATAAACGTTGTGGTTTCCAATATACTCAACAGGTGGCAATTCAGTATCTGACAACTTATTTACTCACAAATGTGCTTGTGGCTAATTAGTGCACTAAACTCCTTTTTGGCATTTTTTGACAACTGAAAGTAGCATTCATAATTCTGAGGGTATCTGCTGAAGGGTTAACTTCGTGATATATATATAATTTTTAATTTATCAGTGAATTTATTTTAATTTCAACATTACTTTTTTTAATGGAGTGCTTCATTTGACATTTAAATTAGCTAAAATATAAAGGTAACAAAGAAAGTTGTCGCTTTTTCACTCATCTTTGAACATCGATGTCACCTGAGACGTACTTGGAAGATCAGTCCCAATCAGCATCAACAACCTTTTTGCCAACGTTCTGGAAGGGCATGGATTCCATCGCAGTAGAACTTGGTGGCCATGAAGCGAAGAAGGTATCAAGTGAATTTTGCACACCTACTAGGGATTTGAACTGGCGTCCTCTAAGGTAGTGTCCAAGGAATGGAACAGGTGATAATCACAGTGCAATGTCTGGGGAGTATGGCGGATGAAAGTGTTTCCCAACTAAGGCGTAGTGATGTTCCGGGTCATCCTAACCACGTGGGGATTAGCGTTGTCCTGTAACATGGACGTCTTTGCGATTCACAAGTGCTGGTTCCAGTTTTGAGTTTTTCTTTAACACGGCTCAATTGCTGACAGTGCAGTTGCATTGATGCTCTGACCAGCTGGTAGCAGTTCCCGATGCACAATGCCGCGCGCAGTCGACAAACACACTGGACTTTCTTCTGATGCAGTGCTGGTTTCGGCTGTTTGGGAACTGGTTCATGGGATGCTAATCAATGATCACGGCGTGAAGCTTCGTACAGGACCTGTCCAGAAATTGCTCCTTAGGTGGTCTACTCGCGTTGCCTTCTGGCTAAATTAAATCATGTGGGACTCATCGACCGAACTTGTAGTGCTTCCCAAGTTGGAGGTGCTGTCGAATAGTTTTCCCACTTACTGAATTGTAGTCCCAGTTCCCCACATGTCTGCCCACTGTTCGCCTCAATAGCTGCCTGAAGATCATTTTTGTACGTGTTGGTCTCCTGGCAAGTGGCGCTTCTTGGATTGTTTCTTCAGTCCTTAAGCCACCGCTGCAACGGCGTTTGTCTAGTTTGAACTCGTACAGCATGCACACCCTTATGACGCTGTGTGGAGGTCCCATGTTCACTGTCCGAAGTTCACGGTGTAACTGAACTGTTACAACCAGGTAAGATGTTGGATATAACCTCACCAACTGACCTTCGCCTTATCTCCACACTCATTCAACTCGCGGTGAGAGGGCCAATGGAACGCATACCTCCACAAAAAGCGACAAAATCTTAGTTACCTTCATATTTTCTCTAGGAAACTGTCCCTGAAACTCCAGAAACGTCTGATAGAAAATATATATAATTGCTGAAATACCATCTTTGCTGAGTTTCTACACAATCTGAGATTATAGAAATTGTATAGTATCCGACGAAAAGTGACACGTTGGTAGAAGCTTCAGACTTTAGCTTCTGATTATACTAAACATTGAGATTTTATGGAAACTTCCGTTCAGTTTGACTCATCTGTTAGATCAAACATTCGAATAGTTTCTATACATGTAAAGCATACGCAACGCAAATCATATTTTCGGATGGCTGATAGCTTTTTAATAGTGTCACGCTGTAAAAAGAAGCAACAAATTATAATGTTCAACGTAACATTGAACAGATGAATTTGCTACCGAGATTTCTTTGCAGGCTAACTGAACATTCTAGTACAGCGCTAGATCCTACTGGAAATCTAATCCGGATTTCATACGCGGGAGTTTTGGATATTAAACCACAGGAAAGTTAATTTTTTGTTGGAATCGTTATAGGTGCTCCATTACGAAGCATACTATGTTTACAAACTTTATATACTTAATAAAATAGATTGCAACTACCTCTAGAACCAAAAGGCGCAGACTTTCCAAAATTTGTGGGTGCATATCTATGGCGGGACGTATTAGCCTATGTTTTCAGGGAAGTCTTGATATTTGATTTATTTTTACTTAAATCTTTTTTGAACACTGAAAAAGGGCTGTGCTGTGATAAAGTAAAATATAGCTGTACTATAAAGATAAGTTGGGGCTGCCCCAGCTCAGTTGATAACATGACTGACTTAAACTCAAAAGAAACTGGTTCAAATAAATCCAAACTGAAAATCTTGTGTGTGGCGCACCTACAATATTATTGTGTAGGTGCCGGAGCCCTGGAGCACCCACGTAGTCGGCACGTATATCTGGAACGCTTACCTGTGTTCGACTGACTGCCCTTGGGGCGTATAAAGATAATAATAATAATAATAATAATAAAAGTGTAAACTTAAGTTTCAGTTCCAACTGAACAGCATTCAATAAATGAACTAGAAATGCCAGTAAGTGCCAATATGTTAACCACTACTCTACTCAGTCAGCTCCCTAAATAGTTATACATTCTATCACCTTTAAAGTGTATTTAGGCACTGAGACTACACGAACTGTACCGTAACTCATGTTTGGACGATACAATGTCTAAATTACAGAACCCAAGATGGTTCAGTTCTGCTCTTGAATCCTTTCTAGTTCATTTATTGAATGCTGTTTAGTTGGAACAAAACTAAAGAATGGTGTTACTTTTTTTTTTTTTTTTTTTATCTTGATACGCCCCAAGGGCAGTCAGTCGAGCACAGGTAAGCGTTCCAGACATGCGCGCAGACTACGTGGGTGCTCCAGGGCTTCGGCACCCACACAAATATTGTGGGTGCGCCGCACACACAAGATTTTCAGTTTGAACTAGATTTGAACCGGTTTCTCTTGCGTTTAAGTCAGTAATGTTATCAACTGAGCTAGGGCAGCCCCAACTTATCTTTATAGTGCAGCTACATTTTTATCACAGTAGCCCTTTTTCACGGTGTTCATAAAAGATTTTAACTAAAAATAAATCAAATATCAACACTTCCCTGAAAACATACGTCCCGCCATTGATATACATCCACAAATTTTGGAAAGTCGACGCCTTTGGTTCCAGAGGTAGTTGCAATCTATTTTCAATCTATGCAATCTATTTTCAATGCAATCTATTTGCAATCTATTGTAAACATAGTATTGCTTAGTAATGGGACACCTATAACGATTACACATAAAATTAACTTTCCCGTGATTTAATACAATGACTCCTGCGTATGAAATTCGGATTAATTTCCAGTAGGATCTAGTAAGTTGTAGATCCAGATTTCATATAGTCTAGTCAGCATAACTTGATCTAATGTCTTAATTACAGCTGATTGAAAAATTAAACGTGAGATTGTCTATTTTGTTTTTGTAGGGTCAAGCAGTAGCACAGCTGTGCAAGACTGTATCAGACGTTACTGTATATGGCGTAGCATCGAAAGGAAAGCACGAAAAGTTGAAAGATACAATCGATCATTTGTTGGACAGAGGCAGCGACTACGTCAGTGAAATTAGGAAGTAAGTGATTGTGATTAAAATTTTCAAAATTGTGTACATAAAGTGAAAGAAAGTATTTTAAGAATAAGCTTAAGTGATCTTTGCATTGTTCTTTTTAATCTGTAGTGCACATAAGAAAAAATAATCAGTACAGCTGTTGAATTGTGGATGTTGGATTTCAGTTGAAGTTGATTTTAAATT
The DNA here is from genome assembly GCF_964235325.1 of Thermobia domestica. Lineage (NCBI taxonomy): Eukaryota > Metazoa > Arthropoda > Insecta > Zygentoma > Lepismatidae > Thermobia > Thermobia domestica. The sequence continues at coordinate 95,301,579 of NC_137454.1, forward strand.
GAGTTGCTGTTGAAGGAAATTTACTTAACTTCTATTTGTGCACACTTTTTTTTTTTTTTTTGACAAATTTAAGGTTTAAATCGGTGATCGCCAAACCGTCGATCGCGAGCTACTATTAGCTCGCGGGGACACTTTCGATAGGTCGCGTTAACACTGTTTGGCAATAAACAAGTATAAGATTTTTATTTTTAAAAGTTAGCTCACAGTAGGATTTAACGGCATGGTAGCTCAAAAGCTTCATAAGTTTGGCGATCACTACTTTAAATACTTGAATTCTCAAACCTGGAAAATCTTACGCAAGTAACTATAGAACCAGACTCAAATGGTTTGTATTTATATCGGGTGAACTAGTTTGCTGACACTAGTTTCATAAGATACTGAAGATACTTCTAAACAGGGGGATAATTTAAAATCTAGTTTTAAATTTATTCATACGCCCTGTGGAGCTGCGCGACACGCTGGTTGTGAAACCGTTCATCTAATCTAATCTTCACACCTATGGAAATACTTTCTACTTTTGAACATTAAGAACTTAAGTGCTTCCAGAGGAACTAAGGCCTGTGACAAACATCTTGGCATTTCAGCTAAACGAATAAAACGCAAGCTTTGGCGTGACGTTGCCAAGTGGTAAAAGGGTGTGGCTATGGGTAAGCAAACTACAGCGCCATCAGGTGACAGGGGTTAGACGTGAATGGGTGCAAAATAAAAGTGGCAATACCGCTGGCCTCTCATTTGCTAGCAGCATTTAAAGGGAACTCGGAGCGCCGCCTTCAAATGCCAAGATGTTTGTCACGCCGTTTAGATGGCATATTTCTTGATAACTGAGCAAATTATATCCAGAACAGTGGTTATAAATTTATTCGCGTCGTCGTAAATCTCCGAAAATTGGAACATTAGGTGACTAACACTTCGATTATTAGGTACTGTGGTTTGTTATCAATAGTTTTGACCAATTCACTTCACTAGATCTGGTAACATTTCCTGTAATATATCAAACATGTACACTCACGTCCAAAATGATTGTCGCATATCTATAACTCTTCTTATAAGAATATAACTTTATTTTGCAGGGTACTTTTAACAGTGATATTGTGTGTATAATCGGGAAATGTATATTTGTGGTAAATTTCATAGGAAAAGTAAAAATACGAAAATTAGAATTAGTGAAACAAAATCTTGCTAAATGGACAAGAAAGTTGTACTTTAGTTTTCTTATTTATTGCTCTTTTGACATGAAATTTGCCACATATGTCTTTGCCGATTATACACATACTAACGTTATAAGAAATACCGGGCGAATTAATCATCAAATTATATTCCTACAACAACATATTTATAGACATGCGACAGTAATTGTGGACATGAGTGTACGTAGGTTCCCTACATATTCAAGAAGTTACACATAACATCCTGAATACGTAGGAAACATACGTACGGTATATTTCGTATATTATACAGCATGTTGCCACATCCTGGTAAAACTGTTTGGTTAACATTTTAATCATTTTTTCTCCGTGTAGTTAAATAAATTAAACTATAGGGTGTATATCTATTTCTGTGATAGATTGACCTAAGTAATTCGTATTTTTAAAATTAATTCGGCTAATGGATAAGCTGAATTTTGGTAGTAAATTACTCACGTTACCGAAATCTTTAGTCCAGATTGATCCAAATACCAGTTCATTGGCTTCGAACTCAATTGCTTGTTAGTGAATTTGACTGCCTGAAATGCCAATTGCGTAACAACCGGGGGTAAACAAATCGTATACAGTAGAAACTAATTTGTTTCAAAACTCCTAACCTGAAATATCGCGATATGAAACTTATTTGCTGAAGTCATTGAACTATAACTTTCATGTGTGCAATCTATCAAATGAGGAATATCTTTGGGGCACCGGGAATTATTGTACGTGCTTAAGAATTGCCATGTTAACTGTGAAAACTGATCGCTCTATAGTTCCTAAATTTTTTTTAGAAGAAAACTGCTCTCCTAGATTTCAGTTGAGCTAACAATTTCATCCACTAAGAGGGAAGGGAAGAAGTATACAATAGAAGTTAAAATGCAGCAGTGGCGTATCAAGAATATATTTCGCGAATGTGGAATTGCGCAAGGTAAAACGTAGGAGTGAAGTAAAGTTGCGTACCTCAATCGAAAGTGATGTTTAACTGGAAACGAAAAGCTAGAATGGTAAAGTTGATATAAAATTTTGTAATTCCCATTTAATAAGTTTCATTATAAGGCGGCTCCTACATCCGAGATAGTACCTTTTTAAACTGTACTTGCTGTTAAGAGACTGAGCACCAAAGATACTCCAATAAATAAGCTTACATGTATTAGCTCGTACGTAACAGATTTAAGGATTCATGATTTAACAAATATCCCGCAGAATGTTATATCTAGTCAGTAAGTAGAATTAAACAAAAAGCATTGGCATATATTTTAACAGAAATGGAATGTTACTGGCTTAGTCGTAAAATGAATTTCTTCCAAGTAAGAGCTAGCATCGAACTGAACTAGGCATAAGTTACTTTAAAATCTTCAAATAGTATCATCACATTACAAACTACAACCGCTCCTTCACTTAAAAGCTTAATAATACGGCGCGTGGAGGAGTGAGTTGTATGTCAACGCAGATCTTTTCAAATGATTCACTGTTTCCTGTCGACATGAGTGCATCTCGAATCACATGTTATCCCAGTGTCTCGCAAGCCGTATTACAGATAGCTTCTGGTGTCATTAATCCGTTGCTCTACAGGCTGTTTGTTCGGGGGGCCTTCGTGAGGTTTCCCTAGCAACCGAGAACTAATCTTCGTCACACCAATAATGCCCCCATTTCCCAGCCTATCCTGTCGTATGAAAGCTGTTCTTTTCTAGTGAAATTCCAAGTCTCATTTCGTCAAACTGTTAGCATAATAATAAATGTTGCGAATGAGATATAAAATAGATTAATCAGTATCCACACTAACCCCTGCGAAGAAAGAACTGATAGTTTGACTTGTCCGCGCTAGTTTCACTGTAGCAAAATATTGATAGTGGGGGGGGGAGTGATGAATCGGCATTTTAGCTTCGTCGGAATATTAGGTGTGCTAAGTTCGAACCCCGCAGCCGACCATAGTTTTCCACATCGCTGATATATCGTACCTTATTGCCACTTTGAGACTTCCATAAGTAAAATGTGAATTTAATAAATATCTGAACCCCTCAAAATATTTACGTGTATTTGGCAAGATTGTCTAGGATAAAAATTAAACAGAAATTCAGAAAAACTTACTAGGGTTCAGGTAAATCTTTCATAAAGAGCTTCCTCCTAATTGGACAAAATCCTTTCTCCAAAGAAGTGGAAAATGTCCTTAATTGATTGAATTGTTTCAGAAAATCACAGGCTTGCTTCTCTTCCCAGATAAGTGCCACTCCTAAATAAATCCTTAAATTGCGCTCTTGAATTAATGAAGTAATTTCTGTTCGTTTAGATAGGGCTAAAGATACGTCAATGTACAGTCCGCAGCAAAAAAACCTGCAAAATGAGCATGTGAGTTTGTGAAACGACGAAGTCTTTTGCTCCAAAATGTGTAGGGGAGGACAACGAGGCTTCTCCTGGCGCGATTCGTGCCACTTAAACGTTAATTTCTTGCGCTGTTAGGCTTAGTTTCGCAAACTTACATGCTCATATTGCAGGTTTTTTGCTGCGGACTGTACAAGTAGCCATATTCTGATTTCTGCCGTAGAGCCCTGAACATGGATTGCCCTCAATTGGACACACCATCAAGAAGGGTTAGCTAGTATTGCAAATTAAGGATAGGTTAGATAAGGTCAGGAGAATTTCCTCATTGAGTAAATATAGCACCTTCGTTAAAAGTTCGGTAATAAAGTGAAATGTAACTTAGCTTTCATGTTCTCTAACATGGAAAATCCAGCTCAAATCAATGACACAGCTGGCCGTGAACAGCGTAACTACAGAAAGAAGGTAGTCAAACCTGTTGCTATGGCAACAGCGTTCCTAACCACAGGCTTAAATCATAAATTGACGGAAAATTTGCCCAAATTGGACGTTATTACCAAACACTTTAAATCTCCTTACTAATTATTTCAATGAAACCTAACTTCCCTATCCAGAGGATTCTGATCTAAACTTGATCTAATAATAATAATAATAATAATAATAATAATAATCGGAAATTACTTCTCCCGAAATGTGAGGCGTCGAAAAGTATCACCTGAAAAACCAGACACGCTACCGATTTACGGTTCGCGGTACACAGAAATATCAAATAGAGCTCGTGAAATGGAGGTATGGTGTAGTAGGAAAAATATCGACAAATGGGCCATTAGGATTTTTTTAAAAAGGAACTATAAAAATCCATGTGAAAGGGCATACGCGGAGAAAAATAAAACTTTCTCACTTCTACTGCACATATTAACGAGGTATGACCATGAGAATGATTGTCAACAGATGGACTTCACTTGATCAAGAGTACTGCGGTACGTATGAGTTGTCCGAAGTCATGGGAGGACAACACGAACGTACGCCATTTGAGGGAAGGAAACATGATTCAGCATTATTTGACAGTGCACAGAACATAATGACAATGAGCATGATAGTAAGTCGAAGAACTATAGACTGACATGAGCGTGAACTTAGTCAATATGTATTCAAAATAGTGGCAGTCTGCTGCGATACAGGCATCGAGGCGCATACGCAAAGATCGCTCCACATAATGTAGCATCGCATGTGGAATGACCCTACAGGCTGCAATAATGCGTTATTGCACTTAGTCTGGTGTCCACATATCTCGGTAGATAGTCCTTCAGTTTTCCCCAGTTTAATAGCTTCAAATCTGGAGAACGAGACGACTATTTGACAAATCCTCCCAGTCCTAGCCACCGATTGAGAAACATTCAAACATATTGGTGCACTGTGAGCTGGGCACCCGTCATGTTGAATTTCCCTCCTTGTCTGAAGCGGTAGTTCCTAAGTTTTTTATATATATATTTTTTAAAGGAAGTATCAGCATTGTCCCATGTATGGGGGGGAAGGCCCAAGATGTTCAGACTATTCCACACCAGACTTTAAACTCCACGGGCGCTGACGCTCCACTTGGCGAAGCAAATGTGGATTTGTCCCAGACATGTTCCTTAGGTTAACGTTTCCGTGATTGGTAAAGGTTGCCTCGTCGGTGAATAGGATACGCGACAAATCTGGAGTAGTTTGTGCAAAACCGAACACTGTTCATTTCATTCCCATGTAGTTCCTGATGCATGTAGATATATGGGTGAAACTTGTGTATGCACAATGCGTAATAAACTTCACTCATGTCAGTCCCTGACAATATAACGGGACAGAATGTGTAGATTCCACAGTAACAGTGGCTAGAACGTTTGTTGCACCCACATCACCAGTACTTGTACTTGTTCCGCACATGTTGAGGCGGTGTCATACTTCCGGTGTCACTTCATCTTCAGAGCTTACCAAAAAGACTTCAATGGCTAGTCTGTCCGGATATCTCCGCGTATACACGGCATACTTCTGAGGCATTACTCCTGCATTCTTCACAGACCAGGATCATGTCTGCTTTTTCTGAATTTAATATAGTATTCACTCTTACCAATAAGACTGCGTGCTATGAACTAGCCCAATTTCGTGGCCCGGCAATTGAAGCTTGTCCAGCGTCAAGAACTCCTGTCACCTCAGACAGCATACGCACACTTACCCACACCATATCTGTTTGTAGAATTCCTTTTGATATTCAGTCAATCGCTAGCGTTTCTAGTTCGGTATTTTGTGGTACTTTCAGATGGCTCACGCTGTATACCTCCTGAAACAGTTGAATCTGGGAATTTCCCAGCCATTATTATAGGCTGATATTAAAATTTCCAGATCATCACAATCCTATCGAAAAGTACCGTACAAAAAGGAATACTCCAAATTAAAATTCCCTTAGAAATGAGGCCTACATGTTTCTACCGAATAATACCTCCCCCCTCTAGCCGTTTAACGTTGCAAGCTACGCTAGCAAAAAAAAAAAAAAAAAAAAAAAAAGTATGTATTTAAATATCTAAAGATACTAAATCAATAATAGCATGAATAAATAGTAATAAAAATTAACTGCCAGTGCTGGTAAACCCTGATTTTTAGAAAATATATAATTATATAATCTATTTATATAATCTATATCTATAGGACAAGTCATTGCATCACTTGAACGCTGAATGGTACTCTTGATTTCCAGAATTCTCATAACGCTGTATCTATAATTTTACTGTTGTAGTCGGATAGGTTTTTGGTTCAGAGTGCGGAGAAGTTTAGAATGCTCAAAAGCCAGGGCATATCCAGCGAAAGATTTTTTTTTTTTTCAGTTAATTTGTATGAAAATTTCTCATAACACGCACAATGTTGTAATTTCATTTTATAATTATTTTTTGGATGTTAATCTTGCCACAGAAATGAACGTTATTTTCTAGACTAATATAGCCTAATGTTCTTAAACTTAAAATTCCAAGATATCAAACTTCACATCAGTTTATTTCCAGCATAATCTTCCTCTAGAAAAGTACCCTAAAGTTTGACAGCTATTAATTTGAAGTAACAAGGAACAGACTGGCAAACATCATGCTTCCTGTGAATGGCCAATTGTGAATAAAAATAGCCTAGTGGCTGCTTTGGAGATGCTGAATGAAGAAATCCAGACATTTCTGGAGAAAATCTACGAGGATAGCTACTGCGGAATAAAACCTGTTGCTGAAAAGCCTTGGGTTTGGATGAATGTTTGATTGGCAGTTAGCCAACATAGACGAACGTAGATTAAAACGCATTTACACAGTGCGAGAGTACGCTGTCATTGTGTTGCTTGCACATAGATTAATGCGTTTATTCATACATGGCCCGGTATCTGCTTCCTGTCAGTAATTTTTCCCAGTATTCGTGGAAATTTAAAAAATCGAAAGCTTTGACTTGATATCTATCCACCATTGTGAAATAATTATTTGAATTAAATGGGAAGCACGGCTCCGGTAGAGCGCATACCTCTTAAGGTAAGGGTCCTAGGTCTGGTCACACAGCAGTGCATAAATAGGTTTCGTAGTTCCTTTCTACTTCCAATCCTTACTCTCTAAAATGGTCCCTTTTTTAGGACCCAAACAAATGATTACAATTCAAATTTACCCAAAAGATAAAACACTGCGCTCTGATAGGCTAAAATGACTGGATTAGCAGTCTGTTTTAACACAAAGGCCGACGTTTAGGTTAATATGGACCCGAACCACATGAGCTCCCACTGGAGAATAAATGTTCCGTATCATCGCTGTTTCCGTAACACTATTTTGTATAGTTATGTCGTAATATATAATCACGGAACGTCAAACAACTTAAGTAGCGAAATTAAGAGGTAGCGAACTCTTCTAAAAGGCTGAATGGCGTTGACAGTTTTCTAACCACTCTTTGTGGGTTCGATGGTGACGTAAACTACGAAATTGTAGAAGAACGTGCTCAATCTAGACTGCCATAAGTTTGCTTTCGGCTACCTCTTATCCGTATGTCTAGCACGTTTTTTTTTTTTTTTTTTTTTAAACGGGTTCACGTTTGGACGTAACTTTCGCTATCCTATTAGGATGCAACTGGAGTGAATCCCTCTTCAAGGGATTCTGATACAAAACAGTCGGAGTAAAATTTCATACTGTTCTACAATATAAACTGCTACAAAGATACAGGAAATTCACCGCACGCAAGTTAGACCTGCACGGGCCGAATTTTTCGGCCCGAGCCCAATCCAGCCCGGGCCCGAAATGTTTTGAAGATTTTCGGCCCGGCCCGATAAGTTTTCTAAAATTCTTGGCCCAAGCCCGGCCCGGGCCCGATATTTTTTTTAAAAAATTAGCTCTAGCCCCAATCTTTCTCAAAATTTAACCTAACCCTCAAACATTTTCTAAACTCTGGTTCACAACCTGACGCTTGCCTCCCAAATGGTACCATTGCCTCCTAGAACTTTGTCATCGAGAGAACAAACTCCATTACCTGTAACAAACATCTAATTTAATTGATTTTTAACATAAAGTGAAGATGGCAATATTGTTTACCGACAGGCAAAATATTCCCACCCCTTCTTGTTATATTTTGAGTTCAGTAAGGGTCAAGATCAGTGCTCAATTTACCGCATAATGCCTGCAATCCTCTATAGTGAAGTGGAGCCGCTATGCAATACAAACGTAAATAGTTATCGCATTCTTTGTAACATTTCACACACACACTTCTTCAACGTTTGGCTTTATTCCAATTATCGTTTAACGAAAGTCAATTATTAAAGAACTGCAATTAATCGGTCCCAGCCCGGCCAGTCCTGAAGAGAAATCAGTGTCGGCCAGCCCAAGCCCGGCCCGGCCCAAAGAAATAACAGAATCGGCCCGCCCAAGCCCGGCCCGTGCAGGTCTCTAACGCAAGTAACTTATTTCCACTTATTACTGTCAAATAGTAAGTATGCCAAGTGTTAATTTGTAAATCAGTATTTGATTTGGGTAATTAACATTTTTAATAAGACTTCAAATAATGTCCCCGCTGCAAGATATCCATCTAAGCAGCGTTGGAAGATGTTCATAACTCATCGTAACATTGCCGACGGTAGTTGATCCGGTCCTTCAACTCAGGAATGGTGGTGCAGCGCATGTGAAGTCGACCCCAAAAAGAAGCCAGGACATGAGGTCGGGTGACCGTGGCGGCCAGGAAATCTTACCATAACGAGAAATTACTCTTCCCGGAAAGGCTTTTCACAAGAAAGCCCTGCTAATTCCGGCTATGAAAGGTTGCTCAATCTTGTTGAAACGATTGATCCACATTCAACATCCGTAGTTCAGGAACAACTAAGTGTTTGCAGCATCTATAGCGTTAACTGGTGAGTTACAGCTGCATCTATATCGTCCTGGAAAAAATAAAGCCCAATAATCCCAAAGGAAGTACCACCACACGAAACACGAGAGCAGTGCAAAGGCTTAATGTATTGTTCATGCGAGTTTGCATCACTTAGTAAAAAATTTGTTCACAGAACCACATAACTCGAAATTCCCTTCATCTGACATGGTGTGCAAAATTTCTGAATTTTCACGATTACGCATAGTTATGCAGAACTGATCTCGTGAAACTCAATCGCTAGGCTTAATTTCATAAACAATTTGCAGCTATAAGGGCGAAAATAGATATTCGTGCAATATTCTGCTGAATAAGCGATTGGACATTTGTAAACATTCGGACTGTCGACAAGCATCTTTCTGGGCTACTCAATATTGTGGCACGAATAGTTTTGGTAAACCTACTCGCTAGGTTTTAGTTCTGTGGCGATCAATATTGAAACCACAAGTGACTCATTTCAACTTCTGTTTCAATAGCTTAAGGTGATAAAACTTATTCTTTAGGCAAATGTTACTGGAAACTGCGGTATGAGCTAATGTTAAATTTCTCTTACCGAAATATTAGTATCTACATATAAACTATACACACACTTCTAGTCAGCAAGTGTTCACTTTCATTAACAATACATGTAAAATTGAAGATCTACCGTTAAGTGTGTTACTTAAAACTTTCTTACTCTAGCATAATCATAAATTTTAAAAGTAAATCGGTGACATATTTTAATGTTTTGTGCGCTCTGACCTATACCATAAATTGTTACCATAATGATCGATGGGTTATTTTGGGTCCTCTTTAAATTGAGCTTAAATTCCAGTCGTTAAATTGTGCTTTTTCAACTTTCAAATTATTTTTTTTCTTTTTTTTAAAAAAATCTTGTTCTAAACTTTTCAGCAATGATTAAAATATTTTTGCATTTACGATTCTGTAAGACTTTTTTTTTTTTTTCCTTTTCTTCAGATCATCACCCGAAGGTTTGGATATAGTTCTCGATTGCATGTGTGGGGAGGAATGTTCACGAGGCTATTTACTTCTTAAGCCTATGGGAAGATATGTACTGTATGGTAATTATAATTTTCATTTTGGAAATTAAAATTGACTAAACTTAAAGTGTATTATTAGAAAATATTGGTTTGGCATGCACTTTTACTAGTCCAATTTTGGAGTAATCTGCAAACTAATCTAATTGATCTACAAAATGTATAAACACATACCTGAATTTCTCTAGTTTACTATTTAAATTAGTGAGAATTAAAGGTAATATTCCTATTTGCTCTTAGCATATTTTAGTTCTTGTACTGAAGTTAGCATTTCCAACTTTCAAGAGATCAGAGCTAACTTGCGGTAAGAATATGCTAGTGTTATTCTTACTCCGCAGTCTAATTGCGGATCTGGGTTTGAAACCAGCGAAAGACTGGATTTGTTGCAGTAGGCAAATATAGGGATGATACTTGGAGCATAGGTCCAGGCACTTTTGCATTTTTTCATTAGGAAAAAAGTTTGGGTGAAGTATATTTAATTCAGATTATTTCAAAATCGGTCTTTTTCAACTTAAAAAGCTACCACAAAATTTAAAGGTGCTTGCCTTATGTGAGTCTCATTGAAGAAAATGAGATTAAAAAATTAACTTAATTTCCTTCGTTAATTTGTTGTTCACTCGTACTCCTTTCCAGTCTTAAGATGTGTGTAGGTACACAAAGTGACGTACATAGAATTTAATCGTTGAAGGTTCAAGATCTTAATCTCACTTTCAGAACATTATGTATGTAGTATATATTTTTCCTACAATTGCTTACTAAAGGGGGTTTCAAACCACCTAGTACGCTACTTGCTACATCTATCGTCAGTAGATAATAGTACGCCCCAGAAAGAAATGAACTTTCAAACTACTTCCAAATGCAAATTGATTCAATAATCTATCGACCTATTAATACCTTTTGATTCCTGTTTCTAGTTTAATTATCCTGATTATTCTCTAATCACACTCTTTGAACAATTGAAACATTAGTATCATTTAGACTGACTTACTGTAAATAGTGAATATTGTCGCTCCATCCATCATTACGTACACATAGGAACGTGTTGCAATCTATTTGCAATTGTTAAATTTACTAATCTTCAGAAATATTTACTGTATTTAAGAATTCTCAGAATAGATCTTAAGTAAATTAGAAAATCTTTTCCCTAAGAAACAAAATATATGCTGTTTTCTGTAGGTACTTTTTTTTTCTTTCTTTCTTTCTTTTTTAAGCCGAACCTACAAACTTTTCGGAAATCAGTGATCATACTGGTGAGAAATTAGTTCGTAAATAACTTCAATCTCTCCCAGAATTTACTCCTGGACTTTACGTTAAAACAAAGAAATAATTTTGCTTCACTTTTTTTTTTTTTTTTTTTTTTTTTTTTTCTGAAAATATTTGTGTACAAATATATTTAACTAGAAAGATCTATTTAACGGTTTGGCTTCATTTCCTCCACTTTGTCTTGAATTCTGGAGCTTTAAGTCAACTTCGAGTTATTCAACTTTCTAATTTTAAAATCTTTTTTCAGGTACCTCTCATGTTGTTACTGGTGAAACTAAGAGCTTCTTCAGTTTTGCACGATCGGTGAGTTAAACTAGTATCTTGCGATTACATAAAGATCGAACATAGGATTGCATAGCTAAAATTAAGTCTGCTTGTTCTAGTTGCACTTATAATCCATTGCCGAACTCAGAAATATCTTTGCTGAAACTTTGCGAAATTACTTGAATGTCTTTGCATAAGATGGGTACGGTAATACTTAAATTTCATGTTAAATCTAAAATCTTACTACTTGACAATTTCAGTAAATAATAATAGTAGTATATTTAAACCATGTAAATATAATTTCTGATTGTACAATTTATTTCAGTGGTGGCAAGTTGATAAAATAAATCCAATCAAGCTGTTCGATGAGAACAAATGTGTATCCGGCTTCAATTTGAGACACTTGCTCTTCAATCAGAACGGATCTGGATATGTTAAAGATATGGTAAACAAAGTATTCGATCTGTGGAAGGAGGGTAAAATTAAACCTGTCATAGATTCAACGTGGGCCTTAGAAGATGTAAGTAGTTGACTTAACATGCTTACTGTGATTTGTTCTATCAAACTTTAATTGCCGGTAATGAAGTAACAATAGGTTAAAAGAAATTTTAGTACTAATAATGTAACACTTTGTAACATCGTGTCCACCCCAAGTTATGCAGTTGACGCCTGTAATGCCAACATTTTGCTCTTTGAAATCAGCAGCTGACAAGAATGGTTGATATTTCATCCATTTAGCTCAAGTTATCAATTGCTCATATGTAGAGAAATTGTAATAAATGTGTTTAAAAACTATAAATAAGAAGCTGTTAGTTTGGTGTGTGTTTTGTCAAAATGAAAAAAAAAAGGCCTAGAATTAGTTTCTAGTTACAGTAATACTTTAAGAAAATTGGTATTTTAAAGCCTTAAGTAGACCGCAAATTCCAAGTTACCTGAACTGCTTTATGCATTTAATTTTCCTTAAATCTTAGTGTTGATTCGTATAAGCACAATACTTAAAACTAATTTAGTAACTTCAAAAACAATAGCACATGTATATCCACACGTACTAGCACGATAAAGTACTTATATATGATGGAAAGAAAACCTGGCATTTTGTTGGAGACCGACTTGTTTCTTCTTCGTCGACTAACACTTCTAGTTTCCTTGTAGTGGATTCTACAATTGACTTCGTAATATTGAATATTTCAGTCCAAGACTGTTTATTTTAATTTCTCACTAGCATTGTATTGCTGCCAGCAATATTAAGCAATCTGTTAGGTCACAAATATGTCGATTGCCTAACCATTTACGAACCTGAAAGTTCTATAAATAAGTAATGTAACAAGGTGTGCTTGCCAGCTCCTAGACCGCTTAACAGATTTTGGCTATTTTTGGTGTGAGTGGACCCTGCCTTAATTCAGGCTCTAGCAAAATTTCGGAAAGGAAGGGGATGACATGTAAACGTGTTATGACTGCACACTCTCCCTAGACCTGCACAAGGGATTTTTTCCTAGTAAGATAGTGAAATCGGCCCGTGATCCAAATTGGGTCGCTATTGACCTTGACCTAAAACTACCTTAAAAACAAAAAAACTACTCCTCTTACCGAATTATTGTATCATACATGCTCAAAATTGAATATTAAATTTTGATGAGGGTGGTCGAAAAATGAGTTTCACAAATTATAGATACTGTCTAGATGTAAATATGCAATTTTTCAAAACCATCGATGCGGGTTTTCTTTATTTTGCGTGTTAAAAACAAGGGAGGGGGTATACGTTTGGTTTAAACAAAAATTGTTATACCCTTAGGTACACTCATGTCCAAAATTATTGTAGCATTCCTATAAATAAGTTGTAGGAATATAATTTGATACCGAATTCGCCCGATATTTCTTATGTTGTGTATAATCGCCAAAGACACGTATGTGGCAAATTTCATGTCAAAAGAGCAGTAAATAAGAACAATAAAATGAAAATAACTTTCTTGTCCATTTAGCAACATTTTGTTTCTCATTCTAATTTTCGTATTTATAATTATTTTTCTATGAAAGTTACCACAAATATAAATTTTCCGATTGTACACATAGTATCAGTATTAAAAGTACCCTGCAAAATAATCAAATTATATTCTTACAATAACAGTTATAGGTATGAGACAATAATTTTGGACATGAGTGTACATTTTTTTTGGGGGGGGGGTATCTGGAAGTGATGGCAACATTATCAAAAATAAATAAAACTGAAAACGTTATTCACACAGTTTTCTCACCATTTGAGCCCTCAAGGTAAGGGACCCTTCAAACAATCCTTTGCCAGAGTTCACAAGTTTCCTTTCTCTTGTGTCCCTTCAGATTCTGTCGTTCAGCTACTTAGATTGTCAGTTTCTGAATAGAAACACCAAATATCTCCGTAACAGTGCTTACACTTCAACCGACTCTTGCACAACAAATTACACACACCTCGCGTCGGCTCCTTGTATCTATTAGTGCGGTAGTTTTTTAAAGGTCAAAGGTAACCTTTTCGGTCAATAGCGACCCAATTTGGATAAAGGGCCGATTTCACTATCTTACTAGGAAAGACCCTTTTGGTACATGACATTCTGAACCTTGGCCTTCTACAATTATCATTCATAGAATTTTTCTGAACTACTGTTAAAAGGTTCGAACTAACACTTTTGAGTACGGTCTTTAACTTTGAGTTTGAACTGTCTAAATGTTCAAGGTTTTACTTGATAAATAATAGTTTAATTCATACATAAATTTCAATTTATTTCACGAAATTTAACTTTCAGAATAGTAGCTACGAATACTTTCATAGTTCAACGTCCTAAGATTATACACAGAGGCTTTTCATGTCTTCCCTTAATACAGTAATTATTTTTCATGTTATAAACAGATGGAACTTTTTTCATTAAAACAGATCATTTTAGAGCCCAAACTTTCCCAGGTAAAAAAAAAAAAAAAAAAAAAAAAAAAACAACCAGGGGGAGGGGGATACTTTTGGAGCCTTTGCATCTAATACATATAAATAACTTTTCTCTTAAGTCAGGTACTAAATTTGTAAACTAGGCCTGTACGTAACTTGTTAGAACTTCAAAATTTGGAACAATAAATTATTCCATTGCATATAGAAGTGTTTTTTCGTATTTACAGTTTATTTACTTTTAACACACAAATATATTAACTAGAATAGGTTCACGTAACACCATTAAACTACCTGGTTCAATATGTAATAAGACAAGCCAATACAATTATTTGCTTTTATATTATTTAATTATTAAAACTTACGAATAATTCTATTCGTTGACTGATTCCTTACACATGTCGGATATTACAACTTATATTTCTTTCAATTACAAATAACTGCTCACACAGTTCGCCTCTGATCCATATTCATAATAGCTGGTACAGGTAGATTTTAAGCACATTTACAAATAAATTATAAATTACAAATTATAAATTGCAACGTTATCGTTGTAAATTCACTTTTCTGTAATCAAATAGCTGATAAATACACAGATCATTTTGTGGGTGTTGACTGTCCTACACATTAGTTAAAAAGTAACCCCTAACTGTAAACTGCAGAGAATCAGACTACTTATTTCCATGTGGGTATATTTAGGCCCCATTTCTTTGAGCTTGTCTGGCACTCTTCATGATTTGCATGAAACAGTGTACCAAAGAAATTTCTTCCGAATAAGAGGAATTAGTGTTAAATATGTCCCCCCCCCCTTTTTTTTTTTTAAAGGAAGGTTTTACAAGTACTTACTAGTTTGTAAGTTCCATTTAAGGAAACTGTATACCAGTTAGAAATAGAACTTACCCAAAAGGTCAGTTTGCAAACTCTTATGAAACTTTGGTATTTCAAGTATTTACTAGTTTTTATCTCGTAACAATTGGACAAATTTAAACTAAAATTTACCTTTTTTGCAGTTACGTATATAATTCTCAAGGAATAGGAAATTGAAGCTTTCTTTCCCCCTGAAATTTCAGGTCCCTGAAGCAATGCAGAAAATGCACGATAGAAAGAACATTGGAAAAATCATCCTTGATCCTGCACTGGAGCCAAAACCTAAACCTGCGACTCCTGCAAAGGGCAAGAGTAAATCAGAGGACAAAGAGAAATCCAAAGGTGATAAGGAAGAGAAAAAGGAAGAAAAGAAAGACGACGAAAAGGAGAAAGATAAAGATGCCAAAGCAAACGGAGAAAATGGAGGTGGGGAAAATTCATCTGCAGGTAGGCTTGGTGAAGGGATTTTAATACTGAATCTGTAAAGGTGTCAAAGTAGTTCCCAATCATCAAAGATCTGGCAGTCGCAATGATCAATTTACTGCTTTGTGTTTGTCGGGAAGAAAAAGGAAAAAAAAGTAAATAATTGATGATGCGAACACTTGAAATTACAATGTGCCTCACCTGCAGCTACTTAAGTGACCTTATTCAGATTTAATGACCTGTTCACGCTCATGCATCCATATTTAGCTAAGTTAGTATTAACGATGTTTAACTTTGTAGGTAGACTTCTTGTAAATATAGCTAATGAAATACATAAAGAATAAAGGGACTTTTATAACGCTAGTTATAATCTGAACCGTACATAAAGCATGAGTAATTAAAAGGTTGCAATAATTTTAAAGATGCCTAGGTTTGTCGGTGATCAGGATCTTATTTCAAGTTTTTCAGAAAGTATTAAAGCATATAAAAATTTTCAATAAGAACGGTAATTCATAGATCAGTTACTCGTAAAGTTTAACCTTGACCGTACTGCCTCAGATTTCTAGTTCATAGAACTGCCATGGAAGTTCCTTCACATCATAACTCGAAACTTTTTTTGTGTGAACTACTAGAAGACATCGTTAGCATTGGACGGTACGAATTGATATAAACAACCTTCAGTTGGGCATATATCTGTACATGGTGGCGACATAACAAAAGCAAAATCTTTTCTTAATCTTTCACATTCCGGTGATGGTTAGTTTGCAGTTACAAGTAGAATATTACTTTGTTGAAGTTAGTATTGATTTGCTTTTGACCTAAGTTTTTAGACATTCAAACTAAGCTCTGCGTAAATATTAAACGGCACTGTCGAACAGATGTCAGACAAAAACTGAGATATTGAGTAAGAGTTTCGAAAAAATTCAACTTTCCAGAAGTAGGTTTAATCTTCTGTTAACCCTCTATTCAGACTATGGAAATTAACCATTTCAGGTTTTAAAGTTGATCGCTATTTAAAAAATGTAATGAAAGTTTATCCGTGAAATACTCAAAAGAGGGTGTCTTCAACCCACCTTTCTACTAAAACTGAAAAAGATTTTAACTTTACTAGTGCCTGTTCCAATATTGATCTACAGAGCAAAAATAAGATTGTGAAAAGTTATCATGGAATCTATTCAGGGTCACAACAGTATTCCTTCCTTTAACTCTACTGAAGCCGGAGGTGATAGAAATTAACAATTTTTCAGTTTCAATATTGCTCAGCCTAGATTGAAGATATAAATTGAGCGTCTCAGGAATAACTTTAATATCCGCTTTTCTCTGTGCAAACCGGAAGTAGTGGAATAGTCTCCAGTTTCAACATAGATTGCAAAGAGGAAAAGCACGTAGATTGCAAAGAGGATAAGCAGTCACAGCGACAAGCTTTCTTTTACTCTTGGTTAGTTTGTTCGAACAAAACGTATCTAAATTTTCCCACTAAAATCGGAAGTGATAGAAAATTCTTCTCTTTTTAAGTACCAAATATTAGTCGTAAAATGTAATATAACTTGAAAAAATACTGAGCATCCTAATACATTATTTGATGCAAATGGGCTTGCACTTCTGCTTTTGACACCTTTCTCTGAATTTGAGCATGTAATAAGGTAATGTAGGTGTGGTGCATGTAAACGTAGCTCTAAAAATCTCTCTCAAAATGTAATTCTTGCAGTGTAACACAATTCTTCGTTCAAATCTGAAATAATGGCCCAAAAGTAGGTATACAGTCCCGTACTGATCGGTCATGACATTTTATAATTTACTTATCACAGTTATTGACTTAATTTCTTCCTTATCTATTCTTAATTTGTTCTTATACCTTAAGCTCGGAACAAACCAAAGCAAATAAATTCATTCTCTTAAATTAAAATGTCATACTTGATCGATGCTGGTCTGTATATCTACTTTTGGGCCACCCTGTATTTTGTGTACAGTCCGCAGAAAAAGAGTAAGTTGGTGAAACTACGCCTGACAGCCAAGCGAATCAACATAACTTCTGATACGAATCACGCCAGGAGAAACCTCGGTGTCCTCTCCTGCACAATTATTTTGGAGCAAGACTTCGTAGTTTCAAAATTGTACATGCTCATGTTGCAGGTTTTTTTTTTTTTTTTTTTTTTTTTTTTTTTTTTTTTTTTTTTTTTTTTTCTGCGGACTGTACATTCAGAATAATTCAGTAAGTTCAGAAGATAAATATTTACTTTGAGTAGACAACTTGAACATTCAATTTTTTCGATACTTTTTTTTTCTAGTTCCATTATTGGGAGATGTTTCTAAAGAGCAGTAATCTAACAATGGAAGAGACAAGGCATTGTTCAGCTTATCTGTGGAGGAATTTTTTTTTTTTTTAATTGTAATTTCGTATAAAATGCGGATAGAGGATTTGAGTTTGGTCTATATACTTAAAGGCAAGAAATGCAGAAACTAGAACAAAAGTTATTGCATTTATTAAGGAAGCGGGGAATAAAATTTGACATTCAGAATTAGAGAATCTATAACAATGTATAAAAGATTTCAATAATTCGGGGTTAATTATTCACTGGAACATGTCCATTAACGTTCCTTCAAAACATCAAGTTTGAAGAAAATACTGTCCCCACTCCTTATGGCACTGGCTTATTGAGAACTTCTCTCTTCATGCAATTCAATTAAATACGTAAGTTGCACTGTTTACCTGAAGATTAGAACTTACACATTTTCAAAACGTTGAGCCATCCGGCTCATTAGTATTAAAGATTCTTCTCGCCGAATTAAATTTTTGTGTATCCTGAATATTTTCTGACATACTCAAATTTCTGACTTTTACTAAACGATCTGTGGAAATTTAATTTTCGCTTAATCGCTAGTTCTACCTAAGGTTTATTTGTGATTTATCACCTGAAACTGTAGACGTTATTGATCTAAAAATTCATAAACTGAAAAATTTGAACTTTTCCAACTGCAGTTACAAACTTTTGTCCGTAACTTTCTAAGAATTTACAAAATTGCTTGGATGTAGTTAATCTAAACAGATATTTATTTACTCTGGCGTTAGTTTACTTCTAAATTAATCGGAAGAACGATGAACATTATAATGTTCACTGCGTATTACATTAGTCTACACCGAAGATGGAAAGAGTTAGTCCATATTATACATGGATAATTTTGTGAATTATACGGTGGGAAAACTATTTTCTAGATTGGAAAGATTGGTAATTCGAACCTCACATTCACAGTTGCACTCTAAGGATGAGGGAGCGGCACTACTCGTCCTTACGAAGATCCTTTTTGAACGATGATAAACAGTTCTGGAAAGATTTTTCTTCATATAACAAGAATATAATCATCAGCGTCCCGAGAATGGGCCTTGATAGGCTTATGACGTATCCTGGACAGCTGAAAACTGATAGTATAACTTAATATTGCATTGATCTGTAATTGTTGCGATCGTATCATGCAAATATTGTCACACGTGAAACTGATACTTTATTACATTTAGAATAAGTAGTTTTCCTTCAACCGAATCAGTACTTAATTTGTAACAGGATAAGGAACTCCCACGTAACAAATTACCAGCAAAAGGAAAGTTAATTGTACTGTTTCAAAATTCTACGAAATGATTTATAACGTATTCAGCCGATGCGTCCCTGCTAAAAAGCACGTCAATGCCAGTTATCCGTGCTGGTTTACCTATGATATAATAATAAAAAAAGAAAATCAAACTGAAATCTTACCATCGTAAAAAGTGGAAAGAGGGGCTAAATAATATTGCATACCATCGTGAACAGTTCCTGGAACTACGAAAAGAAATTAAATCAGAAATTTCGAGAGCGTACAAGGCATTTATTTCACATTCTGAATTTACTGTAGAAAAAGACCCACGGCAGTTCTGGTATTTTATTAAAAGTAAAACAAAGCATCTTTCGTCAGATTCTCTAACATATAATGGTAACGAGTTAAAACATAACAAAGAAATTTCTCAGGCATTCGCACATTATTTTCAGTCGGTATATAGTAGTGTACCCGCTAAATACGACACAGATTATCTAATAACAAATAATTCGGAATGTAGTATATTAGACACCTTTCATATAAAGGAAATAGAAGAAATTGAGCAGGCTATTAAAGCGCTGAAACCCAAAACCTCTTGTAGTATAGATGACATTCCACCGTATGTGGTGAAGGGCTGTTTAGATATATTCAAGCATCCACTCCACATTATCTTTAATATGTCCATTAAAACCAATATATTTCCGAATAAATGGAAAGGTCTCATTTGCCCTATTCTTAAATCTGGAAACAGAAATGAGAGAGAGAACTTCAGACCCGTAGCCATCCTATCTCCCTTTGCAAAAGTTCTTGAAACCATATTATACAACAGAATTTTAAACCATGTAAAGCCTGTCATATCTGAACATCAACACGGATTTTTAAGGAATAAATCCACAACAACCAATCTAGCAATAATAACGGATTACATAGCAAGAGAGTTAGACAAAGGCGGTCAAGTGGACGTCATTTATACGGATTTCAGTAAGGCTTTCGACAGTTGACCATGACGTGCTACTACAGAAATTGGTATCTTTCAATTTTTCTAAACGAGCAATAAAGTACTTCGCTTCCTACTTGTGCAATCGAGAGCAAGCTGTCTCTTACAAGGGATATATTACCACGAAATTTACCACATTATCAGGTGTTCCTCAATGATCCCATTTAGGTCCGCTATTATTTCTTCTTGTAATTAATGATATTTCAACCTATGTTAAAAACTCTCACTTTCTGTTGTTTGCCGATGATCTCAAATTATATTCTAAAATAAGCACAATAGATGACTGCACGCAACTCGAGCATGATTTACAGGGTGTTGGGCAATGGTGTGCCAAAAACACTCTCATTGAATATCTCTAAATGCAAGTCTTTATCGTTCTCAAGGAAAGAAAATCCCATCAATCATCTGTATATAATTAATGGCATATCTCTGTGTAAACCAAATTCAGTTAAAGATTTAGGAGTAATTTTTGATTCAAAATTGACCTTCTCTCATCACATTGATGCAATCTCCAACGCTGCATTCAGAAACCTCGGTTTTATCTATAGAATGGGTAAAGAGTTTAGAAACGAGTCAACATTCATTAAACTTTATAATTTGTACGTAAGGTCCCGATTAGAATATGCGTGCGTTATTTGGACACCGAATGTAAATAAATACTTACAAGCGATAGAAAACATACAATTTAAATTTCTAAAAATGCTTACGTACAAGAAAACTGCTTTCTATCCCAGATTCCCTACGTGGACTTAGTAAGGAGTTTGAATTTCCTAACATTGACGAATCGACGAAAGATGTTTGATTTACTATTTTTATATAAAGTATTAAATAATAAAATTCTATGTCCAGAGCTACTCACGAAAATATATCTGAGTGTTCCAACAGGCAGAACAAGACCAGGGAATACTGGTATATTTTTCTGTGAAAGGGCACGTACAAATATTCTCAGTAAATCTCCGCTGTGGAGAATGTGACTCCTACAATGAATTAAGTCATAAAACTGATGTATTAGATATATTCAGTATGTCAGAAAATGTATTTAGAAACAAGATTATTACCGAGTACCTGACACTCGAAGTGCATTGATTAATTGTACGGGTAAAAGTATATATGTATATGTATGTATTATACGACACTATAATTAGGCACTAAGCCTGTTGTTTTCTAAATAAATAGTCACCTGTATTTGCACAATAGTTTATTACATTTTAAAATGCCGTATTTTGACCATATCGGAGTTCTTTTACCTTTTTATTGAAGATTTTGAACATCCAAATATTACTTCCGATTACGATTTTTCTTTCTACGGTACTTTCATAAGTAGTCCGCAAAGATGGGTAGTATAATACTACAATTTATTAAATATACAAAATTTAAAATTGCATTCCACAGAACACACAAAACGGCATATTTCCGTTAAGCAAACTATGAAGTAAGCGAATATTTAATTTTATGATACAAGCATTGTTTATAAAATATTATCTATCGTCGAGAGTAGGAAAAACTTAGAACTGTTTTGTACCGTAATTATATGTAGAATTCAAAACTTCATACTGAATCGAAATAACTACTTATTAAATGCTTTAGTACTAATGGAGGAGTGATATAGTACGTGGTGGCGGGGTGGTCAGTTTAACTTTATAGTTTCGCTTGCTTTTTTTCTAATTCTCTTTAATGTTTTAATTTCAGATTCTAAGGAGAATGCCAGTTGAAGTTCATGAAGATGTTCAACAATTGCACGTTCTATTCACATTGGAAAAAGAAATCTGTGCTGTGTTTATATTTTGTGTAAAGAAAATATAAAGATATATATATTTATTTTGTCAAATGAAATATGAAAATCGATAAAATTTGTTGCATTTTTACAATAATTTTCATGAACTGCCAGACATCAGGGTGATGATACGGGATTATCACTTTAAGTCGTCCCTATTACATTCCGCCATTAAGTCATTTTCTAGGAAGATAGAGTAGCAAACTGAGCAGCTCTCAACTCCACCACAGGAATGACCTAATATCCATGCAAAGAATGATTCACAAAGTTTTGAAGTTAAATCTGGCAGCAGCTGGTGTTAGCAGGTTGTTCTATTTCTTTCGCTGATGTCAGTGGAATAGCACTATCACTTAATATATAAGAAATACGTTTAAATGGAAATATATATATATTGGAATCTTATATAAAAATACGTATCATGTTATTGGAATATGATATATATATTGTCAGTTCAATGAATCTATTTTAATGTTTCAATATTTTTGTAGCTGCTTGATGTAAGAATATTTTGCATATTTTTCTTTAAGAAAATTAAACAAGAATGTTGGAAACGTTGTCGCAGTATATTTTAATGCATTCGAAGAAATGGACCAAAACAATGTCAATGATTTAAAAAAAAATCAATGTTAAAATGTTTAAGCTCATTAAAATTGTGCATGATTTAATGTGATGTCGAATGAAATTTAATGAATTGTTGGCTGTTAATGTTAAACTGCCTTGTTTTCAAGAAATAATTTTCAAAAAATTTTGTTCGCAAATTTTTGACAACCAGTTTCCAGCGTTTCAATGTTCATAATTATTGGTTGGTTAAAATTGGTTCCTGAAAAATCTGAGCTATTGTTGATTAAATTAAGGTAAAAACTCCTGTGTGATGAATGAAAGATTAAGCTTATGCAAGTTATGCTTCTGATGCATGTATGCTGCCGCATTAAAGCACAGGCACAATAAAGTCTGAGCTGAGAGACTGAATATTTGAGTATTTATTTTTGTGCTCTCCTCTAAAAAATTCATTTCAAATATCCTTAAATCCTAATTCTGCAAATTAATATTTTTGGTTTCATCTGTTAGATTGTACTGCCCTCAGTCAGTTGTTAATTAGTTTAAAAACTACGGGCACCATTTGCGGTTTGACAAATGCAGACTGAATATAAAATCCGTGCTAAGTGCCAAAACGAATATGAGTAAACAGCAGAGATGGGACA